>NC_065543.1:39800276-40146526 GCF_932294415.1 Quercus robur
CCATGGGACAGAGTCCGGGGACCGTACAATGTCCGAGTTGTGTCCAAAACTCAGTATTTTTCTTCTAAGCAATTGGTTTCCCCGTAGGCTTGAGTCCGAGGACCATACAAGGCCTTGGTTTTGTCCAAAACTTGTAGTTTTTCCTTTAAGTAGTTGGTTTCCCCGTAGGCTTGAGTCCGAGGACCATACAAGGCCTTGGTTCCGTCCAAAACTTGTAGTTTTTCTTTTAAGTAGTTGGTTTCCCCCTAGGCTTGAGTCCGAGGACCATACAAGGCCTTGGTTCTGTCCAAAACTTGTAGTTTTTCCTTTAAGTAGTTGGTTTCCCCATAGGCTTGAGTCCGAGGACCATACAAGGCCTTGGTTCTGTCCAAAACTTGTAGTTTTTCTTTTATATCATTTTTTTTATTTTCGAGGATTAGCCCTTCGACCAAAGTGTGGGGCGTTAACCTGATGTTGGAAGCCCCTAGAACTACCCGTGCCATTGACACTGCGAGGTGTAGTCCCAAGCGAAAATTTATGTCAGGACAACAACAGCGTGTTGCTGAAAATGGAGGAGCTTTCGCAGACCCTTGTTTGACAGAGACTTTATTCCGCCACCACCTGTGACAACGCGCAAGCCTTCCCACAGACGGCGCCAATTGTAGGGACACAATTTGTAACGACCCACAAAATAGTGTTGTGTTCGCACGTTAAGGGCCCAAACAATACAATTTGTAGAGAGTGAGCTTGTGAGGCTAGGCCTTGGTCACCGAACAGCGGTTTAGCCATGGTCAGCCATGGTGTCTATGGAAACTTACATGAAGGCGAATCTTAACGAGTTTAACGAGATCTTCTTCTGGTGGCCACAATGAATGGTTCCCGTTTTTTAGACCTTGTCCGAGGAGCTCCCTCCCTCCCCTTTGGTTCTCATTCCCTTTTATACTAGCGTTTACCCCTCTTCTAGTGTCCACGTGTCAGCTCCATTTTCTGGGGTTGAGACTTGTCCTATCAACTCATACCTGGAGTGGTTAGGAGTAGCTGTAAAAGCTGGATAGTCATGGTCCAAGGCATGGACCTTTCAGACGCAGGGTTCTTTATTGCTGTATTGATAGCTTTTTCCCTTGACCTGTCCCTGCACTGAGCTCGTCCTTTTTCTTTAGGTGTCCTATGGGATGCTGAGTGTGAGATCATTCTCAGCCACATCCTTGGGCCTTTTTGGGGCTTTCATTATGCGTCCTCGGCAATAGGTCTCCTCGGTTTGGGTCAAGGGCCCTAATGTAAAGTGAGCCGGAACCACAAATTCTCTGGCCCCACAAGAATAATTCTATTACTTTCACAAACTTCACAAACCCCAAAGTTTATAAACACATTCTTGTGTGCGTTTCAAAGAATAAAAGTTTTCTATTTCAGCAAAATAAGTGAATCACAAATAGAAATAAAACAAAAAACTACGATGTGAAATTTCAAAGCAAAGCAATATACTTTCTCATCAAAAAGTCAACCTTCTATAAGACTAAATAAAGTAATTTCAAAGCACCGTCACAAAAAAGTCACTTTGATGTAAGCCCTAGCAAAAAATATATTCGGATACCTACTTCACATCTATCTATAATCTGATTTTTATTTTTTCTTTTAAATTTATCTGTCAACCTTGTCTAATTTTGTAACTTCAAACCTCAAAAAATGCAATTTGACATGATTTCCAAATGATGTTGATTCTTGGATAAATCAAAGCTTACAATTCTGAAAAAAACAAGGTCAAAAGCACAATAAAAGCTTTGCTTAAATCACATATGCTTTGGCTCCAAACAGTCTTCATTAATTTGATTTCACTTCTCTAATCCAACGCAGTTCACCAAAGACCACAATTTTGTATGAAAATCAGCAGGTATATTGCCTTACATGGATCATAACACTATATACATAAATTCAAAACTATTTTTGTCAACAAAACTCAAGAGCAAAGCCTTAGAAATCCAATAGGTGTCAATTGAGCTACAAGGCTCTTGACCACTTTAAAGAAGTACTAAAGCTGGCTGAGCTTAAGCCCAAGTAATTATCACTTAAACAATGCACAGGAAGTGATGATTTTATGATATTATATGTAAGAGGGAAAAAAATACTCATCAACAAACAGGAAGCTGTGAAGAAGCAGCCCGATCTGATTCAATCATGGATTTGATGTAGAATTCACCTGCTTTATATGAAGATCTAACCATAGGACCAGATGCAACATATCGAAATCCCTGTCCATCCAAAGCACACGATTGATAATAATTATGCATGCACTCACATTAGAAAAAAATACTCATTGTCAACTTTATGCACGTTGAGAGAGAATGATTAATATACATTTGACATGATCAACTGACAATCAACATATGTTTGATAAAAAGTAAAGTACATCAAAACAATGTATTATATTAACCAGGGATAGGCAAGAAATCAAATGTCTCATTGTTGGTCTACTGTGATTTTGGAATCCAAACATTTGAATGCTCTTCAGTATTTGTTCTGACCGAGCAAGATGTAAGATACCTCAACTTGTTCTCACACTAGTTACAATTCTGTCATTACATATCCTTAATCACCACAATATATATTAGAGGAACTCCTTTCTTTAATAAATCCACCAAATAACATCTCTAGGTCCTCTATCATACATCTTCTTTATATTTCTCCATTAGACATCTAAGTAAGAAAAATACTTCTTTTTTTTTTTTTGATAAGTATCTAAGTAAGAAAAATACTTCTATGGTAGATCTAAGACCTCCCTAGCATAAAACCAAATTGATAATCCAATGATGTTCAATCTGATGCATTATTACACTAGTACCCTAAAGCATGAATAAAAAATCAAAAAATTAGGAAGAGAAAAAGATTGGTCACTGAAGGCACTCTCCTCCATAGGAAGAAGTATAAATCATATATTTTACATATAGAATGACTTCCCAAGTAAGAACAGTTAAGTAAAAGAGGAGAACAAGCCATCACAATTAAAGGGTACTACAATCAGGTAATTCTAAGTGAATATTGAGAAAGTAGAAATTGGAAAGATATAAAAGGTCCTAATAAAGTACTATCATTACCATCATGTTGAAGGAAGGGAACAGAGAGAGGGAAGGGAGTTGAAGAATGAGAGAGGGAGCAAATTCTGTAGCACTACCAATTGTAGTCACTAGTATGCAACGAATGAACATAGAATACACACACACACATAAATAGCCCAAGACAGATTATCTACCCAAACTACAATAAAGTTGACTAAACAAGCCATGCATGTAAGAATACAATCAATTAATGTGCCATAATCAAAATATAAAATATTCAAGCATACCATTTCCATGCCAAGAGTTTGATAATTCTCAAAAGCCTCAGGTGTAATGTATTCAAACACTGGCATATGGCGCTTTGACGGTCTCATATATTGACCAAGTGTCATCACATCCACACCTGCTGCTCTCACTTTCTCCATAGTTCTGACAACTTGCTCGGGTGTTTCTCCACATCCTAACATTATTGAAGTTTTGGTAAGTGTTCCTGCAGGAGCATAGTCCTTGGCCATCACTAAAACATCTAAAGACTGCTTGAAATTAGCACGGTTATCACGCACAGAACTCTGAAGCTCTTCAACCGTTTCAATATTATGAGCAAAGACATCTAATCCTGATTTCGCAACTTTCTCTACACAGCCAGCATCTCCTTGAAAATCAGGAACTGCAGAATCAAAATAGTGCAACATTACAGAAAGAACAAGGACTCCTCCAAACCAACTATGTGCATAAATCAACCTAAAAGAGTCCTTGTAAAGTCATCCAACTTCCTATTTATAAGCAGAATTAAATCATGTATACATTTGGATCCAAATTTAACCATGCATTCCACAGTCTAGGTAAACTTTATAATAAGTTCCAAAACAAGTATTCAAATGCCTCACTCTAAAACTGCCATTAGTGTACATCAGCTTCCCTATAAACAAATTCCAACCTGAAAAATTATTCAGCTCAACTAGTCAAAGCTCCAGAACCACCAAAATAAGATTATACAAACAGCCAATTAAAGGGTTTGCGTGGCTGATGAACCAAATTTTGAAAAACCATGAGCTGCACAATCAAAAAAATTGCAAGCAACTGATTAAGGGAAGCATAGAGAAATATTTATTTAGTTTTTATTTATATTTGGAAGTCAAATGTATTTTATTTTAGGTATTATTAATAAATTATATAAATTCGTATTTTATTTAATTCCTAGAGTCAAGGTTATTTTTATAATTCAATAATTGAGATTTCCCAAACAAATTAAAATTTGGGTGTTCCTATTTCAGTTAGAATTAGACTTTAGTCCTACTAGTCTATATAAGCATAATAACATACTACTATGAAGATGGTCTTATAGATTACAGTTTAGATGAATAAACTATTCTTGGAATTTTTCAATGGTTAGGTGTTGACTCCAGCCAACCTATGTGCTAACACCTAGAAGTTTCTTTTATCTCACTTAGGGCTAACTCAAAGCACTCCCAACTCCTAGAAGTTTGTTTTATACCTTTTGGTTATGACTCCAAGAAATCCTAGGTGATAATTCCTGGATGGATTTTATTGTTTCTGTTCTTTAATTTATGTGTTGCATCAAGTTTTGGTTTTGTCATGCACCAACAACATTGCAAAAAGAACCAAAACGCACATAGAAGGGCAAGAAATGTGAACCAAAAAAGAGTCATTGAAGATGTAATCCAAATTTTCTATATATAAGTTGAACCATATTATGTATAGCAATTGATACAAGTTCAACCGTGCAAACCATAGCCTGAGTAAAGTTTACCATTAGCTCTAAAACAAGGCTTTCTTTGTATCTGCCTAATGTTCATATGCTGCAGTATATAGGGATCTTAATAAAAAGCTTAATCACACGATTAAGGGCCGCAGGTTTTTAAAACTACCACAAGCTCAGCTTCTCTGAGCAGCATTTCTTAAAAGAAGCCTAAAAAGCACAAGCCACTCCACAAAATTAGTGAAAAGATAAAGAATTTTTATTTACCAACCAAACAGGGCCTAAAGGGCCACTAAATTAAATACCAATTCCTGCAATCCAGGAAAATGGACTTCAACGGGAATAACAGAAAATGGTAAACACATTGCCATCTTGTGCAGAATTAGCCATGGTGTTTAGTAGCCTACATTTGCAATCAAATTCCAAGATATCTATTGCTTTTCCAAGGAACTGCACAATCAAAATAGTACAAGCAACATCACAGAAAGAACAAAGATGCATCCAAAACAGCTATAGACAGAAATGAACACAAGAGTCATTGTAAAGTATTCCAACTTCCTATTTATAAGCAGATTTAAATCATGTTTAACCATGCATTCCACTGTCTAGGTGAACTTTACAGTAAGTCCCATAAAAAAGTATCCGAATGCCTCTCTCTAAAACTACTAGTATTGTGAATGAGCTTCCATATCCATATATACAAATTCAACATAAAAAAAATACTCAGCTCAATTAGTTGAATCTCCAGCACCACCAAAAGAGATTACACAACCAGCCAATTAAAGGGCTTGCATGGCTTATGAACCACATTTTCAAAATCAGGAGCTGCACAATCCAAAAAAGTGCACGCAACGTGACAGAAAGTGCAAGAACCAAGAGTCAATGGGAACGTAATCCAACTTTCTATATATAATCAAACCCTTATAATAACAATAGATCCAAGTTCAACCATACAATCCACAGCCTATGTAAAGCTTACAATTAATTATAAACCAAGTACGTAGGGGCCTTTGCTTAGATCTGCCTATAACGTATATGAGCTGCACTATTTACAGAACACAAAGAAAGGCTTAATCACCCAATCAAGTGCTGCAGGTTTTTAAACTATGACAAGCTAGGCTGCTTTGAGCAGCATTTCTCAAAAGCCACTCCACAAATTTGGTGAAATAACTAATATTTGACTCACAAGAAAAGATGCAGGCAGCTTCCGCTTTTTTAAAGCTGAAGCTTCCTTTGAAAAGACCCAACAAACAGAGCTTAAAGGGTCACTAAATCAAATGCCAATTCCTGCAATCCAAGAAAATGGACTTCAATGGCAATAATAGAAAAGCAACACATTTTCCACATTTGCAGCGTTAGTTGTAGTGTCCACTGGCCTACATTTTCCAAACAATCTATTGCTTTTCTTAATAACAATTAGCTATACTTGGAAACCTTTCAATTATTCTGACATCTATATACACATTCATTAATTCTCACACTTAAAAAAAATAAATAGAAAATAAATAAATAAAAACCAATAGCTCATTCATACCCAAGGCTTCTATCAGCATATTTGGCTTCAGCGCCTTCAACTTCTGCACCGTCTCAGTAAAATGGCCACTCCCCTGGTCAGGCAAATCATCCCGGTCCACACTTGTAATCACCACATATTCCAAACCCCATGAAGCAATAGCCTCCGCCACATTCCCCGGTTCATTCTGATCAGGCGGTGGAGGTGTACGCGACGTCTTCACATTACAAAACCTGAGAAAATTAACAATTTGAATTACAATATCAAACAAAGTATACTATACACCCATCCATCCATCCCTCTTCACAAACTTACAGAATCAATTCCACAAACATACCAAACTTTATTAAAACAAAAGAAATAAGAAGCAGGAAACGACTTGGATGGGTAAAAGTCACACTTTGCCCATCCGTTACGTATTTGGTCCCTAACATTTACATTGTGTGTCAGTTTGGTTCTTCACCTTTCAAATGAATCAATTTGGTCCTTAATCTTTTGGCTTTTTGTCAAAACGATCCCTGCCCTTAATAATATGGGTGAGCATTTTCCATCCACCAGTGACCAAATTGACACAATACCAAAAGGTTAGGAACCAAATAGACAATTTACCCTTCTATTTATTTTATATTTAAGGTCCAAAGTTCGAGCCCAAATCCCTTATTCGATAATAAGAGACTTTATAGGTTGAGCTAATAAATGAAACCCGTTATTGTAATGAGATTACTATTGAATTTTACTGGGCTCTTTTACTTTCAATCATCACAAGAATTCTAATTATTTGATATTGATTTTTTTTTTTTTTTGAAAAAAAAAAAAAAAGTGCACTGAATAAAGTTCAAATTAGATATTGGCATTGCAAATCAAATTGTATTTACAGAACTAAAAATCATGAAAGCTTAGACAATGATAAAATCATGAAATGCATAATTTTGTTTTTATACCGGCAACCGCGAGTGCAGGTATCGCCGAGGATCATAATGGTGGCGGTGGCGGTGCCAGTTTCGCCGCCGGACCAGCATTCGCCGAGGTTAGGACACCTGGCCTCTTCGCAGACGGTGTGGAGCTTGAGCTCACGTAGCTTCTTCTTGATTTGAACGTACTTTTCGCCGCCGGGAACGGCCTCCTTCATCCACTTGGGCTTGGGCAGAGGGTTCTTCTTGGTGCCGACTTCGACGGAGTACGCGAATTCCGATAGGGTCGGAGATTCTCGGGCCAGCCGGGCCCGAAGACCCTCGAGGGTTTTGGGGAATTCAGAGGGCGGTGGCGTTGCTGTTGTGGAAGCTGAGGAGGAGGAAAAAGTTCTGGTTATAGTGCTTAGGGCTCTCCACCTCCATTGCATCGTTTCTTTGTGTGTGTCTCTCTCGCTCTGTGTTTCTGTGAGAGAGAGAGAGAGAGAGAGAGAGATGGAGACTGGGTTTTGATGTTTTGACTAGTGGTGGTTGTTGAACGTTGATTGTTGTCTCTTCATTTTCTTTTTTCTTTTCTTTTTTTTTTTACACGATGAGAGTTTTTTATTTTCTAGTTTTAGTTTATTTAATTTATGTACCAATTTTTTAAATTTTCATGGTCTTTTTTAAAAAGTCGAATAAAAAATTTGAATTTTGAAGGCATGTAATAATAATTAATTGATATATTGTTCTGATAAATACAATTATCAAGAACGGACTTGCCACAACTTGAAAATCTTGCTTAATAAAAAAGGTAGTTGTAATTTTGTCTAAAAAAAGTTTAGCTCAAAATCGGATTTGGAACTATTTTCTTTGGATTTGTTATGAGGTGATCAATTATGTGTAATTTTAAAGACAAAATTAGACTATAAATTTGATTGTAATCAATGACTACAATATTCATTGAAAAAATTAACATGATTATATATTTTGAAAATTTAATTGTTAAATTGCATGTTTTTTATATTTTTAATAAACTTATTTTTTTATGTATAATTTTATACTATAAAAACTTGAGATTTAAACATTTGATTAATGATATAATTATAAATTTTTTATCATTTAAAAATTTTGAAATTATAAAGAATATAAGGAAAAAAAAGTAATCATGAAGAATTTTAATCCTAAATTGTTGTGTATTGATTTAAACTAATTCAGAAATAAATTTTATATTTTATTAAATACCTAATGATTGGAGCTTTTCGTGCCCTGTCCACCTACCACTACAATAACCCAAGCTGCCACTTCGGCTACATTATTAAACTCATCTTTAAACAAGGTGACATGTCATAATTTTCCTCGTTAAGATAAAAATAAATTATAGGTTTAATTAGGGCAAAGCTGGAAATATTTTCCAAACGACCAAGCTAAAGAGTAAATACAATAAAGTTCTTAAGTAAAAAAAAAAAAAAAAAAAATTCATAAATTAACTTTATCTCAACAAAGTTATGACCTATATTTTTCATTATACTAAAATCATTTATAATTGATTCTAAGCTAAATTTTTAGTAATATATATAGTAAAAAAAATTACTTAAAATCTTATTTTCCATCTTGTACACTAGGATGATCCCATATCAGTCATCAATACACCACTAGTATGAACAATCAAGTATAAACTACTATGTATAGTGAGATAAACAAACAATTAAGCAAAAAATTCAATATAAATACATTATAAATATATTATATAAAAAATTCAATAAAAAAATAAAGCAAAAAATTTCAAAACCAAATATAAATACATTAACGTACAATACATGACACTATTATAAATTTTTATATATATTATATAACATTCACTTTTAATAACACATTCACTCACGACTTAACAATACAGTAATATTATTAATATATTATATAAACTTATAAACAAAAATTTAAAGAAATTACAATCACAAGATTTTTTTTTTTTTTATTGAGATTGTCAAACCCACAAATGAAACTCAGTCAAGTTAAAATTGCTAAAGTACAACATACAGAGTTGTATAGCACATTACAAAGGTAGTAAACCGATTACACTAGTTTAGTCTTTAGTAGTATATTAATCGGTGTTCACAAGTTAAACACCGACTGAGAGAGAGTTTGAGAGAGAGATACCAGTGGTACTGTGACAAAGCTTGGAGTTGATGGAGAACCACAGATTCACAGCGAGGTGACTGGCGGCGTGATGGATTGAGTGCACAACACACACACAGAGTAATTTAGATTTGTTTTGGGTTTTTTTTTTAATTAAAAAAAAATTTTGGGTAAAATAATATTTTGGTTCCTAATTTTTATTAAAAGTTTGATTTTCATCTTTAAACTTTAAGAAGTTCATTTTTCCTCCCTAAACTATTAAAAAGTTCACATTTCGTCCCTAAACTGTTGAAAATGTTTTTATTTATATTCTTAAACTTTATTAAAAGTTTGTTTTTCATCCCTAAACTATTAAACAAAGTTCTTTTTTCATCTTTATTTTTGTCTTTAAATTATTGAAAAAAATCTTTACAAAATTGAGGAATGAAAAAAGAACTTTTTAAAGTTTAGGGACCAAAAACAAACTGTTAACAAAATTTAGAGACCAAAATAGTATTCTACCAAAAAAAAAATCGATCTTTGGTGATTTGGAATGTATAAAAAAGGAGAATTTTGGTTTTTTTTTTTTTTTTTTTCTTTTGGTATTTGGAAGGCCATGATGAGCTATGAAATGGGCTATCTTGATGGTAATTTTTTTGGGGGTCTATTTTGTAACAATCCAATTTTTTGGGGGTTTTCTGGCACTAATTAATATTTTTGAAACTTTTAGGACAACACCACTTATGAATGCTTAAGGTCCAAATTTTAGATTTTGAGGGATCAAATTTTGATATTTGAGAGGGGGCCAGTTAGTTATATTTTGTATAAATTCTAATAGTAGCACCAATACTAATGGGAAATTGGAAAAGCTGGGGGGGGGGGGGGGGTGGTTTAATTATGTTGTACTTAAAACGATAAAACTTAAAAAATATGCAGAAGAAAAAAAAATGATCCTAACAAATGTCACCTCTTTGGCATAAAAAGAGGAGCAATATCATGGAAATTTTCATTCTTCCATTATGTTGGTAAAATGTGGATTCCAGTTAATTCAACTGGTAAAATCTCTAATAGTTGAATAAGAAATTTGATGTTCAATTCCCGTCTACACCAAAAATCGATTGATGTCTTAGTCTAATGATAAAGAGCTATCATCAAGAACGAACGCTATAGGTTGAAAGTTAAAACTCTCTTTAAAAAAAAAAAAAAAAAAAAAAAAAAAAAGAAAAGTAGAGATATATATATATATATATATATATGTTGCTAATGAGATAGAATGTCATTATTGAAGCTAGTATGTTTAAGTGTGCTGTCCTTGTCTGTGTTATCTTGCAAAATACTTTAAGCCTCATTAGTAGCTTAATTGTCTTTAAAGCATCAAAATTCAAACAACCACCTTTTTAAAAAAAAAAAAAATTCTAGAGCAAATCAGAAACAACCACTTAAGCACTTATGACAGTATGACTTACTGTATTAATTATTATCCACAGAAATTATTGGAAGTTTTAATTTTCTTTTTTTATTCTTATTAAATTGTTTGGGGTGAGTGTATTTATCCTTAAATCTTAAATGTATGGAAAAATTCTAGTATCATATCCAAAATCATAAATTTGCCCATAATTTGCCCATGTGGTGAGTTCTAGTTGGTGAAGGAGTGCACCCCTCCACCAACCACAATTCATCCATGTGACGAATTATGAGCAAAGTTGTGGTTTTAGAGGTGACACCAAAATTTCTCTATACGTATCCGTTAAAAAAACAAAAAAATGTGTCATTCAGTTAAACTACAAACCACTGACACTTGGTTTCTCAAAAAAAAAAACTGATAAATATAAATCATATAATTCCTAATTTTCTATCTTGCATCATTTCTATTACTATACACTTTAATTCTCATTCAAAATTTCAAATTTATTTACCCCCTCTTCATTTTCTTTATAATCTTTATTTTACGTTTGTGGGCACGGCTTTGTGCTGTGCCGTCTTGTGAGTTGTGAGTTGTTACACATCCTGTGTGTCTCAGATAGAGAGACACAGAGAGAAAGAATTTTTGGTGAAGAAACTACTTCAACTTCTTCTTTTTTCATCAGTGTGAGACTGAGAGAGGAGAGGACTGGGAAGGGAGAGACAGAAATGGAGAAAGCTCTGACAAAAGTTGGGAGCTTTTGGATTTCCAAGAAAGCCAAGGCAGAGATCTCCAACATCACTGAAGACCTCTCTGTATGTTTCACCTGAATTCTCCACATTTTTTATTAGCTCCATCTTTAATTCTTCTTTATATTCTGTTTCACTAATCACCCATTTGCATTCTTCTCAATATTTTTCTTTTCCTGGCTGGTTTTTTGAATCTTTATATGCATAATGCTGCTTGATACAATGTACCCACTTGATAATTTGCAAGATCTAACTAAACATTACATGGTTTGGTGGAATGAGATTAAGATTGAAGATGGGCATGGCCTCTTTTTTTGGGTGGGAAATTCTTGGTTTTCATTTGGACTAGTGCTTGCACTTGATTTCTATTTGGTAAAATCTTTGTTAATTCTCTTGAATGAATTGTTCGATATTTCTGAAATACAACAATCTTTGGAATGTTTCTAGTTTCTACCCAAAAAGGCTGAAAAGAATTTTTGAAATTTTAAAAGAAGTCAAAAAAATGGATGTCATGTCAGATAATTGAAACATCACTTGCAACAATTTCTTCTATCTCGATTCATATCCTCATGCTTAATGTTTAGCTAATTAGCTTATTGGTGATTTAAAAAGAAAAGAAAGAAACAATTCTAGTCGGTTCCCACTTTTTTCTTTTTTCTTTTTTTAAATGGTGAATCAATAATTTGAATCAAAATAAAGAAAGAGATCACATTGTCAATAACAGAGTAATGCATTACTAATTTGTTTCTGCAGTGTGACTTTTGATGATCTCAATGATACTTTTTTATACACATTCCTCGTTTTGCCACTTCTAGGTCCTTCAATTTCTCAGTTATAAAGACAATCCTCAAAACTCTACATATAACAGTCCATTCCATATCTCTATATTGATCTTTTATTGCTATGATTATTATTTTTGAGAAACATTCATTTTTCTGCAAAATCATTGCATTCATCTTAACTTTCCTACCAATATTATATGAGGAGGAGGATGGCTAATGCTATAATTAAGCTTATCAACTAAGACACTAGACTTCTTTCCTTAGAAATCTTTTTTTTTTTTTATTTTTTTTTTTATAAATAAATGAAATTATGAAAGACTTCTTGTAGACAATGAAGAAGGTATTAAACTATTAATATATATACACACACAGAAAGTAAACCAATCAAGGTATCAAGCATTGGAGGCTTCCTAGCTTCCTTCCCTCTTACAGCCCTGAGATTTGCTATCCAAAACAGCACACATGGTGCCATGTGAAAATTTTCATCATCACATGCATATTTTTTAAAGTGTTATACGTCCTTTTGATATGCATCCAAAAAATTTCTAAAATAAAGAATTAATCTTCGCATATTGAATTTGTTGTACATAAAGATTTTTTGCTTCATGATTGGGTTGTATATAAAAGGTTTTGTAGTCCATTTCTGCAAAAGTTTGATAAATACTCACATGACAGTGCCTTTATGAGACAAATGAAGCAGAATATTCTACATAATAGGTGAGCTAAAACTGCAGAAATTATCTGGCAATAGCAGCTTCATTGAAGAAACAAAATCTACCCTCAAATTTACCATCTAATTTTAAGTATGAGCATATCTAAAATGAAAGCAAATGACATTTTTTTGCTATTTATTTGGTAATGTGACATGTAGATGACTCCTATATCAACTTTAAACTAATTGTGCTGTTTTGAATATCAGTCTCTTTCTAATACTGTTGAAGAGAAGGCAAAATGGGTGTTCAGCAAGCTGAAAGGTAAGAGCACTATGTATTGGTGTGATTGCCCTAATGTGTGTACATACTTTGCAGTTACTTCTGCTCCATAATAATTTTCTATCACTTGGTTAACATGAAATAAATACTTTGGTATTACTCAAACAAATGTAGGATATCAAGGCCCTACATAATTGGTTAACACTTGGACAAGATGCGATAGTGTATTAAGATTATTTACATCACAAATATGTTCTCAGAGATTAAATAAAGCTTACCCTTCTTATAGGTAAGCCATCGAAAGCCTTGCCAGATCTTCTCCGAGAGTACAACCTTCCCCCTGGTCTCTTCCCTCGAAACATAACATGTTATGAATTTGATGAATCAAGGTCCAAGCTCATAGTGTATTTGCCCTCTGCATGTGAGGTGAGCTTCAAAGACTCATCCATTGTAAGGTATGCCACTCGTGTTAAAGGGACATTATCAAGGGGAAAGCTCACTGGAATAGATGGAATGAAGACAAAGGTTCTGGTGTGGGTCAAGGTTACCAGTGTGGCTGTCGAAAGCTACAAATCTGATAAAGTATGGTTCACAGCTGGTGTGAAGAAATCAAGGCCCAAAGATGCCTATGAAATGACTCGTGATGCTGTTAAAGTAGAAGAATTTTGAGGCTCCTACTGTTTGTGAATTTAATCATTTGATAAACTCATTTTTATTCATATGTTAATAGCTGGAGAAACATGAAGATTAAGTGGCAATTTATGTGGAATTCTTTGGTATTGGTTTTGTGACATTGTCAATCTTTCGGTTGTGTTGCTCCTACTGTTTGTGAATTTAATCATTTGATAAACTCATTTTTATTCATATGTTAATAGCTGGAGAAACATGAAGATTAAATGGCAATTTATGTGGAATTCTTTGGTATTGGTTTTGTGACATTGTCAATCTTTCGGTTGTGTTGTTTGATGCAAATTGTTAGATTGATAACCTTTCTGGTTTTACTAAAAAAACCTAATTGAGCTGAACTTGTTCTCTAACCAGCTTGTCATTTGGATTGTTATTAAGCTCTAAAAACATTCGATGTCTAAATCATGTTATTAAAGATTAACACTTAGGTACAGAACAGTACCCTAGGTGCACTACATAGGTTTCCTAATTAAATTTGAATGCATAATTGCATTGAATTTAATTCTCATTGAAAAGATAATATTGTTTGTACTCTATTGGTCAATGCAATCAGGTGTTTTAATTTAAATAAGATTCCTAAGATACAATATCTAAGTTTTGCTCTTAAAAACTTAGGTATATGGTATACATATTGGTATGAAAAACTCATCTGCTCAAAAAAAAAAGAAAAAATGGTGGGCTTGCCTAATACATGTGGAGGGGGTAGAGCTTAGACTACAAAACTGAGCTGACTCAAACACTCCCAATACACCTTTGGTTGCTCCTTAATTCCCAACCCCAAACCAAATGCTTAAAAGTTAAAACACATTACGTACTTTGCTCAAAAAAAAAAAAAAAACATTACATATAGTCAAAGGCCACGAAGACCATGCAGATATATTTGCTTGAATTTGGTAACTGGGATAGATATTCAATTTCGTGTGAGAGGGTTATTCAAAACTTTTGTGGAATTTAAAGGAGTTAAAAAGTTATTCAAACTTTTGTGAAATTTAAAGGATTACACGGTATAACTCTTTGAGACACAATCTCCTTAATAATTTGGATAAAGATTCCATTTTGTATTAGAGGGTTATTCAAAACTTTTATCTACCTATACTTTTATTTAAAGGGCTTCTCTTGTTTTGGATCCTCATTTTTTTTTTTCAAAAATACCTCTACACCCTTATGTTTAAGTAAAGACAAAACTAAAGGACAATCCAGTAAAAATACAACTCTAATTCCCACTAAAACATTACCTACAAAATTAGCTCACTTTCCTCTTGATTTTCAAATTGATTTATCCACGTATAAATTAGATTCTCAAAAAAAAAATATATATATATATATATATAATTAAAACACAGGTTTTTTTTTTTTTTTTTGTTACAAAAATTTGAATTGTGATTTAATATAGTTTTTTTTTATATTTTTTATATTTCCAATTATTCTTGAAACTTTAATGGCAGTGCATGTACCAAAAAAAAAAACATCAATCATTAGAATAAAGATATCATTTCATTTTAGATGACATAACGATGGCTCAAATTTTTTCCTTTTCTATGAAAGCGAGGTTGCAAAAAATGAGTGTGGTCTTTTCTAACCCTTGAGTAATAATGTAATATCCACCTCTTTTGGTGGGGATGTTATTGGATCAGGATGATATTGGATTATTAGTGTATTATATCCACTTTATTCCTACTCTAAGGTAGGGACAACTTGCACAAACGAAAGTGAGGTAGGTTGCGAGCAGGATAGGTTAGGGGTATTTTGACATGCATAATCAAGTGATCTATCAATTAAGATAGATCGTGACATTTTTGTCATTCCCACATCTGACAATTCCAAAGCAACTTGCTACCTCAATAATAGAAAGCAACTTAATTTCCTCACTTGTATAACTTTATATACATTTCACAATATATATTTAAATTTTATGCCATTAATATATATATTTGAAATGGAAGGAGATGAAAGGAGAGTAGAAAATGAAAGGCAACCAAAAATAACATATGTCAAAAATTTAGGCTCTGTTTGGTACGCGAGTTCAAACATATGTTTTCAGTTTTTTAACAACATTACACGTATTTTCACACATTTTTTCACCCATATTTTCAAAAATATTAAATACTGTTATTTAAACACACATACTAAATGGGCACTTAATACTTTCTAATTAACTTCCTCTACTCCAATCTCTCCCCATTTTGAATGATTTGAAAAACAACCAAAAATGGAAATGTCTTTATCATTGATTCTCATTGGATGGGCCTCATGGACCAATCCAACACATCAGTCACCCACCTACCTCCTCAGCAAAGTAACACACCCAAAAGCCCAAAAGCCCATTAAAAAGAAAAAAAGAAAAGAAAAACACTTGCGTAAAACTAACGCCTCTCTATCTCTATATTATCCAAAGATCCAACGGTCCAAACCATTTCTGGGCCCACCACGAAACCCTAGAATAAGCACCGTAACACACTTGAGTTTCTTTTTTCCATTATATAAATTCTCTTCTTCTTCCTCTCCGCCTCCGGGATCGGTCACTCCACTCACAAATCCAATCCACTGAGTTCAGAGAGACCGAGTCTAACAAAGCAAACCCACCAAAAAAAACGACATGTCGGACAGCGAGGAGCACCACTTCGAGTCCAAGGCCGATGCCGGAGCCTCCAAGACTTACCCTCAGCAAGCTGGTACTATTCGCAAGAATGGCTACATCGTCATCAAGAACCGTCCTTGCAAGGTTCAATCTTTTTTTTGCTCTGTTTCTAAGACAAAATCTATTTTTGATTCTGGGTTTTTGTTTTTTTTTGTCTTAGATCTGTACTTTTTGTTGGTTCTGATTTTGGGTTTTTTTTAGCTTTAGATGATTCGGATCTGACCCAAAAGCAAAAGGGTTTTTAGGAATATTCTTTTTTGACTATTTTATTTGTTTATGGGGCTTAGAAATGAACAAACTTTGAACAATTGAACAATTCTGAGTGTTTTGTTTGATTTGCTATCTGGGTTTTTATAGTTGAATGATGTAGTTGAATGATGTGTACTTAAGATCCATAGTTTGTTGCCCATTTCCATTTCATGTTCTATATTGGTTTATTGATCTGGGTACTGTAGCAAATTTTGTTTTTTAGATTGTTGCTTTTATCATGTAAATGACAACTTTGATGGTCTCTAGATACATGGAGTTTAGTAGTATGAGTTGTTCGGATTAGTATGTTGAGGATTTGTATTGAATTCCAGACTTTTAGGACCAAGGCATGATGAGTTTTGATAGATAAGGGCAGAAAATAATACTAGTGGGAGTGGCCGATCTGACTACTATGTCGATGATCTATAGCCGATCCCAAAATTTTGGGACTAAGGCATGATTGTTGTTGTAGTTAAGTTAATATGGATGTAGATTTTGGTGGTGTGGTCTTGCTATATATGTTGAGGTTTGATGATTTTATAGTTGTGGTTTCATGAACTGATATATATCATTGATTGTTTGTTGTGTAAGGTTGTTGAAGTTTCCACCTCTAAGACTGGCAAGCACGGTCATGCTAAGTGCCACTTTGTTGGAATTGACATTTTCACTGCCAAGAAACTTGAAGATATTGTGCCATCTTCCCATAACTGTGATGTATGTTTTTATTTGTTTTGTTATTCTTCTCTCTGTTGATTATGCTTCTTTAATTGTTATAAGTTTTCAGTATTTGTGGGGTGTGTTATGCAGGTTCCTCATGTCAACCGTACTGACTACCAGCTGATTGATATCTCTGAGGATGGATTTGTATGTTCAATTTTTATATCTCTTTTCATTATTCCTGTGCTTGAGAGTCAATTTTTCATATGAATGTTGGTTTCTGACTGGTTTGATTGCTTTTTTTAGGTGAGTTTGCTGACTGAAAATGGGAACACCAAGGATGATCTGAAGCTCCCAACTGATGACAATTTGCTGACCCAGGTTGGTTTCTAGTTGCATTTTTTTTTTTGGGTCAAAGTTTGAACCTGAAGTTCTCATGAGGCTCTACTCTTTTGCTTTTAAATCATCTTTCTGTGTTGCGGAGTATATGGGTCCTAAATCTTTACTACAACATGTTACTTTGCTCCACTTGTTTCCTGTTTTGATGACTTAACTTGGGTGCATTTCTTCTCTGGAACCTTTGGGGGTAAAACCTAGTTCTAGTATTTTAGGTTCCCCAATGAAACAAAAATAATCTTATCTTTTCCAATGATAATTACATTCAATGCAACCACATGTTTGAATTCAATTGGAGAACACTGAACTATACCTAAAATTTACCCAACCTTTGGTTATGTTTTTGGTCCATAGAAATTGTAGTTTTTCTTAATGATTTTCTATATCTTCGACTTGTATTCTGTCTTTCCTTTTTCTTTTAAAAAAAAATTCGGATAGCTGAATACGTCATTGATCCTTGTGTGCAGATCAAGGATGGATTTGCTGAAGGCAAGGACCTGGTTGTCTCTGTGATGTCTGCAATGGGAGAGGAGCAGATTTGTGCTCTGAAGGACATTGGCCCCAAGTAGTTTCTTTATAATAATTCAGAAACTGTTGTTGGAAACTTTAGTTCAAATATTTTTGTGAGCCTTTATAGCTTGCTTTTCTTAAGACACAGCGGGTATACTTGGTGGTTGTGCGGATGGAGTTATGCGGGTCTGGAAAACGAAGTTATATAATGTTATGTTTGTCTTTCAAAGACTTGCTTTCATCATCTAGATTTGCTTTTTTTCAATTATGTTGCTTTCATTCTGCATTGATGGGAGAAAGAAAAAAAGAGATTTGAGTAGTGCTTACACGCAGAAAAGGATGCCTTTCTTGAAAGGTCTAATGAGAGGTGATTGTAGAAATTGGTGCAGAAACTGGCATATGCTTGATGTTTTCTAAGCATGGTGGAGTAAATTGTGTTGGGATTTAGATAATAAAACATTACTGCCTGTTAAGTGCTCTCAGGTTCTTTACACCATACTACTGAATTTAGGTTTATTGTGTTTACTGTTTACAATCTGAAGATTGAGAAAATATTGGAAGACGGATGGTCTGTGAGACCCTGTTTTTGTGGTTTCAGACTTTCAGTCTGACTATATGACCTCATGCCCATGAATAAGGAGTGTCAGAAAATGGGCTTGTTTACTGCAGAGAATAATTTAAAGTATTATAATTCTATATAGATTGAAATATACGATAAGGATTTTGGTTTAAGTAATAAAAATTTTGTGGTGTTAGAAAAAAAAAAATGCGGAAACAGCTCGCAGAAAGTTTGCAACGAATGAGTGGAAAAATCCTCTCAAACAGTCTTTCGTCTTTCCGTAGAACGTTGGTAATGGACTAGGCAAAGTCACTTGAGTTATAGTGCCGGTACAAAATCAGCATGTATTGTAGTTTAGTGTTAGTTTGTTATTTCGTGTTTTGGTAGTTTCCACCCTCATTGGTTGGATGGGTTTTTGGACTACAACAATAGGGAAGATGATTCAAAATTTCAAACCTTTATTTTTCTTATAAAGGAAAGCAATCAATACCATTGACCTACAAAGCACTTGGTCAATTGGATTTAGGCGTCGATTGGCTGGTGGGTTGGTGGTTACTTCTTGTGTTGAGGGAAAAATGGGTAACTAATCCTAATTTCCCAACTATCTAGTTAGTAGGTCCAGTTCTGAAAGTATTTTTTTTTTTAACATCTCAAGCCTCAAAGACTCGATTTTGGGCCTGTAAACCGAGTCTTTGAGGCTCGGTTTGTTTGATCTAAGTTGGCAAAAACGCCACATGGAGTTCACGTGGAGTACACGTGGAACTCAAGTCTCCAAGACTCGAGTTCAACGTAGACGTCATGTGGACGTGGATGCCACGTAGATTATCTAATACTCGAGTCTCTGAGACTCAGTTTACTAAAAGTGAAAACCGAGTCTTAGAAACTCGATAAGACTCGATTTCCACGTGTACGTCATGTGGACGTGGATGCCACGTAGATCATCTAATACTCGAGTCTCTGAGACTCGGTTTACTAAAAGTGAAAACCGAGTCTCAAAAACTCGATTTTCAATTGGGGTCAGATCCTTCATGTGGGCTGGTCATTTCTGTTTCCCATCAAGTCACATCATTTTGTCTGGTCCAGTCACTTGGGATTCAGAGAATCTTTTGACTGATTCCTCTCTCAACAACTCTCACAAAACCTCTCTCAATTGTCATACAACTCTCATAAACTCTCATATCTCATATACATTCAGCAACTCTCATATCTCATATACATTTAGCAACTCTCATATACATTCAACAGCAAAACGTTGCTCCTCTCTTAACTCTCATACAAGCCCAACATTCACTGTAGTCTCCCTCTCTCACTCCCCCTCTCACTCTCATACAATCTTAGCAATACATTTGCACATCCTGATGTTAGGTAAGGGTCTGCTCACTCTCTAGTTGGTTGTTTAGTGTATATAACTGCCTTAGAAAGTGTTGCTTGCATTGAATTTGTCATAACATTTCCTGATAAAATATTTGTTTGTATTAAATATTTAGATTTGTTTCCTGATAAAATATATATATATATATATTAGAGAAAGATACACGAATCCACCGACTAATAGTCCATCCACATAGAAATATGGAACAGACATGCATGAAGAGAAATATGGAGAGAGATTTTCTTCTTTTTCTCTCTTATTCAATCTTGGCAAATCCTAGTGCTTAAACAGTTCAAATTTGTGTTGTATCAATATCATTTTGTTTAGAAATGGCAACGGGTCGGGTTCGGGTCAGGTTTTTCCATACCCGAACCCAACCCGCGGGCCCAGACCCGACCCGTTTACTAAACGGATTTTTTTCGCGGAACCCGGACCCGCCCCCACCCCCACCAGGCCCCACGGGCTCCACGGGCTCCATTGGGTCGTGGTACTTCAGGGCCCATTCTGTGGCCCAATCAAAAAAAAAAAAAATGTTTCCCTAATATTGATTTTCTCAGTAACCAAACAGGAGGGGAAAAAGAACACTCAACAAAACCCATTATTTTCTCAACAACCAATAGATCAGAAACCCTTTTTTTTCATTACAATATTCTCCCACATCAAAAGCAAAAACAAGAATTAACATACAAACCCTAGGTCTGAACAATAAGACCCTACAAAATCAAATCAAACAAGCTGATCTATTCAACCAAAATAGCACTAAAACTAGAAATTACAAATTTGATTCTTTGAACAAAAAGAACGATTTTCACTGCAAAAGCTTGAGTTCACAACGAGGTGAGGGAGATGAGAGAGTTGCAGCCTTGTGAGGTGGAGGAGGGCCTAGCGAGGTGAGGGAGGAGCAACGACGTCTGCAGGCTGCGGCAAGGTGAAGGAGGCAGGGAGGAAAGACCAGCGAGTTGGAGAATGGAGCGGTGCCAGCGAGGTGAGGAATGCAAGGAGCAGCAGCATCGGCGAAGTGAGCAGCGGCACTGGCGATGTGAGCATGGGAGGCGAAGCAACGACGCCGGCAGTCTTACGAGAGTGAGAGTGAGAGTGGGAGAGAGAGTGAGGGTGAGGGAGAGAATGGGAGGCGGCTTGGGAGAGAATGAGAGGGTGAGAGAATGGGTTTGAGGGATTTAGGGGAAAAGTGAGTATTTATAGTTAGGGTTTTTTTTTAAAAAAAAATATTATATATACAGGTTGGGTTCGGGCCGGGTATGCCTAATACCCGAACCCGCTTCGGGTTTTTTAATGAAAACCCAGACCCGACCCTAATGTTAAACGGGTCGGGTCGGGCCGGGTACCCGTGGGTCGGGTTCATTTTGCCATTCCTAATTTTGTTAGGGTTAAGTCTAGTTCGAAAGCTGTTAAAAGATGACAAAACTATCAAAATATGACAAGTTGATGATTTTTTGTTCATAGCTTTTTCACTATCTTTATATAATGAATTTTGCAGTGAAAATTATCTCATTGAAAAGTAGGCATATAGGACTTCAAAACGAATATAATTTGATTCAATTTGGATTTTAAATAAGTGAAATGCGACCGTTTGAAATTGGCACAACTATATTATCTTCAAGATTTTCACTTGAGTAAAATGTTCTTGTTGACTATGTAAATTTTTAGGTTGTGAATTCTCATTTGTAGAAAATCTAAACAACCTATACAAGGCACAATAACAACAACTTTTTGGTGAGAGAGGGCAGTCACGAAATGAAGATGTTGAAGCCTTTCTCTTACCTAAAATAGAAACAAAAAAAAAAAAAAAAAAAAAACTTGGCAAAAAAAAAACTCATCTATGTGCTGTGATCCAAAAAAAGAAGTTATTAGAATTCTTGACAACACCTTAAGCCTTAAACTTTTAGTAGTTGAATCCGTAGAGTTGTTTTTCCTTTCAAGAGTTTTAACTTAGTTACCAAATCTTGTGCTGCATAATTAGGCTTTATCATTATTGCTTTAGATTTTGAAGTTATCTGTCACTAACATATTATACTTGACTCTCTAATAGGTTCACAATCTCTAAAGAATATTGATATAAATGTATACTTTGGTGGACCCCTTGACAATCCTAGAGGGATTGACGGATTACCATTTAGAAGGGAGGGTATCGAATGCTACTGCATGATGATACGACGTAAGTTGAAGACGTTAAATGATTTGAAGAGGAAAATAATGGAGGAATTGAATTTGAACCCTACTTGGTATGACATCAAGATTATTTATCGTTACCCACAAGAAGTCCTTCATGAACGGATAAATTACGGTTATATGGCGATCAAAGAAGATAAACATGTAAGGATGATGTTTAATAGGATTCAGAAAATGCCCCAAGTAAATGCTGTTGAGTTGTATGTAAGTTTGGAGGCACTTGCAGACAACACTACTGAGGTGGTGCAACAAACAACTACGGCTTTACAATTTACAGCCCTAGATGATGGATGCACTACAATGAGAGGGTATACAATGGGAGGTTATACGCTCCCATCTCAAGATCATATTGCCAATACTAGTGAAACCCTCTATCCTCAAGAGACATATTTAGAGGAGGAAGACGAAGACGAAGATCATGCTACGAATGATGGTGAAAATGTTGAGATTGTGGATGAGTACGAAGAGAGGATTGAGCAAGGCGACTTTGAGAACGATGTGGATGACCATGAAGTCGTTCCCAATTTTGAAGAGGAAAATATGGAGTACCGTGATGAAGGTGATGCAGATGATGATATTGGTGTCCAGCATTATAGAAATACGACCACTAGCTACAGACCTCCTGCCGACTTATTCTACACAAATACTTGGGAAGATATGGTTGATCATTCACGTCTTCAGATACCATTTGTTTCTACTTGGGAAGATGGGATGCATTTTTGTAAAGGGTTGACTTTTGCAAATGAAAAGGCGGTGAAGTGTGCATTGATAATATACGCAGCAAATGATAATAGAAATTTTATAATCCGGAGGTCGACCAAAACGAAATTGTGTGCCGCATGTGTTGACGACAACTACAAGTGGTATGTTGGGGCATTCATGAAGGCTAAATTCAATGGTCTGTGGATGGTCACGTCTTATGTGAATCCACACACTTGTATACCCTTTGGCCTACAAAGAGACGGTAAAATGATGAATTCTAATTTTGTTGCATCAGAAATTGTGGGAAAATTGCAACAAAATCACACTGCACGTATTGATGAGCTCTGGGAGATCATACGTACTAAGTATAATCATGAGCTTTTTTACTATAAAGTATGGGACGCAAAACAAAAGACAATTGCTAAGATATTTGGGGATTGGGAGGAGTCTTACCAAAGGTTGCAAAAATTGTTGTTGGCATACTTGGATCAGGACTCAGGTACCCAATATAGCTATCACACCATACCTAGGCCATACGAAGGTACTGCGTTACTGTGCTATGTATATTGGGCATTCACTCCATGCATTACTGCATTCCAATATTGCAGGCCAGTGATTAGTATTGATGGGACTCATCTGTATGGTAAATACAAAGGGCTATTGATGATTGCAATGGCAACCGATGCTAACCAAAAGGTTTTGCCTCTCGCCTTTGCTGTTGTGGACAAGGAGTCAGGGCCTAGTTGGGGGTGGTTTTTAGAGTGTCTCAGGACTTCGATAGAGCATGTCATACTTGAAGGGGGCATTTGCATTATTTCTGACCGATATAAATGTATCAAATGCGTCATTTGAGAGTGGCCTAGAGGTCGAGATAGAACAGAACAGGTATTTCACAGATATTGCCTTCGACATGTTGCTAGCAACTTCAACAGACACTTTGATAACCTGACTCTAAAGGCATTGGCCTTGAAAGCTGGATATGCGACTCATGAAATTAAATTTGAGTCTATAATGCAAACCATTAAGGAGGCCGAGATTAATTTACTGAGAGGTGTAGACCCTACTGATTGTCGGATTGAACGTTATATGCCATACACATATCTAGTAAGTGAGGATGTGGAGAAATGGACCCAGTCACATGATGGTGGAAGACGTTATGGGGCAATGACAACCAATATCTCTGAGTGTTTTAATGGGGTACTTAAAGGTGCCCGCGGTTTGCCCATTACTGCAATGGTTGAGTTCACTTAGTGCAAACTTGTTGCATATTTCCACGATCGACATAAACAAATTACTTCTGATCTCTCTCGAGGTAAGGTGTGGAGTGATTATGCAATGGAGATCTATAACAGAAATGAGCAGAAAATTGCAGGACACACTGTGAGGAATTTTAATCATGAAGAGGGTGTATATTAAGTGGTTACCCCGTACAACAACCATAGAGGTGGAGGGGGAAACCACAGTCATGAAGTGCGCATATTTGCTAGAACATATGGTTGCGGAAAGTGGCAAAACTTGAAGATCCCTTGTTCACATGCAATTAAAGTTCTTCAAGGTCTGCACCTCAATGCGACCAGCTATATTGACCCATGTTACAGTTTGAACAACGTCATTCTCACATATTCACATAATTTTGTGGTGCCAAAGTCAGAGTCATTATGGAGGGACGTTTGCGGACCACAAAGGGTGCCTAACCCACAGCTGTTGCGGGGCATAGGTCGTCCTGTGAAATCAAGAATAAGGAATGAAATGGATGGGGTACGGCGAGAACGGGGAAGCCGGAGGGAAGATCCAGACTTGAGGGAGATTCAACCGAGGTAACGATGCGGAGTGTGTCATCAAGAAAGGCATAACCGTAGAAGCTGTCCCAATTCCCGTGGGGCTTCGACAAGTGGTAGTGCTATAAACTAGGCAAGTGCCCTCACTGTTTTTATATAATATACTCAGAATTTCATTTTGTTATTGTTCTTTGCATTTGGAAACTAATGACCGTATTTTAATTTTTGTCAGGCGAGCGGAGACTCGATTTTGCTAAGTGACATTGTACGTGGGACTTGTGGTTATCTTCTGTATGGACAAGTGCTAGGTGACTATGTAGAGTATGTTGTATCAACATGGACAAGTGCTTGGTGACTATGTAGAGTATGTTGTATCAGTATGGTTTAGTATGGACAAGTGCTAGGCGAATATGTAGACTATGTTGTATTTATTAGTTGTTATTTTGTTTATTGTTGAATGTTGTTGTAATTGAACTATTTGCTGTCCATTGTACTCGTTACGTTAGTTGCGTTGTGCAGCTTTTGCCTATAATGCCAGCAATGATATTACTTTGGCATTAGTAGCTACTACTTTGGCAAGTTCAACCACAGGGCCCTCCTTTGAAGCGATGATAGCTAGTATTGAATGTTTTTGTGCGCTAACAGGGCAACTATAATGCCCATGAATAGTAACTGTTTTAATCCGGTTGTTTGCATATGATGTACGCTCCCTTTGACCACTATCATTTGCTTGTACCTACTTGTTTACGGCTGCCCATGTGATGTGTTCTGGATCTAATTTACTGTTGCAGAGGAAGGGAAAACCAATTCTGGTTTACTGCTGCAGGAGTAGCTGCCAAAAAAAAAAAAAAAAAACCCAGTGGAACTCGAGTATCTATACTCGATTGACAATTTAAACATTTTTTATATAAGTGGAACCCCTCCCCTCTTTTCTCCCTCCAACTTCCCCTAAATTGAGGGAATTAAAAATATAGGGTTTGAAGGGGTAAGAAAACTGTCCCAAATCCCCTCAAAACCTTCCCCCTCCCCCTCTAAAAAAATCCTAACATGGCTTATTAAACCATTCTCATTGTTCTCTCTCTACACCCCTCCTCTGCCTCCATCCAAACACATTCTAAGGCATAGTAGGTGTTATAAACATCAATCTGAGAAAAAGGACAGCTACTTGTGGATACTTTCATCATATACCACCTCTCTCTCTTAGTATCCCTCATTTGAACTATGACAACAACAACAAGGCCAGGGTCCCAAATTTTTTGGGGTTAGCTACAGATCCTCAACAGATTAGTCAAGGTCGACTACATATATTCCTCATTTGCACTAAAAGAAAAAAATACTTAAAATTACACTAGGTGTCTAAGAATGATTCAGTATTCTGCAAAGATAATTTAGTTGACCAAAATTTGTTCCACGCATGAAACATCCAGTTCTTAATGCAAAGACCAAAGTGGGAATCTATTCCAACACTTGAACCATAATGATGCGATGAACTAGGGCTAAAATCTACAAAATCAGAACAAGCAACAGAACAATCCCACAGACAAGAACAAAACAAAAGAGACCACTACTAGTTCCATCCTATCCTCATGAAAGATTTTGTTGCCTGCAATGCGAGATGGCACACATCCTTCAAAATAATTCTGAAAACTTGACAAAACCACAGACCCTAAAGCTTTTATTTACAGGTCTTGATGTCGTTGATGGTTGCTTGCTGCTAAATCCCATGTACACTTAGTATAGCTACTACAAATATCCTTACTACTAGTTAAGACTAGTATTCTTTGAGAGCCACTTTGTTTGAGAAAAAACAACGTTTCTCACATATACATTATGCTTTGTGCCTTTAAGCCAAGAAAAAGGTAAATATCCAATAGCATATATATTCATGACCAACATGTGGAAATTCTCAAAAGGCGGATTAGGCTAAGCAAGATGTTGTAATGAGAACGTCAATCAGTAGTTCTTAACATCTAGCGAGTACCTTCTCCAAGAAAAAGAATTAAATTAATAATGACTTTATTGCCTTTATCATCAAATGGTCAAAACTGGGCTTCCTCTTATGCACTTTGTAACAAGTTTGTGTCATACAGGGTGTTAAACAACTTCTAACTTCAGTACTTACCTTAAGGATTATAGGTGCATTTATCCTTAGTGGCACAATTATAATAGTTGGGTTTATACCTTCATAGTCGCCTTACGAAAAGTACAAAGAAGATTTCCTATCCTAGTAGAAGGGTAGAGGAAGCAAAGACAGAAGAATGTTTTATATCGAGCACTAGCAGCTATTCATTTAAAAATATAATAGATGCATAGCCTACCTCAGTTCCCACAAGTCTAACTAGGTCAAGTTTTGTATTACATCTTGCTCCACTTCGATTAGAGAATGAGTTAGAACCAACTAACTAAAAAAACTTAGCCTAAAACGTTCGATTGTAGGCTGTTTATTGATCAAACCTTAGCCTAATTTTTTTCCATTTGTATACAATTTGGGCTCTAGAAGTTAAAGTAATGCATTTGAAAAAATGTAGATTTCCATAGAAAAGCATGTGATACAATTTGTAGAAATATAGCTAACCACAATGTCAAGATCCTTCTTACATTATTTCTTCATTTCCTTTGTAGCAAGGCTATTACATCAAGCTAACAACTGACAGTGGAAAAAACAAACAGAAGCATGACACATCATAGCTAATAATTTTGTGGGCTTAAACATCTCACCCAAAAAAAAATCGTTATGCATTCATCATATGATTAATAAGCATGCTCCCATAATGACACATAATCATAAAAATGCCACCATAGATGTCATAAACACCCATGCACAAGGAAGCACATCACCAATAAACACAGATAAAAAGATCTAAATAGTATGAAAACATAGAAATGACCCTCCTAATAGATATTCCATTCAATTTTTATAAAAAGAATTTCTCCGTTGTTATGACAAATTTGTAACAAAAAGGTTCCATCACCTTTTTTTTCTTTAGTATATCTTCAAATATACATTACTCCAATGAGTCCATGTTAGGTCACACATGGACATTTCACTAGGCTTAATAGAAATATGTCATACACTGCTCTGGAAGTGTCCACTTCAGTTACTTCCAGAAAATCTGATGCAAGTAAGTAATTTCAATCATATGTCTTCAAGGAAACAATATGCCATCTCATTTATGAGATTACAAACACAAAAACTACATAAAATACAATGCATTTTCTTAAATGCATAATTCAACAACAGGAAAATGTGACCACCTGGAAGAATCCAAATGAAGTATATTAATGTTCATAAATACACTGAGGCAAAGTGTAGCAATAAGCAGCAAGTGGTGTTTCAGATATTTTACAGCCACTTACCTCACAGTTCAAAGACTCAAATTACAGTATTTCCAAGGACTTGTTGACAAATGGTATTCCACTTTAGACAAGGGGCCACTCTAGAACATTGTTGTCAGTATCAGAATGGAGACCATCTAGGCTGGTAAAATGGTCACCTTTCCTGCCAAGATCTATAAGGGAAGACTGGTCAATAAGGATATCCTCACAACATTTATTTCCATTTCCATTGACAGAGATATACCTAAGGAGGATTATAAATTCCCTAGTCTAATTATCAAATCCTAGTCTGCTTCCATTAATCCAAAAAAAATTCGGTTCAAATTCATTGAAAAATAACCAACTTCAATACCCCTAAATTCAACAAATCAATGCAAGCATAACATATTAGGCAACAAAATCACCACAAAATTATATCGGCTTAATCAATCTACCACTAAAAATTAAAATTTTATCATAAAATGCAGGTACAAATAATGATTATCTTGGACTAAAATTTTTCGGCTACTTACCATAACTGACCAAATTAAACTTAGATAAAACTAAATTTTGATCAACAAAGCACTAAAATTGAATCCTTAGCAGATATAAACAAACCCAGAAACATAATCCAATTCCACATACCAATTCAATCTCAAAAAACAAAAAGGCTTCTATCTTTTTTAACAACTCTATTAGAAATTCAATACAAAAACCAAAATAGAAAAAAAAAAAAAAAAAAAAAAAAAAAAACGAACTGATTACTTTGCAAAATGCATAAAGGGACTCACCTTTTTTTCTTCTTTTTTTTTTTTTTTCAGATACCGCGTAGACTGGAGACTGAGTAAGAGTAGAGGGTGAGTGAGAGAGTAGAAAGGGTGACAGGGACATGCGACAGTGGGTCGGTGAGTGAGAATGGGTCGGTGAGGCTAAGAGAGTGAGAGGGTCCGACCGGTGACGCTAAAAGTGTGAGTGGGTCGGGGTCGGCGTCGATGAGGCTGAGAGAGTGAGAGAATGAGAGGGTGAGTGAGAGTGGGTCGGGGTCGGTGAGGCTGAGAGAGGGAGAGGGTTTGACTTATGAGGCTGAGAGAGTGAAAGGGTGAGTGAGATTGGAGAGACAGAGCGTTAAATTCAAAAAATCCCCTATTAGAAATCGAGTCATATAGACTCGATTTCTAGGTGGCTTCCACGTGAGTCCATGTCAAATTGCCACGTCACAAACAAATGGAAATCGAGTCTCTAAGACTCGATTTCCAGATGGATGCCAAGTGGCAAGAACGCCACATCAAATCTCACCCGAACATAAAAACTGAGTCTGTGAGACTCGGTTTACAGCCCCAAAATCGAGTCTCTTAAACTCGAGATGTTAGTAAATTAATTACTTCCGAAACCGGACCTACTAACTAGATAGTTGGGAAATTATGGCTAATTTCCCATTTCGTCCGCTCTTGACGTGTGAAGAGCTATGGGAGAAGAAAAGAGAAATGAAATGATAGAGGAAATGGATTAGGTTTGACTTGCCCCATTTCTATAAAAATATACCAAGTTTAAAACAAGAATATTTTAATAAAATAGAAAAAAAAAATACTATTACAAGGTGCGTTTAAAATAGGAAGAAAAAAAATTACTATTACAAGGTGCATTTAAAAGTAAGTGATTTTAAACGGCATTAAATTGTTAACCCTTGGGCTTTGAAAAAGTTTTGTTGCTCACTCCTTCTCAACAAGTATGATGTAAAAAGTATTTAACAAACATAAATATCTAGTAATATAAGATTTGAAATTTATGGTGATAGTTTATGATTGTTTATTATCATTAGTTCAATGATTTTTGGAGTAGGAAAAAAGTATGTAACTTTGACAACTTTCTCTCCCTTCATAGGAGCCCTCTCTCTCTTGCCTTGCACGAGTCTCTTCTCTCTCATCTCACTCGAGTTGTTCCTCCCTCCTTTGCTACGGGTCATCACTGGGTTTCCTAAGCCCCCAGGGCTTGACTAACCCCCCACGGATATGGATCAATCAATCATCAACAGTATACAGCACCTCCAACTCACCAAAGAAGAAGAAGAAAGCATATCCATCTCAACCACTAGCAGATCAGACCTATTAGAGGAGTGTGCGTTGAGTTTGTTTGGTCAACTTCTAGCAGATTGGCACCAGAATATGTGAGCTTTAAAAAGTACTTTAAGGCCTGTTTGGAAGATAGGCTCGGATTTAAGGATTGTAGATGTTGGAAAAAATATTCTCCAGTTCAAGTTTAACTCCAGATACCAAATGGAGTGGGTTGAGTGTAATGGTCAATGGAACTTCGACAATAATCTATTACTCTTGTGCAGGTGGACAAAGGGGTTATTGGTCAATAATATTTCGTTCACCCATTCCCCATTCTAGATTCAAGTAAGGGGTCTCCCCTTCAAAAGTATATCTGAAGAAGTTAGTAGGGACTTAGGCAACAGATTGGGGAAATATATAGAGTCGGACAAGCGATCCTGGCTATCGGAGCAAGCCAAATCTATGAGAATACGCGTGGATTTACCAATCAATAAGCCGTTGCAAAGGGGTGGAAATATTGTCAATTTGGATGGAGGAAAGTATTGGGTTACCTTTAAGTACGAAAGGCTTCCTAGTTTTTGTTTCCAATGTGGCATTCTTGATCATGATGAAAAACATTGCCCTAGGTTTTCAAGCAATCCTGAAGCTCTCAAGCAGTACGGGGACTGGTTAAGAGCTAATGGAAGTTCCAAGAGTGGAACTGAAAACGCTAGGAAGTTTAGTAGCGATGGCTTCGAGGAATAGAAAGATGAAGGTTCAGATGATCGGCAAACTTCGACGACCTCCAACTCGATAGACATAGAGGTGGAGCAGGTGGGTCCATCAACTCTACCAAGCCTTACAAACCTCAAGAATTTGAATTTGAATTTAGGACAAGATGGCACATCAGTAACGCAACCAACGGAAAATCCGAAAAAAAGTGACAAGGTACGCCCCTTAAGCCTTGAGCCTTTTCTTGACAAGCACGCATATGATCTCCATAAAACTTATAAGTCGGGGAAAGAGGTAAGGGATGAATCCTCTATAATGGGCTGACCAAAGCTTTCCCCCTCTGAGGCCCACGAAGTCACTAGCCTACTGAAATCTTTTAAAGTGTCCTTTATTAGTCTTGAGACCACCAACACACCACTAAGCCCAAAAAGATGAAATTGGAAGAGAGTTGCCAGAGCCCAAGGAAAGAAAACCCAAAATGTTGACCCACAAACACAAAATGTGACTGGGCTTTCAAGTTCTAAAAGACTAGTTAGAATTGATTTTATGGATGAAGATGAAGGTACACCTCAGAAAAAACTACATGACTCAATCCATGCTGAGCAGCACCGCCAGAAGCAATAAATTCCCTTTGTTGGAACAGTCGGGGAATTGGGAACCCTCGGACAGTTCACGCGCTTGGCGAATATGTCAGGCGCTGGAATCCCAAACTAGTCTTCCTCTCGGAGACTAAATTAAAGTGTAAACGAATGGAGAAAGTGAAATTCAGACTAAGCTTTCCAAATGGGCTAATTATTCCTTGCATGGGTCGTAGTAGGGGCCTTGCTCTAGTCTGGTCTAGTGATACAAATTTAGAAATCAAGAGTTTTTCAAGCCGCCACATCGATGCAATAATCACCGAGTCAGGCAATGGACTCTTATGGAGATTCACTGGGTTCTACGAGCACCCGGAGACCTACCTCAAGGAAGAATCTTGGAAACTACTTTCTTTTCTTCGTAATCAATTTAATTTGCCTTGGTCCTGTTGTGGTGACTTTAATGAAATACTCTCTATGAACGAAAAAATAGGGAGAACACAACCTGCATAAAGCCAAATGGATAGCTTCCGTCGAGTTGTTAATTTTTGCGGCTTCAAAAACCTGGGTTACTGTGGTCTGGACTTCACCTAGTGTAATATGAAAGAGGGGATGGACAGAATATCACTCTATTTAGATAGAGCCTTTGCTATCTCAGATTGGCTTGAATATTTCAAGAGTCCTAAAGTGCATCATCTAGTCGAGTCCACATCTGATCACTGCATCCTCACTATTATTGACTCCCCTCCTCCAACCCGCAAAAGCAAGCACCGTTTTCACTTTGAAGCCATGTGGGTCAAAAGGGAAGATTGTCGTGAAGTCATTGAAGCTGTTTGGGACTCAGGTACCTTGTCTGCCACGCCTGAAGGGATAGCATCCAATCTTAAAAGATGTGCAATTGCCCTTACCAACTGGAATCAGAATGTTGTGCGTAATATTTCAAAGCAAATTCAAGAGAAAAGAAGAGCTCTCAACTCCCTTACTATGGATGACCAGCAGGGTACTCGAGGGGCAAATATTAACCAACTGTGGGGGTCCCTTTTTGGACAGTGTCTAGGCCCAAGTTGAAGCAAGGACCCTAGGCCTTCTAGTTGTTATTTAAAGGGACTGAGCTTGGTTTACCGCAGCTAAATGGGTTGTTTACAAATCAAGTGGTGCACAGAGCAAGAATTCTACAATACGTACATACTAGCAAGCAAGAATATATATGTATTGAACAGCAAGAAACAATAAAGGAACAATGTAATAAAGAGAGAGACAAAATAATTGTTAAGGATCCTTAAAACACTGTGAAATATTTCACTGCTTTTCGTAGTTGTAAATTACAATGTGCTCACTAAGACGTGTCACAAGGTCCAAATAAGCTCAAAAATTACAGACTTAGATGGCTATCTAAGCCTCTAAGACTTGTAAAGTTTGAATCCCTTTGAAACCAAGTATGTTCTATAGTGGCTGTTTTGGGATACCGAATGATATTTCTCTTTCTTTTACTACTTTCTTTGAGTTTTTTACAGAGTTTTCTCAATGATTCTGTTATGATTCACTATTGCTGAATTCCCCTTCAATGTTGGTTGTTTTTCCCTTTTATAGTGTCATTCTAGGGTTCCAGGGTACCATTGATTCCCCTTATTTGCTCCCCTGGGTACCAGAGCCCATTTTATGCCAGCCACTTTAATGACTAGTCATTTCCTTGTTTCTCATAGTTTTCTTCTTTTGGTGCTATTTCCCTAAAAACTTCTTGCTGACTTTCCATTCTAGGGTGTCCTTAGAAGGTTGACCTTCAATCTCTCTTCCTTCAAAGCTTCTAAACCTTACCGTTTCAGACTCAGCTTTTTGGCTGTCCTTCTTTTTGTCATTTTTCCCAGGTGAGCCAAATCCATTCCTGCTAGGTTGAAAGTTTTCCTAGCTACTTCCCTTTATAGTTCTTCTCTCTGGGTTGCCCGAGGTACCTGCCCCTTGTTCATGAATTGTTACTCTCCAAGCCTTCTGATTCCTTTCTGCATCATTGGGTGATTGAGAAGGACGTATCTGTTCTTCGTTCCTTGTGTTTCTTGGTACTCTTTTTGAGCCGTCTCAATCTCATCCTAACTGCTCTGCATGTCCCAAGGATCCCGAGCCCCTGGTAGCCTCTGGGTATCCCAGCCCAGTTCTTTCTACTGGACTCCCTTTGATTTTCTGATCTTGGCAGGCTGGGCTTTTTCTTCCCTCCGCTTCATGGGCCCTAAGGCCTGTCCCTTCATGGGTTTTGGGCTTTAAATCTTTTTTAATGTACTTGGGCTTACCATCCTTTTCTCTTGTGGTGAGCTCAACCCTTTTAATATTATTTTCCATGGAGTTCACCCATTGTGCTATTTTGGGCCTTGGTGTTATAAATTCTTAGACCTCAACACCAACTCAGAAAGAAGATTAATGATCTCCTAGACAGTGAGGAGACCATATGGCGGCAACGCAGCAAGGTTCATTGGTATAGGGAAGGGGACCGAAACACAAAATTTTTCCATGCCCGAGCGTCAGAAAGGAGGAGGAAAAACACTATATTAGGGTTGTGGAATGATAATGGCGAATGGTGTGAAAGTAAGGAAAGCATTACAACCACCGCAATATCCTATTTCGAGAATATATACTCCACCTCCTTCCCCATGGGTATTGATGAGATCATTAATGCAATTCCTAGATGTGTTATAGAGGAGATGAACACTAAGCTCACCAAGGTTTTCACAAGAGACGAAGTCACCGAAGTGCTTCAACAACTTCACCCCACCAAAGCACTTGGGCCTGACAGTATGTTCGCAATCTTTTTTCATAAATACTGGGACATTATGGGGTTAAATATCACAAACATGGTGTTAAATGTATTGAATTCCAATCTACCCATGACTGAAATTAACAAAACCAATATCTCTCTCATCCCAAAAACAAATCACCCCACAAAAATGATAGAATTTCGTCCCATTAGCCTGTGCAATACCATATACAAACTCATCTCCAAAATCTTCGCCAATAGATTCAAAGCCATTTTGCCAAGCATTATCTCAGAAAATCAGAGCGCTTTCACCCCTGGCCATCTAATTACAGATAATGTCCTTGTGGCCTTTGAATTCATGCATTATTTAAATCATAAAAATAATGGGAAGGAAAATTACATGTCAATCAAGCTAGATATGAGTAAAGCTTTCGATAGAGTTGAATGGAATTTTATTAAAGGAGTGATGGAGAAATTGGGCTTTGCTAATAAATGGGTTGATCTTATTACACATTGTGTCTCTTCTGTGTCTTACTTAGTGATCATAAATGGTGAGGCTCATGGAAACATCATCCCTTCAAGGGGCATTAGACAGGGAGATCCCCTCTCTTCTTACTTATTTCTCCTTTGTGCCGAAGGTCTTTCTGCACTTATCCATGAAGTAGCCTGAAACCAACAAATTAATGGAATCTCTATTTGCGGAGGTTGCCCAAGAATTACTCATCTCTTCTTCGCTGATGACAGCCTCCTTTTTTGCAAAGCAAAGGACCAAGAATGCCAAAAGCTTGTCAGTACTCTCAATAAATATGAAGCGGCTTTGGGGCAGAAAATTAATACTGACAAGTCATCAGTCTTCTTTAGCCCTGTGAGAGTGTCTTTTTCGGGATACTCAGGCCCAAGGATCCCGAGCCTGAATGAAAAGGGAAGGATTTGGTGGACCGGGCCTTAATTCACCGCAGTTAACAAGCTGTTTAAGAATCAAGTGAATGCAGAGAATACTCCTGACAACATGACAAACAAGGATATCGAAAAGTGCCAAAAAATTAACAACGTAAGTTCAGAAAGAAAGAAAAAAAAATGGATTAGCAAGACGATAAAAAAAAAAGTGCTGTAGGGATCCTGGGAATTATGAAACAGTATTTCATTAAGACATTATCTGTTTGATTACAGAAAGCTCACTAGGACGTGATACAAGGTCCAATCAAGCTCAAAAATTGCAGCCTTGAATGGCTATTTCAGCCTTCAAAACTTGCGAAGTTTGATTCTCGTTGAATCCGAGTATGTACCATAGTGGCCTTTACAGGATATCGGGAAGTAGTATTTGTTTTCCCTTAGTATTTTCTTTCTGCACAAATTTTTCTGATAGTTTTTCCTAGAGAATTTCTTCTTTCTTGTGTTTCTTTCTTTTTTTCTCGATGCCTTCTTCACAACCCATCCCCTCCTTTTATAGTGGAGTTTTCTGGGCGTCCTGGGGAACCGTTGGTTCCCCTGTTTTGTTCTTTTGCAAACAGAGCATGCTCTGTCTCCATCGCCTCGGTAAGTCTCTTTTCCGTTTTCTCTCATTCTTTCCTTCTCTTGGTTCTGATTCCTTCTAAAGCTTTTGGTTGGCTATCCTCTTTGGGACGTGCTGAGGTATGCCCTTCTCGGCATCCCCATTTCTGGCGTCTTCCTCTTTTCCCTTTCTTTCCTTTTTGGGCGGAATCCTGTTCTGCCATTTTTGAAAGTCATTTGTTACCATTCTTCTTCCCTGTCCTGGTTCCCCGAGGTCTTTTTCTGTCTGTGCCATTGAGAGGTCGCTCGCGTCTTTTATTTCTTGTTTTTCTTCTTCTGTCTTCTTTCTATCGATTTGTCCCAGTCTTCCTTTTTATTTGTGCTTGAAGGGATCTGCGTTTATTGAGGATCCTTGCTTCTTTACACTCTGCCGTGTTTTTCTTTTTTGGACGCTTCTTTCTTTTCTGGGCTCCAGGATCCTCTGGGCCTTTTATTCCCCCATGGGTCATCCGTATCTATTGCTTTGGGCTTAGCCTGAATTTTTTGGGCTTGACTTGTTCTTCTGTTTTGGGCTTATTTTATTATGGCCTTTTCTTTTTCAGACCTCAACAAGCCCGAACACCCCTCAAGAGATGAGGGAGAGTATTCTAAACATTCTTGGCCCAATGCAAGATTTCAAGCACACCAAATGCTTGGGGCTCCCATCTATCATTGGGAAATCAAAATCTCAGGTGTTTGCTGAAATTACGGACCGGGTTGCTAAAAAACATGCTAGTTGGAAAGGAAAGCTCCTTTCAATAGGCGGGAGAGAGATCCTTATCAAAGCAGTTGCCCAAGCAGTGCTCACATACACTATGAGCTACTTCCAAATTCTTAAGAATCTATGCAAAGACTTGGAGAATATAATGCAAAACTTTTGGTGGGGGCAAAAGGATGAGGAGAATAAAATTACGTGGGTTAGTTGGAAGAGAATGTGCAAATCAAAGTTTCATGGAGGAATGGGCTTTCGAAACCTCCAAGCCTTCATCCTAGCCATGTTGGCCAAGCAAGGATGGAAAATCCTCACAAATCCAAATTCTCTAATGGCTCGGGTTTATAAAGCCAAGTACTTCCCTCATGATGAAGTGCTTAACTCCAAGAAAGGTAGCAACCCCTCTTATGCATGGCATAGTATCCACAACAGCCTTGAAGTATTCAGAAAGGGCACAAGATGGAGGGTAGGTAATGGTCGAAGAATCCATATTTGGGACGATAAGTGGCTGCCAACACCAACAACTCATAAAGTGATCTCACCCCAAACAGATTTTGAAGATTTCCCCATGGTGTCTTCTTTCATTGACAATGACACTAAATGGTGGAAAGTTGATGTGGTAAGATCCATTTTCTTACCTTTTGAAGTCAACACAATTTTGAAAATCCCTCTGAGTTACAACTTCTTGAGGACGGCCTTATATGGATTGGTAACAAAAAAGGTACATGTACAGTCAAAAGTGCGTACCATATTGCCTCAAGTGTGGTGGACTCAGACGAGGATGGAGAGAGCTCATTTAGTAATGCAAGGACCTAACTGTGGAAGAGGATTTGGCACCAGAAAATTCCACCAAAACTCAAAATATTTGCTTGGAGGACATGTGTCAACGGCCTTCCTACCATGTTTAATTTAAACCACAGAGGTATCCATTGCTCGAGTTTCTGCCCTCTATATGACAAGGCCATTGAAACCACAGCCCACGCGCTTCTCCATTGTGATCATGCCAAGTTGACTTGGGCTCATTGGCATAATTATCTAGTTGATTTAACCCCCTGTACCCGAGAACCAGTGGATATTGCATTGGACATTGCTGAAAAAGACTCCTCCTTTGCTTTGGAACTCTTCTTTGCAGTCACTTGGTCCATTTGGTGGAATCGCAATCAAGCACTTTATGAAGATTTAGGTGCCCCTCCAACACAGATTTGGGAAATGGCTAATAGAATTCTTGGTTATTATAAGGAAGTTTGCTCATATTCTAACTTGCCCCTGGTCCCTTCCTTAACGAAATGGAGGGCCCCCCCTGCTGGTTTCATCAAAATTAATGTTGATGGCACAGCCTCGGATGATGGCAGGCCATCTAGCATTGGTGTGATAATCCGAGACAGCCAGGTCTCTTCTATTGCAACCTCTAACGGGGTCCTTTCATCACCTTTCCCAACTGAGACTATAGAAGTTTTGGCTATACAAGCAATTAACGAAGGTAATGTTGGTGGTGAGTTCGGGCACATCATTCAGAACATTAGGGACCTTTCTTCCTCTTTTTCTTGGTGTTTATTCCAGCATCTGAAACGGGATGGCAACAGAGTTGCCCATGATCTTGCAAAAGCAGCTAGGATGTCAGGTGTCTCTTAGGTTTGGAAAGGTGTCATCCCAAGCTTTGTAGAGCATCTTATTCTTGAGGACCGTGGCTTGTAACTACTCTTGCAGCTCCACTCTCTGTTGTAATTCTATTTTTGATAAATGATATTCATATACTTTACCTTAAAAAAAAAGGGGTATGGAAGATGGCGTTACTCATGCCGTGTGACAAAAAATATAAAATTTCTTTTCTTAAATTATTTTCTTATTTTTTTTCCATTTACTTGGGATTGCTATGATATTTTATATATATATATATATATATTTTTTTTTTTTTTTTTTGTTGATAGGCAAAAAAGTAATCTAAATGGTAAGTTAAGATTTTGTAATACTCACGAAGTATTACAAAATTGCTACGCATAACCCAATTGTGGTAAGCTTAAATTAAAATTAATAACAATTACTATGGAATATGATTTATTATGAAAATATTAATTCTATAAAAATGTTGTGGATCTACATCACTCAAAAAAATGGCAAAGGCGTAAAACCCATTTTTGTCCCTACATTTTCACTCGATTCCCACTTTGGTTCCTAACTTTTTTTTTTCACCGCTTTTAGTCCCTAAAATCAAAAAAACGATCTCGTTTTTGTCCCTACCATCAGTGCCCTAAAGGCAAAGTCCTAGGTGGCAGACAGAACACCCTATTAGCTGACGTGACGCTGATGTGGCAATTAAAATATTATTTGGCATTTTTATATGCCACGTCAGCATTTTAAATTTTTTTTTTTTTTTATAAAAAGTCATGTTAGAAAATTTAAACCAAAAAAAGAAAATAAATTAAAAATCAAAACTTAAATTAAAAACACAAACCCAAACGGATCTAACACAAACTCAGATCTAACACAAACCCAAAAATAAAGAAAATTAAAAACAAACATTAAAACCTAAATAAAATATATAAAACCGAATTTTCATTTTCTTATCTCTATCTCCCTCTCGAGTCAAACTCCTCTCTCTCCCTCTTGGCTTTCTCTTATTTCTTTTTCTCTTTAAGTTCAAGTTGCAGTTTTTGGGATATGGTTTTGATATGGGTTTATAGAAAGAGAGGCTGAGATGTGGTGGTTTGAATTTAGGTAGAGAGAGAGGGGTTGAGATTTGCGGTGGTTTGGATTTGGGTTTAGAGAGAGGGGCTAAGATCGGCGGTGATTTGGAGCAGATCAAGGGGAAGGAACCTTTGAACCAGCCCTTTCGCTTTTCGGGTTTTTCCTCGACCAACGCAGAGCAGAGCAAGGGGCGTTTTTTGTGGGTATCTGACTCGATCTTCATCAACAACGAGCAGAGGAAGGACTAACGGAAAGTCGCCTGTTTGGGTTTGAGAATATTGGGGGTTTTGGTTTGTTTTTCCTGTGGGTATCTGACTCGATATTCATCAACAATTCATTTTCTCTCTCACACAATTCAACCGGTCTGGATTTTTTGTGTTTGTTTCCCAAGAAAATTTACGGGTTTGAAGGTTAAGGTTTACTTTGTTGATTGGTTTGGTTGTTGGGTTTATTGGTTTTCTGGGTTTGGTTGTTTTGCTAGAGATTTGGGTTTGGTTCTTTGTTGGAGATTGATTTTGTAGGAGATCTGGGTTTAAGAGTTGTAGCTGCAACTATAACTGCAACCTCACCCATCTAGGTTTGAAACATTTTGCAGGGGATTGATTTTTCTTTGCTTTGCTATGTGTATTTGCAAGTTTGTTTACTAAGAAAATTAAAGAAAAGAAAAAAGAAATCTTAAATATTTTAATTTTCTGGGCAAGAAACATGTTTGGGGAAGAACATGAAGAATGAACAATCATGTTCTTCTAAAAAACTAATGAAATTTTATATATATTTTATTTAGGTTTTAATGTTTGTTTTTAATTTTCTTTATTTCTGGGTTTGTGTTAGATCTGTCTGGGTTTGTGTTTTTAATTTAAGTTTTGTTTTTTTAATTTATTTTCTTTTTTTGGTTTAAATTTTATGACATGGCTTTTTATAAAAAAACTAAAATGCTGACGTGGCATATAAAAATGCCAAATAATATTTTTTTAATAATATTTTAATTGCCACATCAGTGCCACATCAGTGCCACATCAGCTAATAGGGTGTTCTGTCTGCCACCTAGGACTTTGCCATTAGGGCACTGAAGGTAGGGACAAAAACGAGATCGCTTTTTTGATTTTAGGGACTAAAAGCGGTGAAAAAAAAAAGTTAGGGACCAAAGTGGGAATAGAGTGAAAATGTAGGGACGAAAATGAGTTTTACGCCAATGGCAAATTATAATTTACCTACCTATGGTTGAAATTTGACATTTTACCTATCTGAGGTTAGCTCAGTTAGAATTTCATAACTCATCTCTATTAAAAACATGACTAAATATGTAATTTTGCTTTACTTTTACATTTCTCTCCTCCAAAAACACAAAAAACATTAAAAAAAATATAATATCAAATAAGATAAAAAAGAATTTATCAGAACACTTGCATAAAGAGATTTTAAATCATAAATAACTTAAATTTAAGTCAAATTTTAAATGGGTAGAGTTTTAAATTTCAGTAATTAAATTAAATTTTGGGGAAACAGCCGATAAGTTGTAATTTCAAGGAAAAAAAAAAAAAAAAGTAGACGAATTTACTGGTTGGGACATTATGACAAGCAGATGATAGACCTTTCTCGATCCTTCTCTTTCTCGCTCCCGTATCTTTCTCTCCAAGCAAAGTACTAAGCAAAACCAGAGAGCGGGGGTGAGAGCCCAAAATGAGTACTTCGTCTTCGTCTTCGTCTTCATCTTCATCTTCATCTTCATCACCTCATCGTTCTCGTGGTCATAGTAAAAATAGTAGTGGTGAGGAGAGGCCTCGGTTCTTTGACTCAAAGGCGAAGAACAAGTGCTGGGCAAATGCAGGGATAGTCCCAGGAAGACACCCAGAAAGGTGGCGCAAGGACGCCGCCGGTAACATCGTCTGCAAGCGCTTCTGCAACTGCCAAGGCTGCCTCTGCTTTGAGTACGACCACATTGTCCCCTTCTCCAAAGGTCCCTCTCTCTCTCTCTCTCTCTCTCTCTCTCATACATTTCATTGTTTCTGCAATTCTATATTTCATTCATTCTTTGTAAGTGTCAAACTTCTGTATGCATAACTCAAGGTTTTTAGACTTAAGCTCGTAAGCCATTTTATTTTAGCCAGAATGTACGGACACTTCATTTATTGAACCCATGTCGTAACAGTAACATGTCATGTTATAATTTTCAAAAATTACTCGAATTATACCCGTATCTATGTCCGTGCCGGTGTATCCTAGGATTTTAGTCTCTAATTTTAAAATGATCACGTTTATTTTTTAAGAAACTTGGATCAGTTTATTTGGCTTAAATTGAAATTTTTTTGTCAAAAATACGGTAAATAAAGCTAAAATATAGCTGAAGTAGTAAATTGAAACCCATGAATAGTATAAAAAAGTGTAATAAGATCATGAATAGTAACAAAAATGAGTTAAATAGTAGAAAAATCTAGCTTTTTAAGCCAATGCTAAATGCAACCTTAAAGTGGTAGTTTTGCCATGTCATCTAAGGGACTAAAACGATTACTTTTAACTTTAGAAACTAGAATCACTCATGTGCTAAACTTTAGAAACTAGCAATGTATTTAAAGCCTTGATTTTTTTTTCTTCAATTTTAAGCAGGACATAGATTTTGGACTGTTTATCAGTTTGAAATTGAGCATTTGTGATTTGGGTTGTGTTGCAGGCGGTGAATCTACATATGATAATTGTCAGATACTTCAAACAAGGGTGAACAGATATAAATCAGACAAAGACAATGTAGATCCAACTCAATTGAAAGGTTACTCCTGTGATGTCAAGTTTACTGGTATGTTTGCACCATTCTCTATTCTTGATCCAAAATTTGAAATGAATGTTCTTCGTCATTGATTAATAGCTTCTAGTTAGTTATGCTTGGTTATGGGCTTCTAAAAAATTTCTCAACGATGATTCTGTTTTCCTGGAAATATTGTCTTATTTAATAGCTCTCCATGTTAGGGGGGAATGATGTTTTACTTTTGGATTCGTAGAAACCCTGCAGTTTTGGTTCAGAGAGTCATCAACATGGTATGCTTTGATTGCTGTTTGTTGAGTTGGCCAGTTGGCGAATATCTTGTGTTTTTCACTTGACTTTACAAAAGGGGATGGGGGGAATGTTTGTTCCTTGCCTACATCCATAATTTGACAACTAGTATATGGCAGCAAATCAATGTGCTGTTGTTCAAGCATAGAATTCAAGTCTACATACTTTTTTCACTGCATCACTAATATATTTGAGTTTTAGACATAAGTTATTTGTTACCCTTTTCAAATGGCTGTCAAGTGATCTGTCCCTTGGATGTCCTAAGAGATAGTTATAGTGACAGTATCAAATCCACATCTGTTCATCGTATATCTGTTCATCATTGTTGTGAGACCTACATGGTTTTAGGTTACATTCTGGATTAGTAATGGAACCGCTGTCTTGTTACATATTAGGCTAAATAAGTTCATAAAATAGTGAATTTTCTTTATTTATTTCTGTTTCATTGTTCATTTTGATGAAACATACTTCAGATGCGTACATGTCAATAAACTATTTTTAAATGTTCTCAGTATGATTCATCTATACATTACTTTAGCGTTGTTCCTTGATGCCTCTTTGCACTAGTGATGGATAAGCTCACTTAATCGATTTAAGAGAAAGTCACTTGGTGTATTTTTTTGCAAATGATATAGTTTTAGTGAATGAAACTAGACATAGAGTTAATGTTAAGTTAGAATTTTGGCTAGACGCTTTGAATCTAAAGGCTTTCGATCAAGTAGGACTAAAACACAGTATATAGAATGTAAGGTTAGTAAAAGGAGAAACACAGATGAAAGGACTGTAAGACTTGATGGTCATGAGATTCCAAAGAGGGATTGTTTTTAATATCTTGGATCAATAGTTCAAAAAGATTGAGAGATTAAAAAGGATGTGAATCATAGCATAGGATAAGAGAAAGATGGATGATGTGGAGAAGCGAATTAGGAGTATTGTGTGATCGTAGAATACCTATTAAGTTAAAGGGAAATTTCACTATAAGACTAGTTTTGCTCTATGATATTGAATGTTAGGCTGTAAAGAAGCAACATATTCATAAATTTAAGTGTACTTGAAATGAGAATGCTAAGATGGATAAATGGAAATACATGAAAAGATAAGATTATAGGTTATGAAACATTTTCAGATATATGGTGGTCCAATGTCTTAGTGGTCTCTAAAAGTTTTAAAGGATTTGGGTGTTAGTTGCAGGATGTAGAAAAGTATCTAACTTATGTTCCGGCCCTGCTTTAGGTATTATTTTGGAAGGGTTTGAAGATTGTTTCTCAGATTTGCTTTTGATTAATAAAATTAGTCTATTTTTTGGGATGTACTATTGCAAGTCTAATTTCAATCTCATTATCTTAATCTAATGGATATTAAGAGTGTATGTGGGAGCTTGATCAAGCTTGTCAATAAGCAAGGCTTGGGTTTAGAGACCATTAAACATGGGATTCAGGGATGTCAATTAAATAGACTAGATAGATACATGGGATTAAGTGATGGTTGTACCAATCACTTTTGTGAATCCTTTAATGCATTTATTATTGCTCTTCATTTGATTTTTTTGTTAAATAAAACAAATTATTTTTATTAATGCTAAGACAAAGCTACATTTTCAAGTATATGTTTGACAATGACAGAAGGTATTGCCTCCAACATATTAGCTCCTTCCCATTGTTCAAATTGCTCACGACATGTCCCTTGGTCGTCCTTCAGCCCATAATCCTATTTCTACATTTGTCTCTGCATTGCTTTAACATGGAACAACATGCTTTTTTTGTCCACTTCATGTAATCAAGGCACCTTGGATCATTGCTTCCAATGTAATTCTTCACCATCAAGCCAAGTATCAATTTCCGATCAAAGTTGTTTGATTTGCTCAGACATTTCGGGAGAGGCATCTGTGTTTTCTAACTGCTCTAGAACTCGTTGCTTCTCCCTCACCTGATTCACTAGCGATTCCCCAATGGTCTTGGTCCATTTTATCAGCCCTTGGCAACAGCACTTTATCTTTTAACACACCACATACATCTTGGCCCCTTGAAACTCTGATCTCCAGGCTTGAGCAATAATCTCCTCACACTCCAGGTGTGTTGTCCAGCTCTTGCCTCTACCTTAAACCATGGAAACCATTATAGCCCTTGATGTCAATGAAAAGTGCACAATGATCTAAGGTTGTCATACAAACATGTTGGACTGTAGCATGCAGAAAACGCTGAGGTCAACTCACGTTAGCCACTTTCTGGTCCAAGTGCTTTCTCACTAGTTCTGTACCACTGCATTGACTGTTACAGATGAATTGAGCCCCAGAAATTGTCTTTAAGTAAACAATCACCAAAAGCTGTCATGAAACTGGCCATCTGCCACTCACCCCAAATGACTTCCATCCTTTTCCTCTAAAGATGAGATTTAATTTGTCTCAAGTGTAGAGCCACTGCATATCAACTTGGTGATACAATAAGCAAAGGAGATCCCAACTTCCACGGTTCTTGTTCACCTCTGGGATGACCATAGAACCTTGTCAACTGCCTTGGTCATCATCACTTGTACCTGAGCATCAATATGATGTCTCGAGTAACTCTGCACTTCCACATTCACTTCGGAGCCCCACTCCAAAGGCAGACCACCTCCATAGCCTTTAGGCAGTCAGGCTTCACCAAGCAAGCTTGTTGTAAACCTAGTCTGACTCACCTCGTATATCAATTCTTGTTTCCATGAGGAACAAGGCTTGGGGATGAAAACACTTCACCACATTGTGAAGCTTTTGAATTGAAGCCCCACTCCAAAGGCAGACCACCTCCATAGCCTTTAGGCAGTCAGGCTTCACCAAGCAAGCTTGTTGTAAACCTAGTCTGACTCAACTCGTATATCAATTCTTGTTTCCATGAGGAACAAGGCTTGGGGATGAAAACACTTCACCACATTTTGAAGCTTTTGAATTGACCGGGAGTTCCCCAACCCATGGTGGGCTTAGGGCTCTCATTGCTTAAGTTGGGGCTGAACCTCAGCTTCCTTCGTTGGTGAAAAGCTTGCATTCAACAAAAAATGGGTCTACCTTTATATGAAAGGAAGGTGTAGTATATCAGGTGCGCTGAATAATTTCAATCTCCCCTTTCCCTTACCAAAAAATGGCAATTATCAGCTTAAACAAAATTATTTTTAGTGGAATGACTGCTTTCTTACCTACTGAGTGTACATTCTTTTCTTTCGTTTCTAATGTATCAGTAGGTTGTGTTTTTCATTCAATAATCACAAATTTCTCCAACTTGCAGATAAGGAGCTTGATATAATTGAAATGGCTGTTTATGGGGATGTGATCCGCCCTGGAAACCAATGCCGTTGTAGAACTATTGCCGAAATGCTTGGCCAAAACAAGTCAAAGGACGACTTGGCTGCCTGCAAATTGCCCTACAATGATGAATCATTACAGCAACCGACATAAAATCTGGTGACAGTACTCTGATAAAGACGTCAAAGGGGTTATCTAAACATTTGTACCATCTTGGCCATTTTCTAAACATTTTCAAATAGATCCCTGCTCAATGGGGTATCTTCTATACTTTGATTCACTGCAATATCTTAATATTGTTATTATTCTTGAATTTGAAGTCCATAAAATGAGAATGTTAAAATAGATGAATGAGAATGTGAAGAGAGAAGGTTGGCTTTTAGTAATAAAGAGATAAGGGATACTTGTTAAAGATAATTTGGTAATGTATAAACTAAATTAATAAAGGTAAAAGCAATGAAAAGTGACAATACAGTAACATAGTATAATTTTGTATAGAATATGATGATAACAAAAAATATATATTATATATAGGATTATCCTTGATATATTGATGAGAGAATTCTTCAAAAATGAATTTAATTTAATTAATATTAAAACTTACATGACTTGAGTTTAACACCAAACATGAAGATAGGATTAGATAAGAACTTTTTTTTTTTGGCAGGCTAAGCTCTTTAAAAGGTACACTCACACTTGCCCTACAGGCTAAGCTCTTTAAAAGGTACACTCACACTTGCCCTAGTATCTTGATCCCAAAAAATAAAAAAGTGTGTATATATATTAGCTTGTTATTAATTCATAATTTGTGACTTGAGTTTTCAAATATACTAAATAGTAATCAACCCTTCTTTTACTAACGACCCCTTCGTTAATTGGCACATTTGAGCTTGACTCCATCCATGGGGTGAGTTTGGGCTCGAAACTCGTTGGGGGCAATAAAGATAAAAAGGAATATACAAATTCAGTGTTTCAGACTTTATCAGTGACTCAATTCTCTCGTGACTACCAAAAAAGAAATCTACATGTTTCCTTTTACACTATGCTTAAAAGACTAAGGTGAGAGTGAGACAATTCATTTTTTTTCTTTTACACTTCTTTTTTTTCAAATTTCATGTTAGAATACTATTAGAATATAAGCTCAATAGGCTTAGGCCCATAATTATAGGTTACTTAAACAACATACATTGTCTACCTATAAATAAGGCAAATTCTTATACTTTATTACACACAGTTTAATATACAGTCTTTCAAACTTTTACATTGCGATAAGGGGTGTGGGTGGCATCTTTTATGTGATCATTCTTCCATATCAAATCAAGGTAAAAGTATGTAAGCTTCTTCCCTAATTGTTCTCTTTCTTAAAAGTATGTAAGTTTCTTCCCTAATTGTTCTCTTTCTTTTCTCCAAATATTTTTTACTCTCAAGGCCAAAATGGGCATTTGCCTCTTTCACCCAAAACAAGTAGCAAAATGCCCATATTCTAAAACTATTTAACCATATGCTCCTATTTTAAACTCGATTTTCTAAAAATCGAGTTTCAATGAAAAACTCAATTTTTAAAAAATCGAGTTATAGGCAAAAAAACTTAAAAAAAAAAAAAAAAAATACATGGAACTTGAGTTTCATGTAACATTTTGTAAGTAACTTGATTTTCATTAAATCTAGTTTTTCATTAAAACTCAATTTTTAAAAAAAAAAAAAATCAAGTTTCAAAATAGGGGCATTCTACTACTTATTTTGGGTGAAAGGGGCAAATTTCCATTTTGTCCCTCACTATAGATAAAACTTTAATTGATTTCATTTTATTCAAAGGATAATTCTTAAATCTAATTCATTTTTTATTTCATTCAAATTAATGTTATCACTTCAATACATTAAGCTAAACTAATGGTTTGTTAAATATAAACTTATGAACAAGAGTTTGGCTTTGAAAATGTTTGGAATTTTGAGCTCCCAACCACCAATAGAAATATTTATATTTATCATGTGTAATGAACATGATTCACTTAAGTCAACTAATCAAGTGAGTATCTTCACACACACACACACACAAAAAAAAAAAAAAAAAAAAACACCAAGTGAGTTATGTGCATTGCCCATAGCAGGGTACGTGTCATCTTTCTATTCATAGTTAGAGAAAAACATTTTTTTAAACTTATTAAATCTAACTAATATTACCAATAACTTAGATGGCTTATTATTAATCCTTATTGTATTTTTCTTTTTAAATTTATGTATTTATAAATTAAGAATTACTGATATATTACTATAAAAACATTTGTTGATAGTTTAGCATGTAATACACCTTTGAATTCTAGTGCTAAAATCACAAAGAACGTCCTAAAATAAATGTCCAAGGATTAGTTGTTGTTGTTGTATTCTCTTTTTCTTTTCTTTTTTCACTTAAGATCATTATGTTGTCTATATTGAAAGGAAATTACTAAAAACCTTAGTCCGTACTTGATTTTTTTTGGGAGAAGAATTAATACTGGATACTTGATTACTTTGGTTCTTTAAAATTTCATGAGCTAAATTTTTAATTCGATTTGTCGAGTTATTTATTTATTTACTTAACTAGATGACAATTGATCAGTTATATAAAAGTAATATTTTTCTTTATCTAATAAGATATTTATTAAGTTTGATATACAATTTTTTGGTTGAGGAAATTGAGAAGGATTAGAAAATTAATGTGAGTTTGAGTCGTATAGAAACACATTTTTTATGATGATAATTGCCGCCACTAGAAAGCGTTAACAACAATTCACCTCTAAGATACAACAAAAACACCAACTACATACAACAAATGTGAAGTCTCCATCTAAGAGAAACTCTAACGAAATTGTGTATTTGACTATGGTTCAGACCCTTAATTTATAGACAATGAAGAGATATAACTCATTTGAATTGACACCCTTTCTAATTAAACAGTGTGACTTTCCATAATAACCAGTAGCCTTTTAATAAACAATCATTTCTATATCAGAGAAAAATTTCCATAAGAAATTATGCAATGCATCTCAACTTATTTTAATAAAATAAAACATCTCCATTTGATCCTGATCACACACATCAATTATTTTTGTATCATAAAATTACTTAAATAGTTTATGATCCAATTCATCTCAATTATTTATCAAGTGCATCTTAACTTATTTTGATTAAAAAAAATCACCATTTGATCTCGATCGAGTTATATGTATCATAAAATAACTTCAATGATCTATGATCTAATGCATATCAACTATATTTTAAAATCAATTATTTTTGCATTGAAAAATAACTTCCACATATTATGATCTAATGCATCTCTATTTATTTTAATAAAATAAAATATCACCATCTAATCTTTATCACACGAATTAGTTATTTCTAATGCAAAAAACAACTTTTACATGTTCATAGATTCTCTCAAATTACTTTATTTTTGTTGGTGTTTGTGTTACTTTATAAATGCTTTTGTAATCTTTCAATATGGGATAAACCTGAAAATTAACTCAAACTTGTATCACTTTTTTGTTATACATCTATTAATTGATTTATAAAATACATCTCGAATTATGGTAAATATATATATACATATATCATCTGTCCCATTATTAACTTTTTAAATTCTATTTTATAATGATCTTGTCCTATCCTCAAGTTATCTTTTTTTAAAAGATATTTTAGTAGTAATTATAACCCAAAGCTGGCAAACATAATTCTATTCAGAAGTCAAAATTATGTTCCATTAAGTACGTTGACCATTGCCACAGGGTTGTAAGCACTGTAAGGGGACAAGGATAGGTTGAAAATCTCTCTTTTTTCTTGGTGGAGAGGGTGGCTAATCATTTTTATAAGCACTATGAGCAGAAAAAAGAGTAATAGTAGTGTTGGGTATTGAAGAATCTCTATGCATATGCACCTAAACCAATATAACTACTCAATATCAAGTTATAGTCCATCAGTTACCTAATATTTCAATCATATTTCTGCATTAGCAGCTATGTGAAAACTAAATAAAACTTATGCATGCATGTGCTGCAACAATCACCATAAGGAAATAGTACTTTTCATGAAAGAATTTTTCTTCCTTTCTGGGTTTGCAGGCACATGCAGTGCATAAGTTTGGTATGGTTTCAGCTAGAATTTATTATGTACAGTTAGTCCCAACTATGGTCATGAAAGGTATATCAATGCTTTTACCGACTGAGCATAGAAATTAAACAAAACTTAATTGTGAGCACCGAATTGCAAGGATTATTATTGTTGGACAATGATTGGATAGTTACACCTAGACCTACCTTTGACCTGCCCCACCTTCTTTTTCTTCTCTCTAGCAGATTGATAGCTACCTAATAAAAAAACCATGGTACTTTCTTTATTGCTGATGGGTTTATTTGGTACTGTGGTTTTAGTGAACTTGGATTTCGGAACAAGTCTTGACTTTGACCTAATGATATTACAACACACTGTGTACACTCATATTTACTAATGTCTTCTTCTATTTAAAGATTTAGATTGAAGTATTAATTTATGAAATGAAAATCCATTGCTGAGTGAAGTCTTTTGGTGCAGCTTGTGGAACACATCCTATGCAGTTATGCCAAGATTGTCAAACATCTTTGAAAATATATGTATATATCTTTTAGGCCTCTGTCTTTGTCTGCTTAAATTCATGATTTTATTTAACAAATAGATCTTCCTACGTTTGGATATAAACCTTGAATTTTTTTTTTTCTTTTTCATTGAATCTTAAATGTTTTTGTTAGTTTTATGGTCTACTAGTACCCACTATGCTTGCCTTCAAGATCCTTGTCATCGACCAAAAGACAACTTTAATTAAGAAAGTAATAATTCACAACCCAATAAATTTAACAAGATCAACATCTTGATTCGCCAGAATTTTGATGTTTTTATTGATCAAAGATGCTTCATGACACTAATATGTGCAATAAAAGGGTGTTTTTAATTTTTGTGCTGCAGGATTTTTATTTAATTTCCTGGTTTTTGATTGTGCATGAGTGCAATTGAGTGCTTTTGAACCATGAAAAAGAGATCATGTAAGATCATGGGAGGCAGCAATTATGGCGTGAGATTAGTAACAGTTGTAGTAGCACGCTTCACATGGACATTGCTAAAAGGAAGTTTATTATGTCGTACCAAATCCACCCAAAAGTGCAACAACTATCAAAGAGGAGTTATAATAGTGAAATTGACATTTATAAGATTTGTTAGTATATGCACATTTGGATCTTTGGTTATGTTTGCATATTTGCTTTTACAATTGCTATATCTATTGTCTAAAGCCTTTCAGTTTAGTTGGGAGAGGACCACACTATCAAAGCCTTAACCCCAATACCCAAGAAACCTAAAATTCCCTCACCAACCCCACTTCATGGGAACAAGCTTGATACTTTGAATCTTCTTTGCCCTTTTTCTTTTTCTTTTTCTCTTTTACTCTATAATGGGTTTTCTTGCTCACCTTTTTTCTTAATTATTTCGGATTGGTTCAAAACCTTAGAAGCCATTGTGCCATGCACTATTAGAACTTACTTGTAGAAGCTCTCTTGTATCTTCACTTTTCATTCACATGCTAGGTTTTTGTAGGAATTTAATTATGTGAAAGCATTGTTGTGAAAGATTAAGACATTTGATTAATTTGGTTATACTTTTGGACTCACCAATGCCCCAGCCACATTATGCCCCGAAAAATGTTAAAATCAAACTATAAACTATTTTACAAATTTTTTTACAAACTGCTAATATGGTAGGTGATTATTAGTAAGTAAAAAAATGATATTGATGGTAAGCCCAGGTGAGAACTAGTAAGAATTTGTCACATCAATAATTTATAAAAATATTGTAAAATAGTTTGTGGTAAGAGAAGTGATTTTTGAAAACAAGAAAAAAAATGATGTTTGATAGCAAGAATCAAAAGAGATTTTAAGACCATTTAAGTCCCATAAAATTTATCCAAAAGTTTTGTAGTTTAGTAACATTTCGTGCTCTCCCTTCTCAAGAGAATTAGAAATTGAATCTCCCCTCTCCCATTATTGTAACTTGTAACCATCAAATTTATAAATAAATAAAAATTCCCATTAAACTTTTTTGTAGTTCTTTAGTGGTAGTTTGGTGTTGATGTAACATAATAAAAATGTCTAGTATTTTCATTTTATAGGTTACAAAACTTGTCAAAGGCAAGGGTTTGAACTAAGGATTCATTGTATTTTTATTTCCAAAATCTAATTAATTCAATTAATAACCAATTATTATTATTAGTGCTCTCTTATCTCAAAATTTGTGATTGTCAAGTGTCATTTTGAAAAACAAGTATGAGCAATTACGTCAATTCATTATTTTTATTAAAAGTTGGAACAACTTACTTAAAAATTTTAACGCTATAGCTCAAAATTCCACCGACTCCTCAAAGCTTTTCAGTGAAATTGCCAAAAGTGTACTAGATAGCTCTTTTCTAGCTAATTTCTTGTTTAATAAATCAAAATATTTGAAAGCATTATTCATATTTAAATTTGCCAAACATTCAAAATTCGAAAGAACTTTTCAATTAAAACTTTATATTGCAAAAGTTTTTCTTTAGGAATTACGAACATGGACATGGATACAGGTACGACACGATAACATAAGCATTTTTTGAAAAATTATAATATGAAATGACCGATATGATACTAATATAATACAAATACAACATAGGTATGACAGCCTAAATAAAGTATTTATAATTCTTAAGCTTTATTGGTAACACTCTACTTCCTATTGCAATGCCAAACGGGCACCAAATCCTTGAAATAAGGTATGGAAATCAAAAATACACGAGCGGTTCAAATTCTTCCTAATTGAAGATGTAAAATGCTCAATCTACAATGTTGATCTGGGAACAATAACCCACCTCTTCATCTCATTCTTGCTAGCTCAAATAATCTTAATTAGCTCAGTTCGTATGGCTTCTTAGATTCCCAGCTCAAAGTTTTCACTTTTTTTTTTTTTTTTTCTTTTTTTGAGAAGATTGGGTTACTATATTGTTAAATGCTAGTAAGGGAGTAATAAATAGTCAACATTAAGAATCCCACGATTCAAGGTTTATTTCTCCATTACTAGGATTTAACAATATAGTAACTGTTGATGCCAAGGTGTGTCACTTTTTGCAATGGAAATAATTGCAAGAAAAGGGGTTCACCAAACTTATTTTGGCAGCAGGTGCTTTAAACGTTATTAATTCTATCGAATACTCTCTAATTCTCAAAAAATAAAAAATAAAAAGAACAAAATCTGTTGTTTTATGGCAACAGTAAATCGGTTGTTTTTTTGGCTCAGGAGTTTGCATGTAGGACCTCTGTTTCTTTGATTTAAAGATGGATTAGTCTTATCCTTTATTTTCAAGGGATTTGACTGTGTAACTTCCAGTTAACTCAATTGGTAAAATCTCTAATGGTTGAATACTTGAATAAGAGATCTGGAATTTAATCTCTGTTTACATTAAAAACCAATTGGTGTCTTAATTTAATAATAAAGAGCTGTCATTAAGAGCAAACTCCATAAGCTAAAACTCTCTTAATAAAAATCTGACAGAAAGAGAGATGACCTCTCTTAATTCCTTGGGGTTTGGGTATGTTTTCTCTAATAAAATAGTTTTAATAAAAAAATAAAAAATGATGTCCTCGGTTGCAAAGTTGCAATGGGCATGTATTAAAAGTTCAATTAATATTTTCTTTGTGCCTCAACCAAAAAAAAGAGACTAAAGTAATCTCTCATAGAAGGTTGGACTTTGCCAAAAACACATCCACTTTGCCATGTTCTTTCCACTTATTATTGGTTAAGGATAATTCAAACTTGATCTTGTCTTAAGGTCGATAAACTCAACTTAAAGGTCAATAAGCAAAACCAATTTCAGACTATTTGTAATTAGTCCAACTTTGCATTCATTTCTGTACCTCATGTAGGTGTTTGATATGATTGTAATTTGCAACAACTTTGGCCCACACTTTTTCCGATATAGCTCAAATCCCATTATTTGTAACAACGACAATAATAATAACTTTTCAGTTTTGTGTACTACTATTAATTTGTTTCTCAAAAAAAAAAATTGTCCAAAAGGTAAAATGCTTGCAGTCAGCTGTTTTTCGGGTAACTTTGTACATACAACTATGGTAATTGTATTATTTATTCTGATATATCATGTCATATCATATGGCCACTGTCTATATTATATTGCTAGGCTGCTAGCTAGGATAGTAGGATGGCAATGTTGGTAAATGTCTTCATATTTCCTCTTTGATGTTAAAAATAAATAAATAAATAAGGTTTTTGTTGACAGGTTCTAGGATATTACTAAGTTGCTGGTAATATAGAGAAATAGTTTTATATGTGTTTTAGTTAGATCAACTAATAGTCTTTGATAGTTCAATAAGAGAATTGGAATTTAATCCCTGTCTACAAAAAAAATCAATTAATATCTTGATCTAATAATAAAGAATATCATTAAAAACAGACATCATACAATGAAACTCAACACAAAAAATTATTTATATTTCCTTTTTGTTGTTAAAAACAAATAAATAAATTAAGTTTTTGTTAACAGGTGCCAATCCGTTGCTAGGCCGCTAGCTAGGTAGACAATGTCGGTAAATGCCTTCATATTTCTTTTTTGTTGTTAAAAATAAATAAATAAATAAAGTTTTTGTTAAGAAGTGCCAATCTATTGACAAGCTACTAGCTAGGATGGCGATGTTGGTAAATGCCTTCGTATTTCCTCTTTGATGTAGTAATAAAAAAATAATTTAAAAAAACAAAAAAAAAAAAAAAAAAAGAAGAAGAAGAAGAAGAAGAAGGAGGAGGAAGGTTTTTGTTAACAGTGTCAATCTATAGGCACTCATTAGATTGAGAATGAAGAAATTTAGATATAGTATTTTACGTGTTGTTTATTAAGTTCATTTCTTAAAATTTTGTCACGTGACTACTTAATTAAAAAATATATTTCATTCTTATGAAAAAAAATCTACATGGCAAAATCTTAAGAGAATAATCTAAAGAACAGCACTTAAGTACTGTACCTAAGTTTTGTCCTATTGAGAAACAACAAAAACAAATAAATAAATATTTCTTTAATTGACAAATGTGTGACTGCACTTAAAAAAGATGATCAATTACAATAAAAAAACTCAACCTTAACTCTTACCAAAAATTTATAAAATAATATTAAAAAAATTATAAATGCGTATTCTCCTTTCTTATATTATAATGAGTTTGCCTCACTAGCTAGATTCAATTAAAAAAAAAAATGATTACATTCCATGGCTGCTAAGCTTTGAGGTTTCTGTGATGGTCTTGTGCTTGTAAAGAATCTGAATATCAGAAGACTCTACATTGAGCTTGACACAAAATCATGATGCCTTATCTTATTCATCTCACCCTTGTGATACTCGAATTTTTTTATTGCAGGCCCTTCCTCCATTATTTTGAGGAAGCTCATATCCACCACATTTACCGTGAAAGAAATTAATGCGGGGATATTTTGGCAAAAGAGAGATCTCCCAGCAGTAGTGATAGTTGTATTTTGTATTTCTTAATTCTGTTTAATTAAATCCCGATTACCCAAAAAAAGATGATTACACTTTAGTACATCTATAGATTTTAATCTACTAATTTTTCTGATGAAGTAAAATACTAAAAATACAACTGTTGGCAACAAAAAGTCATCAGGGACATTAAAGGTCCACACTTTCAATTACCTGGACAAAGGGTACTACTCCCATCATCAACATGCAAGCTCTACCCAAAATAAATTCCCAACATCCAAAAGTGTTCCTTTTAAGAAAGAAAGAAAAAACCTATGGGCAGCAACTACATCACCATCAGAAAAAGAAAGATTAGATGTTTCTATTTAAATGGGCTATATAGTTGGCACTGTGGTCTATTATCACCAGCAACACAAGGATTGAAAAAAAGTCCTTAAAAGGCCAAGTTTAGAAATTAGCATAGAGATTCTTTTGCAGTTTTCCCTCCATTATTTCAAGTGGACCCTATCAAACTCAATGCATGGTGGGGGCCATTAAGAGTCATGAAGTAAAGTGTCAGAAATGGGGAACTAGTAAAGCCAAACACAGTCTGGAGAAGAAGAAAAAAGTGAGTGGTTTTGAGTTTTCTTTTGCTATTGCTTTCACATTCTGAGAATTGATTTGGGTCTCTCTAGTCTGTCTCTCTCTCTCTTGTTACTTCCCACAAATCCCTAATCCCACGTAATGTAAACAAAGTTTCAAAATTTTTTATTCCTTTTATTTTTTCAAAAACACAAAGACAGAGACTTGTGGTTTAAGTCAACAACCACCCAACCAAAACACAATCCTCTTTAACCTCCGTTTACAATTAAAAAATTATAAGTAAAAATTATATTATTATTTAATTTATTTTTATTATTATTTATAAGTTTTATTATATTTTTTAATACTATTTATGAGTCCTACAATATTATTTTAATTAATTTTTATTTTTATTTATAATATTTTTAATAATAAATTTTTAATTTTAATAAAATAAACAGTATTCAAACAGAGTCTAAATATTCACACAAAATTAATAATAATTTCATCTTCCTTGCGCCTCACGCGCAACCCAATTTGCCAACCCCATTAATCCCTCAGATTTCCATGCATTTCCGCCACTACATGCATTCAAAGTTCAGCCTACGACCCACCATTGAAAATACAGACAGCAAAGTAGTTTTAATTTGAAAAAGGTTTGAAAGCAACAAAAAAAAAAAAAAAAAAACATGCTACTACTATACTAGAATTCTAGAAGCAATAAATAAAAACAAAACACAATTTCAAAATCCACTGCACCATTTATTAAGGTATCCCATCATTTTCAAAAAAGGAAACAAAAACAAATAAAAAGAAAAAAGAAAACACTTTTTTTGGTATGAAAAAACAAAAACAAAAGACTTGTTGATAATCCTCCGTTGATTCCGCAAAAATTCTGTTGTGTGAAAGCCGCATTAAAATCCTCTATCCACTATCTTCCGCAATCCTCGCAAAAACTGAACAAAGAAACTTTCACAATACACAGAGAGAGACAAAAACTTTAAGCAAAGCTTTTACAATCTTGGGTTATCTTTTTCTATAACAATATCTCAGTGACTGTTTGTATATATATATATAAATAAATAAAAAGCCTCATTTTGCTTCACTGCTTTCAATTCTTTGAAGCGCTTTTGTCTTCCACTTCCAACTTCTTCTTCTTCCTTCATTTTCGGAGATGGGTTTTTTCTGAACTTCAAGAATTTGACGGGTCGACCCGGGATGCTATCTGGGTCGCCGTGGTGGTGGTTGTGGTGGTTGTAGTGGGTGTGGGGGGCAGCGGCGGAGATGGGTTGCGTGAGCTCCAAGCAGGCGGTTTCCGTGACGCCAGCTGCTTTAGACCACTCGGGCGCTTTCGGGGCGGGGAATTCGGGTCGGATTCGGGTCGGGTCTGGAGAGAGCAATGGAGCAAAGAAGAAGAAGTCCGGTCATAAGAGTAGTGGTAACAGTTTCAAAAATGGTGGTGAGTCGGTTGTGGTGGGGTTGGGGCAGAGTGGGAGCGAGTTGGGTGAGTCAGGCAGAACGAGTTCGAATGGGAACGAGTCGTCACTGAGCTTCAGATTGGGGAACTTGCAAAAGTATGTGGAGGGTGAACACGTGGCAGCTGGGTGGCCGGCTTGGCTCAGCGCCGTCGCCGGCGAAGCCATTCACGGCTGGGTTCCTCTCCGACCTGATGCCTATGAAAAACTAGAAAAGGTAGTAATTTTTGGGACTTACTCTATATGTTCAAATTCATTTCTATTAAAAGCTTATAGCTTGATTTTACTTGTTTGAAATTATAAAATAAGTGACATGCATGGTAAGTAACTTATACAATAAGCCAAAACTTTTCCAAGTTTTCTGAAATGCTTTAGTGGGCTTAATCTGAAATGGGGTTTTGATTCTAATGATTTTAATGTGTTACTTATGTTTTCTATGCTGTGAAAAAGTCATTTTTTTGAAGAAGGTTATGTTGGGTTTATTGGGGTGTCTATGATTGGTGCTGTTTCATTTGAATTGTTTTACTTGCTTGCTATTTTGTGTGTTTTTGATTATGACTGGATTTTTTTTCAACTGCTTGAGTAGATCGGACAGGGTACATACAGCAGTGTGTTCCGAGCACGTGACCTGGAAACTGGGAGGATAGTTGCTCTGAAGAAGGTGCGGTTTGACAATTTTGAGCCCGAGAGTGTTAGGTTTATGGCACGAGAAATTTTGATTCTACGCAGGCTTGACCATCCAAACATTGTAAAACTTGAGGGCTTAATTACTTCCAGATTATCGTGTAGCATATACCTTGTGTTCGAGTACATGGAACATGATATTACTGGGCTCTTATCTTGCCCTGACATCAAGTTCAGTGAGTCACAGGTTTGCCCGGATTGCCTTAAACTCTTGAATGTGAAGATTTAATGCATGCAGTACTGAACTCTTCTGAGTTCTGACATATATAACATTGTATCAAGCATTCACCAGAAATACCTTAAATAAATTTGAATATGTTAATGAAGCTCATTCGCTTAAATTGTGAACTGAATTTGTTATGATGCTAAGAAAAAACAAGTAAACTCATTTTAATGCTTCGCTAAATCAGAATAAGAAAAATGGTATAAGAACAAATAAATGGAATAATTTACTATCCATTTGGTGTCCAAAGATTCCCATAGTGTGTTATCATTATATTTACTTGTATACTGAATAAAATGAGGTTGATTTTATTATGTAGATTAAATGCTACATGAAGCAGTTGCTATCTGGGCTTGATCACTGTCACTCAAGGGGTGTAATGCATCGGGACATTAAAGGATCAAATCTTTTGGTAAATAATGAAGGAATTCTGAAGGTGGCTGATTTTGGACTTGCAAATTTCTCTAGTTCTGGGCATAGGCAACCCCTGACAAGTCGGGTTGTCACTTTATGGTACCGTCCTCCTGAACTTCTACTGGGATCGACTGATTATGGAGCATCTGTGGATCTCTGGAGTGTTGGCTGTGTATTTGCAGAACTATTACTTGGAAAACCTATCCTTCAAGGGAGAACAGAGGTAATCAGCTTAATAAAGTAACTCATTTTGCATTTTTTTTTATTATAAATCTGAGTCTTAATATTTACAAATATTGCAATACCATAAGGATACCATTAGGAAAAGTATAGATTCAGTTGAAATGACTTATGTTAGTTGAATCAGAATTGGGATAATTTTTACCTCCAAGAAATGGCAATCACAAACTGGGCAAAATTTAAACAAGGGAGAGTAAAACCAATCTGAGGGTGTGGATGGGCTAGAGACAACTTCAAGGTTAAAGTCTTCCAATGGTTAGAAATATTACCAGAAATGGTGCTTTCAAGCATCTCTTTTGATTGCAACAACTAAAAGAAGTAAAATAAATAAATAGGCTAAAAGTTTTGAAAATAATGCCCTTTGTTTATGTCACGAAAGTGAGACATACTTCAATGTTTTCAAGCACTTTGTTTAACCTTCAAAGTCATTCTTTTTAACTGATCCCTATAATCTTGTACTTCCTGCCTCTTTAAGATCTTTATGGGTGAAACCATAAATGTGCTATATGACATGGAAGTTAGACATACTTTAGCGCTTGTGAAGTCACTCTTATTACTGAAGCTTAACTAGAAGATTCCTTTTGAGAATGCTACCAGGCATGTCCCCTTTGGTCAGCACTAGCAAGCTATTTTCTTGTTTCCTGTTGGTACTTGAGAATGCAGTTGGTCAATAGGATCCTCTCCCAGCAATATATATGGTCTGTTATCCTAGGTGAGACCCTCAAATATCTGTATTCACCTCTGTGTATGCTATTTTTCACTGCATTACCATCACTTTTCATGCAGAATAGACCTTTCTTTTTAGACTTTTGAATAAAATTAGTCACATTTTTTCCTACCTACTTTGAAATTGTAAGAAGCCATTTAACACTGCCTGAAACCAAAAATCGGCACAGACATTCAAATTGACATTTTAATCCTTTTTCTCCCAAGTGGTCTCCAATAATTGACTATAGACATGGGTATGTTTCCTAATAGAAAAATGGGAAGTTCTATCATTAAAGAAAGTTATTGTAGGTAGTTATTCAATTTATAATAATAAAAAATCCTTTTATTTTGGTAACATTTTTATCCAATGAACGTTACAACTTTCACCAATTAGGCAGCTATCTGTAATTAACATAATTTAACGTAGTAAGTTACAGAAATTTCCTTTTTGAAGTTTTAATTGTCTGCTTTGAATTATAGTTGAGGTATAAACATGCACATTTGGGATAATTCGATATGGCTGTTCCCAATGTGTGCATATGGAGCAAGCAAAGTGTAGGAGATGTATGTAAAGATGTATATAGACTGATAAAAGTATGCTATTATGTATAAATGAAGTTCTATGAATGATGGCTGTTCACATATTTACTTTAAAGTTTCCTACTCATGTTCTTATAGCTATGCTTTACTTTTACAGGTTGAACAATTACACAAAATTTTCAAGCTTTGCGGATCCCCACCTGAGGAATACTGGAAAAGAACCAAACTTCCTCATGCAACTCTATTCAAACCACAGCAACCTTATGATAGTTGTCTACGGGAGACCTTTAAAGATTTACCGAAAACCACCACAAGCTTGCTAGAAACCCTTCTTTCCGTAGAACCATACAAGCGAGGGACAGCCTCCTCTGCTCTTGCATCTGAGGTAGTTATGCGATGTAATATGATTATTTGTCTCATTTTAATTATTTGATATGATGGTTGAAAAGACTGCCTAGATTTATTTGGTATGCATGGAAGTGAGGTTACACTATTAAATCCATTATTTCTACATCATATGGTCATCAAGTCCATAGTGATTGCAATTCTTTTTCATCACAATGAGTTTTTGAGTAGTCCATGTTTTCTTTTTCTCATATTAAGTATTTTATCAATCCTTTATTTGTCCCACTTTCATGGTACAATGTCAAATAAATGCAGCATGCCTAGCAACATTTCATAACTGTCTTGAGCATTGTTTTGCATCATTTAGGATTCTTCTAATGCCATATACTCTTCATACTATATTCAGTATTTCACAACAAAGCCTTATGCATGCGATCCGTCAAGCTTGCCAATATACCCACCTAGCAAAGAGATTGATGCAAAAAGTCGTGAGGAGGCAAGGAGGTGAGGATTATCATTTTCTTTATATTGTCAAAAGTTTTACATGTTTTTATAGGAAAATAAAACGAAAAGAATAGAAAAATTACACAACTGGTTTGGACATCCCATCATGAAAAAGGAGCTGTTTGAGCTCAGTTGTCAACTAAGGCCAGTGTAAGAAGGGAGGATGGTAAACTAAACTGAGCATGAGAAGTTGAACTGGAATGATTTGATTACTCTTATTTTCATTTTTTAATGGATTTTATTATTTATTTATATCATAACTTATAGGCTATTATTTCATTTCTATGTCAAACTTCATTTAAAAAAGAAAAAGAAAATGTTCCCATTTTATCAATGTCTTTTAAAGGTTCAAAACCTAGAAAAGGAAAAAAAAAAAAAAGATGCAAGAGTTTTAATAAAAAAGGGAAAAAAAGAACATTGTTATTACTTTTCAAAAGTGATAAAACAAGCTCAAATTCTTAATGAGATTTTGACTTTAAAAAAATAAAAAATAAATAAACCCATAAAATGGCTTATTTTTGTTTTAATTTTTTTTTTAAAAAACCCCTAATTAACTGAAATCAATTCAGTTCCACCACTGGTTTGGGATTTGGAAAATATGTAGTGATGCTGAGAAATTTCAGTTTTGTTGTTAAACTGTTAATTGTCTGCAATTTCCAGCTTTATATGTTGTACTAGTGTTGTGTTATGTCATCTTTCCAAAACTACAATGACATTCAGAGAAATTTGCAGGAAAAAGATTGGTGGGAGAGTTCGTGGATCTGAAATGACAAGAAAGCCTGCAAGAAAACCCCATGGAATCTGTAGATTGGCACCAGCAGAGGTGTGTGTGCGTGTGTGTGTCCGAATCCACATGTAGAACATATATATACATATATGGTGTAGTTACCAAGGGGAGCTACTTCTTACTGATGTACTTGTCCTTTTTCTTGCAGGAAATAGCAAACCAAAGTTACCAAACTCAACATTCTCATAAGATTAATGTTAGCAATGGAGATATTGTTAAAGAAGTAAACTCCATGGTAGATGTGGCAGCACGAAAGCAATCAATTGATAAACTTGAGGACGCTTCCCACGTAAAGAATGCATCTCAAGGTGACATTCCTTTTTCTGTCCCCTTACAAGTATCTACATCAAGTGGTTTTGCATGGGCGAAAAGGAGAAAAGATGATGCATCCATAAGATCACACAGTAGGTCTACTTCAAGGGGACACATTTACAATATTGTAGAGCCTACTGCATTGCATACAAAGAACAATTTTGACTCCAAAAGGCATGAAAATGGGGATGTTATTCACGGGGCCCGCACAAATTCTAGAGGCCATGATTCATATGAGATTGCCAAGCTTGCAATGCAGAACAATTGGTGCAAGTTTGAGCGTCCAGATTCATTTGACGCATCTGATGAGTACCACTCTCAGGAACTATCAATGGCACAGTATCAAAAAGAGGAAATGGCAGCTAAAAGAAGCAATATCGTAAGTTTGTTAGAATGATTTCCAATTTTACATATTCTACATTTGAAATTTTATTAAAAAAGACGAAAAGAAATAGTAGTAGTAATGTGAAATGATATGCATTTACAAGCTTAGAACTTGTACAACAATAATAAAGCCTTATTCCCAAACTTTTTTGGGACCAAAACTTGTATGATAATAAATTGTTTGAAATCAGAAGTAAATCCAAAGAGGTGTTCATTCAAGTTGATAGATTCATGCTTAAATTTTAATGGGGCTATTCATTTCTCAATACATATATAGACTAAAGGTGCCCTTAAATTGATAGATATTTATACGTTCGTTATATCTTTAGTTGATTAATTTTGGGCTTCTAACAGGGCTACCGGGATCAAGGGGACAAGGTTGAGTTTTCTGGACCCTTACTATCTCAATCACATAGAGTTGATGAACTTCTAGAGAAACACGAACGCCACATTCGCCGAACAGTGAGAAAATCGTGGTTCCAAAGAGGTATGACAATAATAATAACAACATCAGTACTTGTCTTCCCTACTTTAACATTCATGGTTTCAATTCAGTACTTGTATAACAAATTCTACCCTTTCTATGTTTTTATTTATTTTATTTTTTATAGCTTTACTTGTGTTGTTCCATCTCATGCTTAGCCCTAAATCTCTTCTAAAAATTCGATTAGCTTTACCTGTCTCTATTTGTGGTTAACGGTGTGATATTTGAAGTGCAGGTAAAAAGCATGGGAAATAATTATCAGATATGCTTTGTGTGAGTGATTTTGGAAGAGAATTATTGTTCTCCAAAAACAAAATCTGATTATTAACAGAATTCCATCATGGAAGAACATATTTATACCACATTGGCATATCCAGTGAACATGCCATTAAATTGTCAGGAAAATAAAATATCCAGCGTGACTCATGGCCAATGAAGCTGGAAGCTACAGTATGATGCAACTAATATTTAGCTCTTAAAAAGACAAAGGAAGTAGAAAACAAGGAGAGGTTGGAATGACTGGATTGCTGTCTTCTTTCACTCAGTAATAGTTAGCGTTTTTTTTATCATTCATTTAAAATGTAGTGCCTCTATGTTATGATGTAAACCATCCGGCTATGTATATATAAATGGTAATAGATTTGAGAAGAGTTCTGTACTGCTGTACATTTTTTATGGTTCATGAGGCTCAAGGCAACAGGCTTACCTTTCTTTGTCATCCTTTGGCTTTGCTTCTTTTCCAAGCCTTTCTTCAGCAAAAGAGCAACTAAAACCAACCTCAAAATTCCATTTGAGAAAGAGAGTACACCGGATACGCTGAATAATTTTGTCCCCCCAATTCTTGAACGGAAAGGGCAAATTATTAAATTTTCTGCATCTCTTCAAACAAATTTGAAATTTCTTCATATATATTATTCTTTCTTGGGTATTTTCTGCACATGTGATAGAAGAAACTGTCAAGTTTTAACTCCACAAATTTCATACATACAGTGGATAGCACTCTGGGAACTTTACCTTTTCAAAGAAGAAAAGTATCATCAGTAATAATGATGTCTCTTTTAATAAGGTTTTTCTGGGCTTCTCTTTACTTTGAGAAGACCCTTATACTACTATAAGCAGGACCTGAGTCTAGTGTTGCTTTGGATGTAGGCCCAGATCAAATACAAGGCTTGAACGAACCCAGCCTAGCCAGTGAAACAGGAACTTGTAGGTTCTCCCAAGCCCATATCTGCCAGGAAATAATCTAAGGCCCACAGATCCCAACAAAACCCATTTGACACATGTATAAAATTAGTAATATAAGCCCAAAAAGTAATGTTGGTGCATGTTCTCTATACAACGGCGTGTGTGTGTTTTTTTTAAGAAAAAAAATTTATAATTAAGTGGTTGGGGTGGGGAGATTTAAATCGTGGACGTCTCTCTTAGAAACTCCAGGAAGTTTCAATTGAGTTACAAGTCAAACTTCGTTTGGCCTACATTATTTTTTTATCTCACCGGGAGATTTTATCTCATATTATTTATATATTGTTTAAATGTGTTTATTTTTTTATCTCACCAGGAGATTTTATCTCATATTATTTATATATTGTTTAAATGTGTTTTTGTGCATATTCTATTTACATCTCTTGAACACACTTGTCTCTTTAGCTCTTAGTACTATCATTGTCACCTCTTCATTTTTTTTTTCTTTTCTAATCATTGAATTTTTTTTTCCTATCTAAATAATACTTCCCAGTGAAAGAGAAAAGAAATTACTAAGAAAGAAAACTAGAGCTATCTAGCTCCTTGCTTCCTAGGCAAAAATCAAGGATGGAAGATATTTGAATGTAATATTTCAAAAAAGAGGCCATTTGGAAAAATTATAGGCAATGAAATTAGCTTACATATAGGTATGATTTACAATCCATTCAATAAAGGAATTTAATATAATTAATTTTGGTTCTAGTTCTAAATCATCTATAGAACTATGTGGAGAGATAGAGAAGTTCTAAAGTGGTTGGGCTTTTTCTTTTTCTTATAGAAAAGGTTGGTTTAAATTTAGTGCATCTCCACCACAGATTACATATCTATATTCCATAGTTGTTGCTTTCTTTACTACTAGATTTGCCACTTTGATCTCTGCTACCAAGGAATCTTAGTTATCTAATTAGCAGTGGCAAAATACCTCCATTATTTGTCTTGCTCTCGCTCCAGGCAAGTTTTTATTGCTCTGATGCGTGAACAAGGTGAGGATAGAGTTTTCATGATTTATCTTGGGCCTAGCTGTACCGAGCAAATATATAATCTTTCATGCATAATATAATTATTAAAAACTTGTTTATACTACGGAATATTATTGTACCTTTTTTCCTTTTTCAGGTGAGTTAATATAATTATACCTTAAATGTTCAAAGTGCATGTTTTTTTTTTTGGGGGGGGGTGTTGTAAAGCATCCCTTTCTGAAGAGTGCATTAATATTTGTGGACATGTGACCTTGTGAGGTATGAAATGCTCAAGTTGCGTTCTTTTTAGAGACTAATTATAATCATCTCTTCACTATTCAAAAGGTGTGTAACTGCAAAAATAAGCATAGATTATTTAAAAGCTGTCAATCTTGTTTTGACAATAATTTCCATTGTAATGATGGATATATAGTGGTCCAAGCTCTGGCATTTTCTTGCCAACTTTCTAATGTATCCACTTTCTGGATTTTGGGCCACTATTAGACCTACTTGCCCGAAATACTAACTGTACAAAAATAGGACACATTATAATTTCAAGCATATAATTCTTCTATCAATTTGTACCCTAAGCTTTTATCATCTTTGAATTTTGTGTATGAAATAAAACCTTTTTACAAACTTCATGTGAAACTCCTATCAAGTAGAACAAAACTTTGCATGGCTGAACTTTTTGAAACAAACTTAGGCTACTCAATCTCAAAGGCCTTTTTTGCTAAGCAACATGAATTTTGGAAATACTTAGGAAAAAAGCATCAAGTCAAACTTATTTAGTTATGTAGTATGTTTTTTTGGAACTCGAGTTTGTCAAACTCGAATTTCAAGCATTATAGCAATCCAGTCAAACATAATGCTAAGAACTCGAGTTTGATAAACTCGAGTTTTACTTGGAACTCGAGTTTGACAAACTTAAGTTCCAAAAATATACTATATAATTAAATAAATAAGTTTTTTTTTTTTTGGTAAACAAATAAATAAGTTTGATCATGTGCTATTTAGCAAATATTTCTTAAAATTATACTATTTAGCAAATTTTTCCCAATTTCAAATACAAAATGTTTAAAGGCATCAATAGTAAACTAGTTGATATGGTTATCTTCTTTGAATTCATTGATTGAATATTAATTTGCTCTAACATTGACTGCCTAAGTACACATTGATTTTCATAAGAGTTTTCAATATTCATTGATTGAATATTGAAAACTTTTTTTACATTAATATCAAAGTTGTAATCACAACATTTCTGTCCGTCAATCAAAAAGATAAGGACCCCAAACCTAAAGCTTTTCCTTTATCCAATATCCAATGCATTGATAGCAACCATAGCCTTGGCTGAAACTGAGAAACTGAAAGCCATGGCATTTTTTGCAGCCTTTGTCGTGGTCTGCTATATGGGATTATCTTTGTCGTTCTTGCTGTAACAATTTTGCTAGTTGGGTTAATAGGAAAAGATAGCAAATAATTATAAACAAAGAGTTAATTTGTTAAATGCCAAGTACATCACAGTCAAATTTAAGAGAACACAGCACATAATCTATCAGCATCAGTGGTTAGCTAGCAAGTATCAATGGATGAGAACAGGCACAAGAGTACTATCTAGCTAGGATGGTGCATTGGATTAAGCCGCTGGCAAAGGCAAATTTGTGAGATAAGTTGGTGGGCAATTACAATAGGGGTGGTTTTGTCATTGAAATTTGAATCATTGGAGAAGAGTACTACTGGCTGCAAATGCATCATTGTGATGATAAAGTCGTAAAGGAAAAAAAATGGGCCATTGTGTCACTACCACAGAAAATGAATATGTATTTGGCTCTTTGCTCTTAATTTTTTGACAAGAGGATGCTCTCTTTTTATTGGTTTTTTTTTTTCTTTAATTTTTTTTCAATTTAATTTGTTCCCCCTCGTCTTTTCTTCCTGTCTATATTGGAAAATATCTTGTGTCTAATAAACAATCAATTTGAAGGCAAATGTTCGACCAAATTGACCCCACTTCACTTGATAATGAACTCTTAAAATTTATTATATTGAGAGTGTTAAAATGGAATTTTTCTGACTACACTCAATTATTCATGTATTATTTGTCAAAGACATCAACTTTTTTCCGTTTAAAAAGGAGATTGGAATGGAAGAAAGGAAGTTTTCAATCGCAGGTAAAACTTAAATACAATACTTTAGGTACAGTACATTAGGTTTCTCGATTGAATTCAAACACTTATTTGTTTTCATGAATTTAATTGTCCTTAAAAAAGATAAAACTATTTGTTTCTTGTTGGTCAATACAACCAAGTGTTTGAATTCAACTGGAGTACGTAATGGCTATTGTACTGCACCTACAATTATCTAAGTTTTTACCCTTTAACATTCAACAATTTTTTTACTCAAAACTTTTTAATGAAAAAGAAAAGGATCAGATGTTTACGTGAAGCTAATCTTCCTAATTTTGGCTAGGACACCTTCCACTCTGGGAAGAAGTAATTAGCACATATAAATTAACCTAACTTTTTTTCTCAAAAAAAAAAAAAAAATTAACCTAACTTTAACCATATTTCTTTAATTGGCGAAAGGCAGATGACTAATTATTTCTGTAAATTTTGCATGTATGTGCTTTTGAAATTTGAAGTGAGCTTAGGACTTGTGATACATATATATATATATATATATATATATATAAAAGTGGTATCTTAGTTTTTTGATTAGTCTATTTCACTCCATGCTCGTTGAGATACTCTAAGAATCCCATGAGCCAATAATATAATAGATGAAACTTAAGATTTTTGGATTTTTAACACATCATTCAAATCTATTAACCCATCACCTAGGTGACTCAGAAGGGACTATAACCCTATATTGATTGTTGTGATAAAGCAGCATTGTAACGTGATTTTATTTAATCCATTGATTGAATCATACTTGTAGTCTCTCTAATCCATATAAGTAAATTCTTCTTAAAAAAAAAAAAAATCAATATAAGTAAATTATTGTAGATTTTAATGACTATATGAACTCTTTGAAATGATCAATTGATAAAAAGAATATCATGAGCCGATAATATAATAGATGAAACTTAAGACTTTCGGGTTTTTAACACATCATTCACATCTATTAACCCATCACTCAGGTGACCCAGAAGGGACTATAACCCTATATTGATTGTTGTGATGAAGTTGCATTGTAACGTGATTTTATTTAATCCATTGATTGAATCATACATGTAGTCTCTGTAATCCATATAAGTAAATTCTTCTTAAAAAAATAATCAATATAAGTAAATTATTGTAGATTTTAATGACCATATGAACTCTTTGAAATGATCCACTAATAAAAAGAATACTTTCTTGTTATTGATTGGAATGATCACATGACCTTTCTTCAATTTGTACTCTATATAATTTCCCAAACGAATGCTTCCAAAATTTTAATCTTTTGCTGATGTTAATTAGTATTTCATTGCTTCTTATTAGTATAGTATTATTTTGGCAATTAACACATTTCATTCATTAGAGGTGGGTCCAGATTCTTTAAAATAAGATTGGCCTAGCTAAAGCAACTGTAAATTTGCTCTCTCCATAATTGCTCCAACAAACACATGATGGTATTTCTTATAGCAACATTGATAAATGTTCCACTTCCACACCAAACTGGCTTTCGAAATTAATCACATTGAAATCACAAAAGATTTCTGATTTCTCATCATCTCTCCCCCCCTACGGATTTCCGAGTATACTTGAGAGTAAATATTTATTCACTCATATCATACTGATACTGCACATGCCACGCAACGATCGAGTGGCCTCAATCATTTCACTAATACCGCGTTTTGTACCTCTGTCTTTTTCCTTACGTGTTAATCAAATATCACGCTCCATTGCATGTACGACACGTGGATCTATATGAGGCTCTGTGATTTTTTTTTTTTTTTTTTAATTTTTATGAATGACATTACTAGTGAACGATTATAAAGAAGCTAATATTTTTATTAGACTTACTTATTCTCGGTGTGTAATAACATAATAATTAAACTCTCAAAGTAGCTGCTAGCTAATAATTTTCAATGAGTATTTTTTTAAGATAAGATAGAATTCAAGGCATCCGCTCTATGGTTATTGCTATTTATCGTCAAATTAAGACACTAATTGATTTTTGTGTAGGTAAGGATTCAAACTAGTTCGAACCGATTTAGACCCTCTTAATTTCTAAGTGATATGGAGATGTAGCACAATCTAGACCCTAGGTTTACTACACTTTAAATCACAACCATTAAGTAGACACTCTTCATTTAATATAGAAATAGAGAAGATCCAAATACCGAACACTAAATTTCTTATTTAACGATAAGAAACTTTACAAATTGAGCTAATTCTAAAACCCACAATTTTCAATAAGTTTAAGAACACATCCAATTCCACAACATATATATTAAGGTGTCAAATTGTAATCAGAGTATTATCATTTTCACATAGATCCATTATTGACACAGTACGACACTATTATTGTGCATCATTCACAATTTTGACATCTTAACAATTAACATGTTCTTTATTTACGAAGAATTATCTAGGGCTTTTCATAATATGGTCAAACCGCCTTATCAGCTACCTCCACTTAAAACCAGTGCCTGATGATTGTAAAACGGATCTCTTTGCTGGCTTTCCTTTGTCCCATATTATAAGATACGTATTATTCACGTGATGTGAAATAGTACTATTTATTTGCCTTTCTATCTGCTGAAAACATTTAACTTTGACACTTGTAGCATAACATAATGAAAGAAACATTTTACCTCTGTCCATCAACACCTTACAAAATGAAAGTTTAAACATTGAAAATTCATTTTAAAAACAATATAGATTAACGGAAAATCTTCTATCTTTGATGTCAAAAAAAAAAAAAAGATGAACGGAAAATCATTATGTGTTAAAAGAATAATGAATTTGTGGCATGCACGTTTATAAACAACGAATTTTTCTTTCATACCAATCAAAAGTTTAATGAAGCATTGATGATCACATTAAGAAGCTTGCACATGGAAATTGATAGGAATAAGACTTCAACGAGTTTGTCTTCCATATAACAATCAAACGTTCAATGCAGTAATAATCACATTAAGAAGCTTGCACATGGCTAATGAAAGAAACAAATTAAACTTTGATTTTGTGTTAAGTGGTAATTTTAGTGTCTATTGATAGAATTGAGGTCATCATAATCGGTAAGAACCAAAATCATTACACTGATAACACGGCAAGTAAGAGCATTCACATAATCACATCCGGAAATGCACCAAAAAAAAAAAAAAAAAAAAAGCATTTTGCATCATCAAAAGACTATTTTGAATAATACGCCCTCACATACTCCATTTAACTATTCTTTTTATATTCAATTTTTACATTGCTATTTTAACAATACACCATACATCTCATACTTTATTCTTTTTTTTGGATTCAAATAACTAGTGCCGGCATAAAATAATGGTTTTAATATATAAATGATGCTACAATAGACCTTTACTTTTAGATGTTTGTTATAGCAAAATGAAAAATTCCTGATAAATTACCAAATGTATGGATTTTTTTTTTTTTTTTCAGCTTTTAGTTGCAAAATTAACATGCAAAATAAATAAATAAAATACAAAATAGAGCATTGGAAGGGAATGCTAGGGTAGAGTGTGCATGGGTTGAGTGTGTTGGGTTGGATCAATGGATCGTGCACACATGTTTATATCTCATGAAAATTTGGGATTTCATCAATTATTTAAAAACTTTTTTTAATAAATTATTACAATTCATATAATAAGGTTAAATTATATTCCAAATTTTCAAATCCATCAAAACTAATTCTTAAAACACTAAAATCAATCAAACTAAAAAAAAACTAAAATATGAATAATATAAAAAATAAATATATATACATGGTAGGTCAGGTTAGGTAAGATGGGTTGAAAAAACTATCAACCCAAATCCAACCATATTTAAGACTCAAAATAAAATTCAAACCCAACCCACAAAAACCAACCTAAGGTGTTATGGTGGGCCTTTTTGCAACTGCGAGCAGGGTTGCCTCCTACCACACTATGGCCCAAAGGTTCTGGGTAGGAAAGTCAAGACCAGCTTGGCTGCAACACACCCAAAATCGGCTTGTGCGCAAATTAAGGTCCCTTTGCTAAAACTTTGGTAACATGCCCATGGCAGAGGAAACTATTACAAAAGGGTTATGGCAGGCATATATAATATAACAACAATAAAAGGGAGTATGCTTACTGTCTTGGAAAACATAAAAAATATTGAATGAAATAAAAGGTAAAGCAATGCAGCAATATAAATAAGATAATAATAATAAGAGGGAAATAACACCAATGCTTAATCAATAAAACGAAAGAAGAAACGGTTACTCTGTTGTGCTGGGTTGTCTTACGGAGTTAAGTCCAAGAAGGAAACCACTTCTTCAATGTGGGTAACCTCACAGAGAGATCCTACCATGGAAATTATTACAAAAGGGTTATGGCAGGCATATATAATATAGCAACAATAAAAGGGCGTATGCTTACTGTCTTGGAAAACATAAAAAATATTGAATGAAATAAAAGGTAAAGCAATGCAGCAATATAAATAAGATAATAATAATAAGAGGGAAATAACACCAATGCTTAATCAATAAAACGAAAGAAGAAACGGTTACTCTGCTGTGCTTGGTTGTCTTACGGAGTTAAGTCCAAGAAGGAAACCACTTCTTCAATGTGGGTAACTTCACAGAGAGATCCTGCCATAGAAATTACCCACTTTGAGAGAATGAGCCTAAATGGCTTATGCTCAAATTCCTTAATCCTTAATAGAGGGTAGGCTTTTAGAGGGAGAGAAGGGATTAGCCTATTGGTGCATGCCTGCTATCTCATTGTTGTCTACTCTCTGTTTTTCTTTCTAACTCTCTTTCTTTTCTAAGTTTTACAACTCTGTTTCCACTCTCTTCTTTTTCAGTGTTGTTATGTTATCTCTTTGCTTCCGTGTTCCTTTTCCCCTTTTCTATGCACGGCAGGGGATCCTTTTTATATTGGTTGCCTTTATGTGTTTTTACTATTTTACCTCTTAACTGCTTTTGTTTGGGTGTGGGTGTCCTTCTAGACCACCCACTAGTCTGTTAGCTACTTAGCCACCACCACTTACCTGTGCTGGCCGTGCTATATCCCATTACCAGACAAATAGTCTTATTTTGTTTGCTTGCTCACCATGGCATCCCCATTCGGATAAGGGTGGACATTCTCTCTCACTATCCCTCATGGCATGCACCTAGTGATTCCAACTCATCTTTCCTTCTTTTGGGTGGTATGTCATCCCAGTAAGACATTTCCCCCAAAAGAATTTGAGCGTGAACCCCAAAATAGGCTCTACTTTTCTCCCTATCGCCAGACCATACCCTCTCTTACCTCTGACCCATAGCCCACCACTTCCTATATTGGCTGGGTATAGGTTGGTGGTGCCTAAGTCTTGTGTGTGCGCTCCACTTCCATGTGTGTCCATGACTTGTCTGCTGCTCATGCGTTTGCCATGACTTGAAGGCCTGTCTGTACATTCTGTTGCTCGTTCTTGACCTCTTGTAGCGTGAATGCTTTCTTGAGCCTTCGTTCTTCATATTTTACTTCCTTCCTGGGCTGGGCCTTGCTTGATTGTGGCTTATTCCTTCTCTAATCCATCTTTGACCCCTTTCGTAGGCCCGCTAGCACTTCTGTCATGCCATTCTGTCATTCTTGCTATGTCATTGTATGACTCGCGCTTGTAGGGTTCATTTTGGGCTTGCTGTATACTTTCCCTTTGCTTAATTCTCATGGCCCAGTATTACCATTGGGCTAGTATTCATACTATTTTGGGCTTTCTTGACTCATTCTATTGCTTCTGGGCTTCCTTGGCCCATCTCATTCTTTTGGGCATCCTCAGCCCATTTGCTTTTCTAGGGCATCCTTGACCCATTTCCTTTTCTTTGGGCATCCTTGGCCCATTTTACTCCCATGGGCCTTTGCTAAGTCTCTTAGGCTTCCCCGGCCCAAATTGCCACATCCTTTACTTTTGGGGTTCATGGGTTTTCCATCAATCCCTTACTCACTTAATTCATTACTTCAGGTCTCTTTGACCCATTCTTGCTTGCTTTCTTTTTCATATAATGCCCATGGGTTTACTTATTTTCTTTGGGCTCCTTTAGGCCTGCTTGCTTTCTTTAAGGCCCATTTATTATTTTATAGGCCTATAATCCATTATTCCTGTCATTCGAGCATGATGCTTTCTTCCCAATTTACTAACTCTTTTCCTTTCATATTGTTGGGCTTCTTCCTGCTATTGGGCCTTTCTGCCAAAGTAGGCATCAATAGGTGTCAAGTTGGGTTGGATTGGGTCAATTTTATTGGGTTGGTAGGTTTAATGCACACCCCTAATTAATAGAAAGTGTATTTGATTTTTTTAATAAATTATAAATTATCCACTGTGGTTTGTCACTTTAATAATTTAATCTAAAAAATATATTTTATAGATAGATATTGGGAGAGTAGGAGTAGGAGGTAGCGTTCAAATCACATAAACCTCAATCCACAAAATTTCTATTACTACATTTACTAAATCCTTATAGTATGTTTAGATGAAATTCCTATTGCTACATTTACTGAATCCTTATAGTATGTTTAGATGAAGGGAAAAAGTGTGTAGAAGAAATAAAAAAAAACAATTAGGTTTTTCATCCAAAATAGGCGCTAAATGTTTCACATTTTTCATCCAATATAGTCTTGCCTACGCATTGTGTAGCACATGACACGTGTGAATTAACATTTCCTTTGGATGGAAGCCTAACAGTTTTATTTTAGTCTAAACTTTATGATTTTCAATGTAGCAATTAAAAATCTTGTTGATGGAATGGTGACGGTGTCAAAACACAATAATATTAATTTGTAAAATACTTTTTTTTTTCTTTGATGCAGATCTCTTATAGAGGTTTAAATATAGGATCTGACATATTTTGTAAGGCTTTTTTTCCCCAGTCATTTAGTTATATCATATGTATATCACATGAGTACTGACCATTCGTTACTTCTAACATCGAGTTAAGGGAAGAATCTTAATTAAATCATTCAAGGAACAGCGTAATGATTTGCCACCCAAAAAGAGAGAGAGAGAGGGAGAGAGAGAGAGAGAGCGAGAGAAGAATAACTTAATAATTAGACAAATTAAAGAAACTATGGATAATCATATTCATACGTCAACTTGTAAAACTAAGTGAGGTTTAGGACATTTGGTATTTAACATTGGAAATTGTTAAAACATACAAAATACATGTTGAATTGCTTTTTGAGAATTTATTAAACTCTCAATCTCTGTGTTTATCTCTCTCCCTTTTTTTTTTTTTTTTTTTTAGGTTCGCAATTAGATAATTACACGTTACAATAATAAGTTGAGGAGATTTTAAATCCTAACTATTTTTGTAAGAAACACTAGGAAATGTCCACTAAGTTACAGGGTTATCTTAGCCACCATATTTGTCTATAATTATTAATTTGTGTTTTCATTGTTTTAACATGAACATCAATAGAAAAATTATAAAGCATTTCAAGAGTGCAATAATATCATACTTGCTCATTTCTTATGAATTACATGTCTCATCACAAATTTAATTAATACGACATTATTATACTCATTAAGTATTATATAATTACTCACTATCATTCCCATCAACTAATCGTCTTCAGTATCATTCATTCCTAACTAATCAGAGGGTATACATATTTTTTGCTATGAAGGCAAGTAATAATTCACTAAGCACTAAGCACTTTATTAGTAATATTTTAAAGGGACTTTATCTGTAAAATTATATACCAAGCAAGTGCCACAGAAGATCTCGCAGTGATTGGTGCCCTAGGAAATGACCCAAAAGCCAAAATATAAAGCAAAGGAAGGGACAGTGGGACACCCCTACACTTTGAGGGGCCAACATGTTTGAGGCAATTTCCAGTGGTTCGTGAAACACCGGATAACGGTGGTCTCATCCATTAGATAAAGTTAATATCCAATAACCAAGAGAATCTTCTAAAGTGGATCAATCACTTTCGATACACCAAAATTTCCACGAGCAAGATGATAGAAGGTTTTTTTTTTTTTTTTTTTTTTTAAAGAAACACACTACACACATAAGGAAAATGCTTAAGTTATTATAAATTTTGCAAAATGATATGTCAAAGATTTTTTTTTTTTTTTTTTGGGAGAAAACATGATATATGAACTTTATAATTATTTTCACTAACACACAAGCAAAATGTTAAAGTTATTATTAATTTTACAAATTAATATGATAATGAATGTAATAAGTGAAATTTAAAAATATAATATATGAATCTTTAGAATTACTTTTGTCCCACGTTGTTTAGTAATTGTTCTACATTTCTTAAGAGAATCTATTGTGGTGTGTTTTTATGTTAAAACTCATTAAACTCTCCTTATGCATATGTGTTCATTTCTCAAAAAAAAAAAAACTTTTTTATTATCAGTGACATTGACAATTTGAGACATCAGTTTGTAAATGTTATATTATAAAATTTATTAGTATTTCTAAGGTCACTCATTTTACAAACGATTTTATAATTGTTGGATAATAAATTATCAAATGGCGGGTCTAAATGAATATTAATAAAGACTTACCAATTTAACTATTTTGAAAAGTATCGTAAAATTTGTTGGTGGTGAATGTATCAATATCATACTACTAGTGCCTTTGTAAAGTTGAGATAATAATTATAGCTCATTGGTTCCTCTTGCTTGCAATTTTAGGTATAGATTCAGTGGATAAGATGCTATTGTGGTAATGTCGAAATAAGGAAGTTGGGAGCTATATTTTTTTGTTCATAGAAAAAAAAGAAATTATCATACTACTAGCCATTATGTGATTGGAGAATAACGAGCTGAGTCTATAGGTTGAGTGTACATCAGATAATTTGGCACATGTTTGGTGTTTGACCGAAAGAGGCCACGTGAGCAATGATGTTGCCCCAAAGCATCATGTCATCATCATCCAATAGCGAACGACAAAACCCAAAAAAAAAAAAATATATATATATATATATATATATAGAAAGAAGGAAGAGGGAAAACGTTGAGTGAAAAAGGTGGCGTTGAATTATGGTGACAAGTTCATGTGATGTGAAATGCTGTGGTGGACTGGCAGTCTGGCACCTGCGATGCAAGTTACCGAGAGAGAGAGAAGACGACATACACAAATCGTATCACACTCATTCTCGCACGCCAACATTTTTGGATTTTGGGGATTTGCCAACTTGCCATTGCCACGATGCATGCTCAATCCTCGATCAATGTCAAGGGGTAAAAATTTGTTGGACATTGGGGGAAGAAAACCAAAGATAAATAGTAGTAATAATATGTCTATTATATTGATCTTCTGTAATTTTTTTTAGGTATTATCAAAATGTAATTGGTTTATCTCTTTTTAATATAGTTGTTAATAATTGTGATTTTTTTCTAAATAAAAAATTAATTTTTAATCAGTCAATTAAAAAGGTGTGTTTTCCTCGTTTGAAGTTTCAAAGTTTTCCTCCCAAAAAAAAAAAAAAAAAAAAAAGAAAGAAAGAAAAGAAAGTTGAAATGACAAAAACACGAAATCCTGTTTGATTTGTTCTACCCTACTTTACCTCGTACGTATTTTACTTAACCTTGAATAACTGATAGTGCAAGGACAAGTTTTGCTTGTCTCACCCAGTTTTGTCATGTGTCATCCTGAATGTATGTATACATGTTTTATTTAATATATATTTAAATTATATATATAATTTATGGTTTGTTTAAATTGAGGGAAAGTGAAGGGGGAGTAGAGTAGAGTAGAATATAATAGATTCAAAATTAGTCTATTTTCAACAAACTCTACTCTACTTCTCCTCCCTCTTCAATCTAAACAGGCCCTTAAATTTTTTTTTGGGTACATATCTTGGTTATAATTTATTTTATATTTTATATTTTATTTCTATTTCATTATCATCTCCAAAACATTTGTTTATCTTTCTCACTTGGTACTCACATAGCTGCTTTTTCTCTTCATGTTTTATTTTTAACTTAACAATGTTGGAACTATCTCATTAAAATTAGTAAAATACATTCAAACCTGACTTGCCACGTTCCCACACTACATTGGTTTTTCCCACCTTAATGATGGGATAGAGGACCCATGATTTAATCTTGCCTCACCCCCTTACCATCCTTCGTTTGCAATCATACTTTTAAATTTTGCACGTGTAAATTCACATGTTTTAAATAGTAAACTTTTTTTTTGGGTTGAATTGGAAAGTAAACCTATAAAATACAACTATAACCCTTTTTTCTTTTCTTTTTTTAAGAATCAAATACAACTATAACCTTAATATGAAAATATTGAATTATATATATATTTTAAAAATTTCTCTTTGTTTTTTATGAAGATAGTTTTGCTCGAATTAAATTGGTTTAGAGCTATTTTCCTCCAACCAAACTTTGTTCTTCTCTTGACATTTGGCAATGACTAGTTATTTTTTATTCATTTATCTTTCTTATCTAACGTGAATCTAATAGAAGTAATTTTTTTTTCCTCTTCAGAAACACACACACACACATGCAGCAGAGAGAAGGATGAAATTATAACACAAAGACATGCCACAAATTTCACTAAAAAATCAGGGTAACTTTCGAATGAAAGGTGGGGCAACTTATATTACTCAACACACACTCTTAAGCAACATGAAATAATTGCATTTTTCTTTTTTAGCAAAATCACACACAAACATATGGGAAAAGGGATGAAATTTTAACATAAAGATACATTACAAAACTCCACTCAAAAGTCATAATAACTTTGAAAGGAAAGTTAGACAAGTTGTATACACACAACACACTCTTAATAAGGAATAATTACTTCTATTTTTTGAAAAACAAACACACAAAAAAATGAGAGAAGAGATGGAATTTCAACACAAAGTAAAGGTACTCCATAATCTCCACTTGATTCATATATAATTTTTATAAATGCCTTATTGTTTTTCCTCCTCCCCCATATTAAACCAAGGATTAGATTTATATAAAATTTGTTTTTTTATTTTTATTTTATTATTATTTATAATTGAGTTACTTTTTTAATAATACGTATACAACCATCCAATGCCACTAAAGATATCTATAAAGATTGAAGAGAGCACCTTTGTTTCCCCAACTTTGCCTAAGTATTCTATTGTAGCATTCTATCATTTTCCAAGTTTAGAAATGTACTTTAATCTACCCAACCTTCATAGTTACGGAACCTCTAATGCACGTGCACCACAATGCTCAAGCAGATCACAACAAAAAAGTACAAAAATGAAAATTTTAACAACACCTCCTAATTTGCCTATTGCCTCAAACATGTGTTAGTAAAAATAAAATTATAGATTGAGGTGGATCCAAGCGTGAAGCGGTTAATAATTTAGGTGATCACGGTAAAATTGTTGTGACTCTAATTTTATTAATGTTCAATATCAAGATGAACCATAAAATGTACTTTCTTGTTAAATTAAAAAAAGGGATTCATGCATCTTCAAAAGAAGATCGTTAGCATGTGTTTAGTTTAAATGGTAAATTAATTTGCAAGTTTGAGCACTAAAATTACTAATCGAGCTAATTGAAACCCATTCTAGAGCTTCATTAAAATGTTTAGTACTTCTTTTTTATGAGAGATTTTTTTTTTTTTTTTTTTCATTTATAATTTGCTATTGACTGATTATCAATCAAATTAATGGTATTATGGGTTTGTTTGGATACCGCTTATTATTGAAAACTGAAAATACAGTAGCAAAATAATTTTTAAATGTGTGAATAGTGCACTGGACCCAGTTTTAAAGTTGATTTTATCAGATTCCGTACTTGTGGGTCCCATAGTGAACGAGACCCACAAAAATGAAATGTAAACGCAAAACTAAAGGCCTAAAACGCAATCCAAACATATACTATATAAATTATTAAAATTTTCAAATCAAATTATATCTTGATTAGATCAAATATCAAATCTTTTTTGGTCGAATCAAGATCTTTAACCCAATCCATAATCATCTTTGAATATTCAGCTAAATGCTATTTAGGCTTTGTAGTTGCTTACTTGCTTGAGTGTCAGCTGGTTGTTGTTTTTTGTTCGCAGCTTGCTTCTTGTAAAAGGATAATGTTATTCTTTGTTGTTTAGCATATGTTTGGATATTTTTTGGGAACTGATTTATTATATATTTTTAAAAATAAATTACGTAAAAATATAACTATACCTAATTTTTTTAAAATGTTATAAATAAAACTTGTTAGTAAACATATTTTCTCTCTCAAAAAAAAAATTGGTGTTTTAAACAAAAACAAATTGACCGTTAGAATAAAAATTAGTGAAATTTGAAAAAGAATAAAATCAAATGACAAAAAAGGAAAAATAGTATTTTTTCACTTCATTAGGAGGAAAGCTTATGTTACAACTAAGATAAAGAGAGAAGACAGAAGGAGATAGAGAGAGATGGGTTTAATTTTAAAAATTTTAAAATTAAAAAAACAACAAAAACAAATACAAATTTAGAATTAATGAACCAATCAACGCTATTTATTCCTAATTTATTTTAATGAAATTCACTGCAACCTTCCTTCTCAAAACTCAGAAACTTTTTTACCATCTCTCATATTTATCTTTCTCTTGCTACTTTTTTTTTTTTTTTTTTTTTTTCATTTTTTTTTTCAAATAAGTAATAAAAATACCACGTGTCAACACATCAACCCGTCTGATTTCTCAAAAGCCTGGCCCGCCCAACCCAAAAAAAAAAAAGAAAAGAAAGAAAATTCAATTTATGTTGTTGTTAATTGTTGTTGTTTGCAGGAGATGAGGGTGTTGTTGTTGTTGTAAGAGTCTTCTCCTTTTCAGCACTCTGTCCACTTACGCTTCTTCTTTCCTTTCTTTGAATTCTTTCTATCTCCATCTTTCCTCTCCTTTTTCTCTATCTCTCTCTTCCATTTGACAATGCTGAATTCCACGGGATTCCTCCTCTTCTTCTTCTTACATTTCCCTCATCTCTAAAAGAAAATAAAAAATCCCTCTCTTCTTTACTCCTCTCCCACTTTCCCACTCTCTCTGGAAATTCATTTCCCTACTTTTTTTTCTCTCCTTTCCTTTCCTCTTTCCCCTCAAATTCCAATTATTTTCCACGCCGTATTAGCATCAGGAAAGTAAATTTTGCGGAATTCTGATTTGGCGTCGAATTGTGAAACTCCGAGATCTGGAAGCTTCTTTATCCGAATCGTTGATCTGGTTTTTCTTTGAATTCGTGCTGGTTCGGATTTTCCGGTTTGGATCCGATCGACGGAGAAACAGCGCCATCAGATGGCGCTGTTCAGACGGTTCTTTTACCGGAAGCCGCCGGATCGGCTTCTCGAGATCTCTGAGAGAGTTTACGGTACCGTTTTGCTCTTTTTTCCATTGTTTTTCTGAGCTTCTCGTTGCCTTAGAGCTAAAATTCAATGATTGAAGTTGTGGAATTGCTATTTTTGTTTGGTGATTGATCGTGCAAATTAGGTTTTTTTGTGAGTTTCTGTACCTGGAGCTAGCATTGCATTTCGAAACAATGTGTAGTGAATAATGCCATTGATTTTCAATTTTTGTTTTTGGTGGTGGGTGTTGGGAAGTAGTTTGCTACTTGTTGAGAATTTTGTTGTAATTTTCTCTTATACAATAAAATTGAGAAGGTAGAATTTGAGTGTATATCTAGGGCATTAGATTGAGTTTATCAGAGTATAATGTAGCTTGTGCTAGTAAATGGAGCTTAATGGCGGAGCAAGCTGAATGTAATTCATGTTTATGAGTTTGGATTGATGAAGTAAGCAAGCTCTTGCCAATGAGCTCTAGCTCAAATGGTAATGGTAGCAACTCCCTTTGTAAGAGCAAGGTCGTGACTTCAACAACCCGCTGGGTGTGCTTGTAACTTACAATAGATTAGTTAGGGTCGGCCACATTTAAGTAACCCACTAGGTGTGTGTAACTTACCAATAAAAAAAAATCATATGTATGAGGGAGGGACGGAAGTTTCTCTTGAGAAGTAGACCTGAAAAAGATGAATAGGAATGAGCTGAGGAAAAGTAAGCAACCGTTCAGAAGATTATCAGAAATGTGGATGGTTTTGCTGTGTAATGCATGATACTGCATTTGGAGAAACTGGCATGCAAGTGCTTTCCGTTTCCGTTTAATAATTTTAACACAGAGGGTGTTCTTTTGGTGCTAGTGAGAGCAGTAATTTGGTGTGTAAATTTTTAGAAAAGTTTAGCATGGGCTGGATCTTCATGAGCGTTCCCTTGAAAACTGTTTTATGTGTGTGTGTTTTAAAAGAAACTTCTTCTGAGCACAAATGTTTAAGCTGTTCTTGTGTTTTCTATATATGCAAGAGGATTTTGTCATTTTTTCCATTCGATGGTCTTGTCAGTTTCATTTAAATGTCTGAACTTTCTTCTGTAGTCTTTATTTTACTTTTGAAGATCCTATTATCAATGATGGGTGCTGATTGTCTCATTTTCCGTCTTCTTCTTTTCTAGTGTTTGATTGTTGCTTCTCCCCGGACGTTTTGGAAGAAGATGAGTACAGGGTGTACATGGGTGGCATTGTAGCGCAGCTACAGGACCACTTTCCTGATGCTTCTTTTATGGTGTTCAACTTTAGAGAAGGGGATAGGCGAAGCCAAATTTCAGATATACTGTCTCAGTATGACATGACAGTTATGGACTATCCTCGGCAATATGAGGGGTGTCCTCTGCTGCCGTTGGAGATGATCCATCACTTCCTTCGATCAAGTGAAAGCTGGTTGTCGTTAGAAGGACAACAAAATGTGCTGTTGATGCACTGTGAAAGAGGAGGTTGGCCTGTGCTTGCATTCATGCTAGCTGGTCTTCTGTTATACCGTAAACAGTACAATGGGGAGCAGAAGACTCTTGACATGGTCTACAAGCAAGCACCTAAGGAACTTCTTCATCTTTTGTCTCCTTTAAATCCACAGCCTTCTCAGATGAGATATCTTCAGTATATTTCCAGAAGAAATTTGGGTTCTGATTGGCCTCCATCAGATACACCTTTACTTTTGGATTGTCTGATACTCAGAGTTCTTCCACTTTTAGATGGGGGAAAAGGTTGCAGGCCTGTTATACGTGTTTATGGTCAGGACCCTTCAACACCTGCTAATAGAAGTTCTAAGCTTTTGTTTTCGACTTCAAAGACGAAAAAACATGTGCGACACTACCTACAGGTAATTTCTAAGTCACGACATTAAACTGAAAGGTGATTTTACCATATATAAAAGTGTTCTTATGAACTCTAACAGCAGGCAGAATGTATGCTGGTGAAAATTGATATTCACTGCCGTGTTCAAGGGGATGTTGTTCTTGAGTGTGTCCATTTGGATGAAGATCTGGTGCATGAGGAAATGATGTTCAGACTAATGTTCCACACAGCTTTTGTGCGATCAAGTATTCTGATACTCAACCGTGATGAAATTGATGTTCTGTGGGATGCCAAGGATCAATTCCCCAAGGACTTTCGAGCAGAGGTAAGTTATTGTTATTTCTCTGTGAATGTCCTTTTCTGAAGCTGTAGGAGCTGAATTCATTCTCATATGTGTATCAGGTACTTTTTTCGGATGCTGATGCTGTTGTGCCTACTCTTACCACTGTCGTAGCCAGTGAAGATGGAAATGAGATGGAAAGTGCTTCACCTGAGGAATTTTTTGAGGTTGAAGAGATCTTTAGCAATGTAGTAGATGGGCAGGAAGGGAAGGGGGATTATAATAATGTGGGTCAGGACAATATACCGGATGATATGGATAATAAAGAAGTCTGGAAGGAGGATTTGGATCCTCATACATTTCAAGACTGTGCATCGGATGATGGAACTCACAAACAGGATGGAAAGGTAGATTCCACTATCGATGCAGTGAAGGACATTGCTGTTGATGATGTGAAGTATAAGCTGGATGAGCAGGTGGATTCTGATCTCCAGGTGGTAAAAGACATTGCTGTTGATGATGGTGATATCAAGTTAAATTCAGTGGTAGCTGATACTGATGTGCAAACTAAGGAAGTGACCGAAGATTATTCTGGCAAATTGGAGAGGATGCAAGACAGAGGTGATGGAGAAAATGCTGTTACACAGAAGAATTTAGATTCCAAGGTTCTGCAAGACAAGTTGATTGCTGATGTCCCTAGACAAAAATCTGATAAATTACTGTCTACTGCGCCTAGGAAACTAGCTACTGTAAATACGAAATCAGCTGCAGATACAGTTTCCAAACAAAAGACTAAACTGCAAGAACCTCAAGCACCTCATGTAAAACTAGCAAAGCCAAATGCAGTATCTAGGTGGATCCCTACTAATAAAGGATCTTACACTAATTCAATGCATGTTTCATATCCACCTTCAAGATATAATAGCGCACCAGCTGCTCTTGGCAATAATGCTCCTTTGAAGGATTCGAATGCAGGTTCCAAATCAAAGACATCTGCTGTTACTGCTACCCCTGCCTCTGTGGTTTCAAATGATGTGGGCAATGAGCTGAAAAGTCGAGATGTGGATCCTGTGAAGCCTTCAGACTCTGCACGAGGGAAAGTTGCCTCCTGCACACCATCATTATTACCACCAATTCAAGAGAAATATTCTTCCTCACCAACTCAAGAACTGCATCTCAGCCCACTGCAAGCACTGCACCCTCCTCCACCTCCACCTCCACCTCCACCATTTTCTAACATATATTCATTGTCTACTTTGCCACCCAGGCCTTCACCACCTTCACAACCTTTGCAGGTAGTTGCTAGACCTCCGCCTCCTCCTCCTCCTCCTCCTCCTCCTCCTCCTCCACCTCCATCATTGCCTCCTTCAATCATGGGTAATGTTGTGTCAAAAAATTCCCCACCTCCACCTCCACCTCCACCTCCACCTCCACCTCCACCGCCTCCTCTACCTTCATTGCTTTCATTGTCTAATAAACACAACATTGGGATTGGTTTACACCACACAGCTCCTCCACCACCTCCTCCTCCTCCCCCTCTTCCCCCATCTAGCAGACAAAATAGTACTACTGCATTTGCAACAGTGAAAAGTTCTCCAGCTCCTCCTCCTCCCCCTCCTCCACCACCTCCCCCCATGCGCGGTACTCCACCACCTCCTCCTAAGTATGGATTTCCATCTCCACCTCCTCCACCTCCACCTCCTTCACGCGGAGGTCCACCACCACCACCACCACCTCCACCATTTGGAGCTTCACCTACACAGCCACCACCAATGCGTGGAGCTCCACCTCCCCCTCCTCCCCCACCTCCTTCAGCACGCGGGGCCCCACCACCTCCACCACCACCACCTCCTTCAGTGCCCGGAGCACCGCCTCCTCCTCCACCACCTCCAATGCGTGGAGTGCCACCTCCACCACCTCCTCCAATGCGTGGAGCACCCCCCCCACCACCACCTCCTTCAATGCGTGGTGCCCCATCTCCTCCTCCACCCCCTATAGGCCGAGGCGCACCTCCCCCACCTCCCCCATTGCATGGAGCACCACCTCCTCCACCTCCTCTAGGAGCTCGTGCACCTGGTCCTCCAGCTCCACCTAGACCTCCAGGTGGTGCACCACCTCCTCCTCCACCATTTGGCACCAAAGGACCAAATATTGGAGCTGATGCAAGAGGCCTACCTTCTGGGAGAGGGCGTGGACTATCACGTCCTTTTGGGATGGGGGCAACTGCTACAGCTCCTCGAAGATCCTCCTTGAAGCCTTTGCATTGGAGCAAGGTTACCAGGGCTTTGCAAGGAAGTTTGTGGGACGAATTGCAAAGATATGGAGAGACTCAAATGTATTCTAACTTCTCTTGCTGATCCATTCTTTTACTTGCTTTTACATAACAGATTTATTCTTCTTCCTTAAATATTGTAGCTTCAATTCCAAAAGATGATATATTTGCCTTTTTCATTTTTTAATAGTATTCTCCCTTTCATGATCAGTATTTTTGTGTCCTTTTATCTTAGTGCACCAGGATTTGATGTGTCAGAGTTAGAGAGCCTTTTCTCTGCAACAGTTCCAAAACCTGCTGATGCTGGAGGCAAATCTGGGGCGCGACGCAAATCCGTTGGATCAAAAACTGAGAAAGTCCACCTGGTAATCTGATATAATGTTGATGCTATAGAAATTCATTTCTTGATTTTTTTTTTGTTTTATTTATTTATTTATTTTTCATTTTTGTGGAGGGGGGGGGGGGTTCCTGCCAATGACATGATGTCTGATTTTATTGTCAGCACTTAAGTTTTTGCTTCTTTGGTAGATAATTTTAAGATGCAATTTCTTGTGAAGAAGTTTCTGTTTACTTAAACAATTTCATCTGATCTCAGACCAAGTTAAAAGTTCTAGTCTTATGTGATTTATGGCTGATTCTTGATCTGAGGCAATTTTCAATATTAAAAATACTTAAATAATTGCATCATCAAATAGCTATAATTCAACAGGAGGAAAAAATCATATCATGTCTAGTTTCTGGCATAAGGAATTTAAAGAATAGCCACTTCTTTTTAGCTCTCAGATTGTGAGAAAAGAGCTACAGTTTAGAACTCAATTTTTTTCCTTGAGTATTCCACCGTCCTCTTTATAAGAATTTTGATCCTTCTTTTGTTGATAGGTAATACAGATGACACTCTCATAGACTCATATGGGATTGAAATAAACTAATCTCTGATATTTCACCAAATTTTGATGAGATACTAAAATTAACTAATCTTTGATATAGCATGTTTGTGTGGAGTTGAAGTATTCTTTTTAGAGAGTGTGTTGCTTGAGTGGTCTTATCTTGTCAGAACTAGTGAGGAGCACTCAGTTGTAGATTTCATTTGCTCTCTTTCTTTTAAAGCCTAATCTTTTTTCATTGTAATTCTTTAGGTTAGTTTATGTATAATCCTGTGTACATGAGCTTCCTTTTTTCAATTAAGTACTTATCATAAAAATGTCAGTACACATGCACATATGATTCAGAAGAACACTATATGTATTGTTAGCCACATCAACTTTGTAAATGCAAGAAAATTAATATTTACGTCATGCTTTTCTTATGCTCAAGAAAGTATTAATGGTATATGTTGGAATTTTTATTTTACTTCAACATATTTTGAATGAAAAATGAAGGCATACAATAGATGATAGCAAGAATAGTAAATGTTGGATACAAAAATATATTTGTATTCCTTGCTTCCACTCTATTGGTGGTAGAATTCATTAGTGGAAATTTTTGCGATTTGTATTAGTGATGCTTGTTAGGTGTTGATGATTAAAGCTGAATTTATCGTGAAACACTTTTGCATTAAGATATTCTGATATTATATCTCTTGTTCTTAATAAAGTTACGCATTATGGATTGTAGATTGATCTGAGGAGAGCCAACAACACTGAAATTATGCTCACAAAAGTTAAGATGCCGCTTTCTGATATGATGGTATGCTCTTGTCCTCATATAACTTTTGTGTGTGCGTGTGTGTGTGCACGGGCGCGAGCCTGTGTGTGTGATTTGTAGAGGAAGACATGATTCTCTCTGAGATAGATTTTTTTTGATAGGTAACGAAATTTTTTTTATTGAAATTTCTGAGATAGATACATGATGTTTGATGTGAAACTATTTTAACTCAGTATTTGTATGGGGGAGAGATCAACAGCAGACCCACATTTCCATGAGATGCACCCACTGAAACTCTAAAAATGACATATATATTTATAGGAAGGACTTACGTTTTTTCTACAACTACACCTATTGGAAACATTTTTATAGGGCCAAATGTCAGAGTTTTGTTAAAGAATTGGAACTTCTTTCATTTTTAAAAGCTTATGGATAGATTTGGAAACAAAATGTTCTTAAAATGGTCCCAAACAGAAGAGTAAATGAGTGGCTTGTTTGTTGTCTTGATTTGTAGATAGTAGTATTTAGTATGCTGGTAAACGAAAGAATTATTGTTTTAAATTAATTTTAGGTATGTTTTAAACTTACTGATGGCTATTGCTTATTTTTAAAATCAAAATGATCTGTGGTTCTGTAAACTGTTCAGTAAACTTATTGATGGTTGAATTTGGCTGGTAATGCGTTTACTGAACATTCTCTAATGGGTATGAGCTAACAATCTACCGATTTGCATGTGGTCAGGCTGCAGTTTTAGCATTGGATGAGTCAGTATTAGATGTTGATCAGGTGGAGAATCTCATAAAATTTTGCCCTACCAAAGAGGAGATGGAACTTCTCAAGGTGATGCTTTCAAATAATTTATCATTTCCATTTATTTTCTCTTAGCTTTTTTAAATTTTTTTTATTTATAATTCTTTTCACATTGAAGATAGTTTTTGCCATATTTATTCAGTTAAGAGCATATTTATTTATTTATTTATTTGTAAGTTACACACAAACCCGATGGGTCTTGAACCACAACCTCAACCTCACCTATAAGTAACTTATAAGGGGAGGTGGTGCTAGCTGAGCTAGAGCTCATTGGCTATTTGGTTAGAGTATATAGTCTGTCACCATTTCTTTTCTTTATTGGATTTTGATTTCTTTGTATTATGTTTTTTTAGGGTTACACAGGTGACATGGAAAATCTGGGAAAGTGCGAACAGGTCTGCAAAAGTTTTTTAGTTGACCAGATCTTGTTATTTGTTATTGGATACTGAATCACAATCTTTAGCATCTTGTCAATCTGTTGTACTTTGATAAGTGCTATTCTTTATTAAATTATGTATGATTGTGTATCTCCTGCAGTATTTTACTAGTCATGTAACTATTCTGAAAGGTGATATGGTCTTGTCTTTTTTTCTGCTATATTAAAATTATGTGAAGTATTCTCTCCACTGTAGGTTAATTTAACAGTGGATACTTTTCTCACTAAATTAGCGTAAAAAAAGTGCTCTGATGGTGGCTTTGGTCTCAAAATAGAAGTGTTTGCCCATCTGTTTTACTCGGTCATCTCTCTCTGTTCAATAAAGACTTTGTAGTAATCAAATAGAATCACAAGCTGCCCCTTTAAGTGAGAAGTTTTCATGTGTTTAATTTTCATAAAATGTTTTCCAAATTGGACTGTTTTTCTTATATATGATGTTCATTTAGTTGTGGAAATGTCACTTTCTTGTTTTTTGTTAGATAAAATTTGTATTTGATTTTATTTTCTGTTAATTATATGGTTGGGACATGTTGTAAGAATTTATTTATTATGTGTTTTTATGTTTCAGTATTTCTTGGAGCTGATGAAAGTGCCTCGGGTGGAGTCAAAATTAAGAGTATTCTCTTTCAAGATTCAGTTCAGCTCTCAGGTTTGGTGGTATCTGCAATGTTTGATTTAGATTTATTTTTAAATGTCATAGATTAGTCTTTGCTGTAGTTGTCTTATTGTTGAACTTTTTTTTTGGGCAGATTTCAGAATTTAAAAAGAGTTTAAACACTGTAAACTCTGCATGTGAAGAGGTATATTGCTAATGATTATCAATCATTCCAGTTCAGTCTCTATACTTCTCTTTTGAACTTAGGTACACCTTCGTTGGCTAATTAGGTCAGGAAATCAACGAAACTGAAGGAGATTATGAAGCTTATTCTTTTCATTGGGAATACATTGAACCAAGGAACTGCAAGGGGTAAGGATCTTCATTTTTATATTTCATTTGTTAGTTCATTGTGTATTCGAGGTTTTCTTTTCTATCTTGCTTAAGGAGGTTTATACGCACTCCATTATGAAGAATTAGCTAATGTCATTACCAACAACCTCAGTTTCTTAAAAATTATGATGAGAAGATTTTTTTCGTAAATTCTCTATACTGCTATCTATTTAATGCTCTCTGGAGTTGATGTGGCTGAGTTTTAGCCTTTTGGTATTCACTGATATTTACTTGTTAAATGAACTCTTTTATGGTAATCTATGTGCAACCTTTTAAAGTAGGACTAAAACGGAGTACATGGAATGTAAGTTCAGTAAAAGTAGAAATAAAGACCAAGGGGCGTTACAACTTGATGACGAAGAGATACTAAAGAGCGAGAGTTTTTGATATCTTGGATCAATAATTTTTCTTTTTCTTGGATCAATAATTCATAAAGATGGGGAGATTGAAGAGGATGTGAATCATAGGATAAGAGTAGGGTGGATGAAGTGGAGAGGCGCATTAGGAGTATTGTGTGACTGCAAAATACCTATTATGTTAAAGGGAAAATTTTTATAAGACTGCTATATGACTATAGTCAGCTATGCTTTATGTTATCAAATGTTGTGTGGTTAAGAAGCAACATATCCATAAAAGCGGAAATAAGAACGTTGAGATGGATAAGCAAGAATACACAGAAAGAGAGGATTCGAAGTGAGGAAATCCTTTTAAAGATAGGGGTACCCCTATTGATGAAAAGATAGGGAGAGTTGTTTGAAATGGTTTGGTCATGTCCAAAGGAGAGCAAGTAATGAACTGGTAAGAAAGAGTGAGTTGAGGGAACGAAAAAAGGTAGAGGAATGCCAAAAATAACTTTATTAGAAGTAATAAAAAATGACATGTAATTTAGGGAAGTAATGGAGAGCATGATTTCAACTAGGATAGAATGGAGGAAAAGAATTTATGTGGCTGATCCAATATAATTTGTCAAGGATTCATAGCTGACCCCAATTTTCGGACTAAGGCTTTGTTGTGTTGTTGATGATGTGCAACTTTCATTTCCAGAGGCTCATGCTTCATGCATGGGATATGTGAAAAGTTGCCGAAATTAAAAATTGGGAAAGAAAAACCTAAACTTGTTCATGGATTAGTGGTTTGGATTTTTTTTTCTTTAAATAATTATTGTTGCAACAGTACCAATAAATTTTTTAACTTTTTTATTTATTTATAAGTAACAGTACTAATAAAAAATTACTGTTATTATTGTTGTTGTTTTTTGCATCCTACATGATACCCTATTCTTTGGGTCCTCTGTGAACTTCTTTGCATTGATGACATGTCTTATTTGCTCTCAATGTATGGGATTTTTTGGAGTTGATTTGATGTCATTTTTTTTTGGTTGTCACCTTGCTGGCTAATCTAAATCATCAAATGATCCCAAATTATACAGGTTCTGCAATTGGGTTCAAGTTGGACAGTCTTTTAAAGCTCACTGACACACGTGCTTCCAACAGTAAGATGACACTTATGCATTATCTTTGCAAGGTATGGTCCCTACATTTTGTTGTTATTGTTATGCATATCAATATCATTTTTGTGGCTCATCAGAAGAGTGCAACCTGGGCCGAATTGGGTTGTTCATCCATGTGTTCAGGTCGAGTTGACCTAAATGATTTTGTAGATCAGTTCACAACGAACCAAGAGCATATGAACTGAACTAAATGAATTGAGTTATTTTAAATAAAGTTGAGTTGGTAGGGGTTGTAAATGAAATGAATTTTTCTAGTACTTTGTTGGATCATAGTAAACACTATAGCAACAAGCTTTAGGAAATTTTGGTTAATTTGTACTAGTGCCCTACTGGCTTTGGTGTAACTACAACTACTGGATTTGTGTTTTTCATACTAAGTTTTCCTGCACATAAGTTCCTTCACCGCTGATGTCTTTTGCTGGCAGTTATCCTTCTATGCCTAAATTTCCATTTTGGTTTTCTTGTCACTCAGCTTTTGGCTTCTAATTCAGCTGAACTACTTGATTTTCACCTGGAATTTGTTAGCCTGGAAGCTGCAACTAAGGTGACCATTTGTTTTTTTGTTCTTGATCTCAAGTATTGTCTTTTAGTGATGTTTACATTGTGTCTTTCTTCCTTGTAGATACAATTGAAGTCGTTAGCAGAAGAAATGCAAGCTATAATCAAGGGACTAGAAAAGGTCAAGCAGGAGCTGACTGCTTCTGAAAATGATGGCCCTGTGTCTGAAGTTTTCCGTAAGGTTTGTAGTCTTTTGGTCAAGTGCTTATTCTTTAGTATTCTTTTTACTATCTATATATGTCCTAATGACATGTTTGTGCATTAACAACTTAGGGAAATACAAATATATGGGAGAAATTTAAGACAATTACTTGTTTTCAGGCATGTGTGGTAATTTGTCAGTCAAGTAGAAAGTCTAAAATTTATGCCTTGAAAATTTCGAATTATAATGTGTAAGAGGTTTTTTTTTTTTTTTTTTTTTTTTTTTTTTTGTAGGGGGGGGGGGGGGGGGGCATCATCCTTTAGGGCATGCATGGTGCTTGGACCTGATCCATTAACATCCTCAATACCACTAGGCTAAGATACTATTATTATCTAGAGCTGATAATTTTCTATACGTAGTTTACTTTTTCTGTTGATAATATGAAATTTTCTGTAATAGTTCATCTATATTCTTTGATTCTCCAAACTTTTGGGACTAAGGCTTGCTCGCCGTTGTTGTTATGTGTTATTATTTGATTGCATAAGTACTTTTTTACATACTCTCTCCATCCCAAAATAAAAGGGGGTTATTTCTTTTTTGGATTGTCCCAAAGCATATGGAAGTTTCTAAAAAATAAAAGCCTTTATCAGTTCAGCTTTCTATCTTACCCTTAACTATGAATCTAGTTTTTTTTTGCCGCCCGCCGGGGGGGGGGGGGGGGGGGGAGGGGGAAGGTTATTTTTAGGTAGATTGTTATGTTTATTTTGTTTCATTAAAATGCATGCTGTTTGCAAACTTCTAAATATTTTGGGATATATGGGTTGATCAATTTACTTACAATTCATATACCCTTGTACCGCTTTGAATATGTAATCTTTTCATTTCAGTGTTCCTTAATCCAAAGGTCATCCAACTATGAAGTACATCCTTTCCCAAGATTGGGGCTTTGCTGCATATCTATTCTATTTTGTGTTTATGGTGTTAGATATGTTTCTTTTCCCATGTATTTTTTTCCTACTGTATTTATTTACAGATAACAAGGATTTGGTCATTAATGACACTGTTATAATTCAATGCTTCTGGCATTTGATCAGCAATGATGTTTAGATTTAAATGTAGTTAATATATTTGGGGAATGTGGTGGTTGTTGTGGGTCTTTATTATAAAACATTTACCCTGAAATTTCTTTTTGTCCCTTAGAAAGTCCTTTCAAGTCATAACATTTGACTTGCAAAAAATGTTATCCATTGATTTTCCATTTGCCATAAAATATGCACATTTTTTTTTATCGCTGGATTTTCTTGTATTTTTTTAACGTCCAAGGCCCTGTTTGGTTGGGGCGGTTGATTTTGGTGGTGGCATGGGTGATTTCTCATTGGGCCCACCATTTTGGGGTGTTTTGTTTTCTCCCCAAATTGGGGAGAAAATAGGGGAGAAAGAGGGGCTTAGATGGGAATTTACCCATATGGCCCTCTCCTCCCTCCACGTTAATTTTTTTTTTTTTTTTTTTTCCTTATAAACTCTTAATTTTTTTTAATACAATAGAGGCATGAGAGTAAATTTATATACAAACACCATTTTCTATTATCTCATTTTTCTTCTCAATAATAAAAAAGAGTTTTCCATCTTTTTCACTTTTCTACCCCAACCAAATATATACGAGAGAAAACTAAATCTTTTTCATTCCCACAACCAAACAAAGCCTTACAGTTCTTATGTTTTATTCCAGACATTGAAAGAATTCATCAGCGTTGCCGAGACAGAGGTGGCATCTGTAACAAATCTATACTCTGTGGTGGTAAGTTGATACGATATAAACTACTACTTCAAATACATCATCTAATGAAGTGAAGAGTTTATTACGTTTCTTGAATATTCCTTTGGTGGACAGGGAAGAAATGCAGATGCACTTGCACTATATTTTGGTGAGGACCCTGCCCGTTGCCCATTTGAACAAGGTAAGTTATGGATATGACATCTGCCCATTTAATGATTATAAAAGTATGGGTATGTCTTACTTTTCCTTAAGAAAGACAAATAAATCCTAATCTATTTTCATTGTATCAGTAAGTCCTCTATTAGGACTTATTGGTCTTTTCTTTATGGTCAAATGGACTAATCCATACTTATACCTTATTTATTGGATGTATAATTTTTGCTAGAAAGAGTTTGGATGCTTCCTTAATAGAATTAAGCGATTGTATGTCTTGGATGTCCCTAGGGAATTTACATCTTTCTTGACTTTTTTTCTTCCTTCTTTTGTACCACATGTTTTCATGGAGGAGCCATAATGCATCCTCTAGATTATGGGCCAATCTTGTAACTAGGATTTCAAGTGGAGATAAGTCTTTAAAGACAATAAAGGATTTAATAACATTGATATTACTGAATATAGAGGACTACATATATTGCTTGAGAGAGACTTTTATTTTGTAAGTAAAAGTTTTATTAGAAAAGGAAAAGGGAATAACACATAATAGCATGTGTACAAGCCCTTTCCAAAGAATACAACTCTCAAAGAAAGATAGTCAATAAAATCAACAGAAGAAATAGAAGGGATTCTGCCTAGAGCACACATTCAATCAAACATGGTCTGCAATATATGTTCTTTGATAGCATAGGCAGGACGTTTGCCTCTATCTAAGATCCTCCTATTTCTTTCGTACCACAGCTTCCGCATGATGCACAAGGGCAAGGCTCACCACACCTTAACTTGGCTGTGCTGTTGTAACTAACCTCAATATGATCAATTCCCCATGAATTTTACACATACAACACCAATCAACTATCAAAATGTGCCTCTTGCGGGTCAGAATTTGTTAGCGTTTTCCCATGGGTTAGCCATCCAGATACTCTTCTAAGGGAAAATTAAACCTGTAGAACCCCTAAGGGCATCCTAGCACAATCTCACTGTGAACACTCATTTCTTCAATGGCATCCACATTGCTCTATCATCCTCTGATTATTTGTAGTTTAATTTGTGTTTGTACAGATATACATATATTGCATACATTCATCATATATACAGGTATTCATTTTTTTTTTTGTTTGATAAACACATATACAGGTATACATACATGAAAAAAGCTATATCTGGTGCAAAATATTAATCTAATGGAACTTTAATTTAGTGGTGTAACCCTTTTGGTTTAACATAATTTAAGAGAATTCAAATGATTTGATTCCCTCATTTGTTACTTCTGTGCGGTAATGGTTAAACTGAATGCTACATCAATAAATGCAGTTACTGCGACCCTCCTAAATTTTGTAAGGTTGTTTCGGAAAGCACATGAAGAGAATTGCAAGCAGGTTGAATTGGAGAAGAAGAAAGCTGACAAGGAGGCCGAAATGGATAAGGCAAAGGGCATTAACCTTACTAGGAGGGCAGCAAGATAGGTGAAGATTGACTTTTACCCACCCCTGCATACGAAATTTAGCTCCTGCTATACAGCAGAGCTCTGCCCCAATGTTGGTAACTAGATGATGGCAAAGGAAAGCTTGTTTGGACAGTCGGAGCCTTTCACAATGCTTTAAATGATGCAGTAGTGCTCCTTGGGGTGCACAGTCCTACTGTGCAGAAGTCTTAGAACAAGCTGATCTGATTTTCAATCAGATGATCATGGTCCATTGATAAATCACGTTAGATACCTTGCAGACAAGACCAAGCATCAAAAAACATTGGGTGGTTGCCATCGTTGACTAAGAAGTAGAGGTGTCCCATGTAGGAACGACTGCTATCAAGGTGATGGCTTGGGCTCCTCTAGCACCATTTTTGAGAAGTAATTCTTTAACCGTGGGTCGGTTTTCATGATCGCATTGGTTTCTGCTTTCACTATTCATTTGGCATTTTTTTTTGGCGCCAGAGCAGATACCTTGGGGATTGTAAAGTACAAAAGCCCAACTGTATCATTAAACCTTGTACAAAGCTCCCCTTAGAATTCATTCTTTCTCATGTAACATAAAAGTTAGTTTTCATTTTTGTTTTTTTTCCTTTTAGTTGAGATTTTGATAGGAACCACCCGTCACGAAAGATATTGTATAGGTGTCAGGTTGAGAAAGAGAAGTTAGAAGTTAGAAGACGGGGCTTTCTCTTAGTGTAATTGTAACATAAACAAAATATAGGCAGCGAGTAGAAATTTCTTGCTTCTTTCATTTGATTCATTGTTAAAATATTCTCATTCATAAAATGTCAAGGTTCTTGTATTTTCTCTCTTCCTCTCTGCTTGCACCTGAGTCTCAACTAGTATCGCCTTATGTTATTCAGACTTTCATTTGTTATATTTTTCACTTGCGATGGAGTCTGCGTGCTATTCTATTTTCTGCATCTAAGTTGTAGATTAAAGAATTTAGCCTGCAGATTTACATATGAATAGACCTATGCAAGCTCAAGCTTGTGCTGCCTTTTGTCCACCGACAGAAAGGGGATAAGAAAAAGAGGGAGGATTCTGCGGTTTCATCTCGTTTGGTCTTCATTTTTTATGGGAAGTTCCTGTAGTTAAGTAGTGCCTTGCCATTAAGGAACTGTTTGAGCTTCCGAATGCTAAGTTGAGCAGTTGAGCATCCTCGAAGCATGGAAAATGAAGTCATGTTAGAAATCAAAGTGGTTGAATTGGAGAAATATTGGAATTTAAATTTGAACTAGATGCTGACATGCTATCCTTTTTTTTTTTTTTTTTTTTTTTGGGCATTCTAGTTGGGCAGGTGGTGACTTTGTTTGATGAGTTCTTGTTTGATGTTGAGTTAAATTTGAACTCATTGGTTTGATGTCAAGTTTTTCTGTCATATGGAAAGAAATTTGTCCATAAGTGATCCAAGGCGGATCCCATGATCCCATTTCTTACTGATTGGCCGAAAATTATATTCTAATTAAAAATTTTAAAATATTTGAATTTGAAATTTATTTGAAAGTCGTGGTGTTTATTAATTTATTATTTTTTAAAATCAAAATATTGTTGCATTTTCAACAATGTGAATTGCTCACATTAAGAAGTGTCAGTTGAGTTACAAGACTTTTGACAATTAAATTTATGATTTTAGATCGACATATTAAGGTTAAATTTAAAATCAAGAATTCAACTTAATTTTTTTTAAAAGTGCAATAATTTTTAGATAAGTTTCAATAACACTATTTTCAGTATTAACAGCCAAGTGGCACGTTACATGGAGGGCACACCATAGGTTTGACTTGATGCTTTAATTTCCTTATACCTAGATTTTTTTTTTTTTTTTTTTTTGATGAACCTTATACTTAGATCTGGTAGTTATTTATTTTTGTTTTTGAGAATATCTGGTAGTTAGTTTAGTTAACTATAAACAAGATTTGATGATATGGTAAGTGCCACTGTGCCAGCAACACTGAGCTGATACAGGACTTAAGAAAAGAAGACGACTTTGTTACCCATTTGAATCATACCTTCTCAACCTTTCTTTCTTTCTTTCTTTCTTTCTTTTCTTTTCTTTTCTTTTCTTTTTTTTTTTTTTTTTTTTTTTTTTTTTTTTGGTGATAGGCCTTCTTAACCTATTTGATCCACCATGATATAATACATTCTCAAACTTAATACTAAAAAAAAAAGGAAGAGGAAAAGACATTTCTACCTCTGTAGCCTATCGTAATTACATGTGACAAACTTTAAATACATAACATTGCATTGGTTTGATTACTTACAATACATACTCGTTATCCTTTTATTAAGTTTGAGATTTGATATGGTGTGTTAGATATATAGACTCTGAGAAGGTACAAGTCAAAGGGGTTATAAATGCCATTTTATAAAGTTCTTTTTATACGTACTTGTCTTGAGTTTGGAGTGTGAAATTGTGAAGGAAAGCGTGACCATGAAAGGTCAGATCAAATGTAGATTGGATTGTGCACAACATAGAGTGGAATGCATAAGACAACTGCTGCAGCAGTAAATGACGATGGTTGATGATAAATGGATGACATAAGGCCACCGTGGCTGGAGGATGACTGCACCTAAGACTAGAGGATGAATACTATGGCCGAAGGATGGTTGCTATGGCTAGAGAATGGTTGAACTGGTGGCCTAGGGAACATCGGCAAAACAATGGCTCGAGGATGACTTATGCAAAACAAAAACCAACGATAGGGACAATCAATGGTCTAAGGAGACAAAATCGACAGTAAGAGGAGAGTGGCACCATTTACAATAAGACATTTATGTGTACACCGTCCTCATTTGTGGGTTACATGACTTGCTTTCTCTTTTCTTTGGAAGTCGCTACCTGGTTTAGGTCCAGGAACCAATTTGGAATTAAGGTACTGTGATGAGAAGATGTTAGGCACTAACTTTACCAGTCTCGTGGGCCGACCACCATTAATGTTATTAGGCTACATTTTATTAACTAAGCTTAGAATCTAATCATGCAATTATTACGTTAAATGAAAATCTAACACACAAGGAAATATCATATTACATTATAGCATAAAAAGAATCAAATTCAAATAGAAGCAAATCAAATCAAATTAAGACAAATCATTTGTCAAATTAGGAAACAAATAAAATCTGACAAAATCAAACAAAATATGCATGGAAATGTCAAAATTTTATTCTACACACATCCAAATCAAATTATTAAAAGAAAAGCTCAAAATAAATAATCATGGCAAATAATTATTATTTCTAACCTAAACTGAGTCACAAAAAATGGAAAGTATTCAAAGCAATCAAGTCATACAATTAAAGCAAAGATTTAGCATTTCTGGGTCAAGCTATGTACATGTGGAGAAGACTGCCTACATTGTTTCCAATGTTAATAAGATAAACACATCCTTTTTTTTTTCTTTTTTTTTTTTGAGTCGGTATAGAATATAATGTATAAAATTTAGCGGCTTAAAATTTGAAGGAAACCATGGTAGTAGTGGCAGCCTCCAATCGTGAGCAGTAGATCATTATAGGCACTATGCAAAAGGTGAATTGTTATGGAATTTACAAACACCCGTGTCTGACTGGAGTGCCATACACATCTTTTATAGTTAAGTTTGTCACAAATTGTATGTCTTACTATAAGTCCATGAAGTTTACCCAAAAAAAAAAATTTACAGTAAGTCAGTGAATGATATATATAATAAACTAAACCCTCAAGTTAATTTATTTGCATTACAAGTAATGTCATTATGGATGGAATTAAAATTATTCTGCTTTTACTATGAGAAGAAAAACCAAAATCTAAAAAAGGGGGGTGGGGGAGCATTTAGCTGTGTATTTTCTGTTCAATTTTTGGAAAACTACTAACTCAAGAAACAGGTTTTTGAAATCACATTTAAAAAAAAAAAAAAAATTTTTTGTTTTGTAACTTTATGTTTGATGCATTATGATGAAGAGATGAAGCAATCGTTTCACTAATTCTCTCTTTCACTCTCAAAAAGAAAAGAAAAGAAAGGAAAAAGAAAAAGAAAAAGAAAAAGAGAAAGAAATAATTCCCTCATTCACTACTCAATTTCTATGCATAACCCCACATGTAGTAGATTAACAAAGCCTTTGTATCATTCACACTTTAAAAATTGCCAATGTACATGGTAAAAAAGGGAGTAGGGGAAAAAAAACAGAAAATTGAATTGGACAATATAGCGAGAAGAAATTCAATAACATGGTGTACAATTTTCAATCTCACTTTTTGCACCTCCTTGAGGTCTCCCTGCTAAGCGGGTCTTTGTGTTCTGTATGTTGCCTGCTTTTTCCACAAGCAACAGAAATCAATTTTGCATATAAACATTGTGTAGACTTGTCTCTGTGAAATTCAATAAATGAGCCAGCTATCCTGTATTTATGGAAGTTCTTCCATAGTCTTAATACTAATATAACAATTACTGTCTTCCTCTGCAAATTCAATCCGGTAAGACTGCCTACCTTCCTGCTCTATCCAAGAACCTGTCTTACAGCTTCTGCAGAACATGTAATTCACAACGGTATCAAGAACAATAAAAATCGAATACAAGTAAGCAATGAGGATCCCCTCCAAAGCCAAGGATGAGCCAAGCTTTTCAGGAAAATGATAAGCTCTCACAACCCGGAATTGAAACAAGGCTTCAACAGCTGCCAGAGCCAAATTGACAGGCAATGCCAGGGACAGTGCAGTTGAAGCTCTTCCTCGTATGAGAACACAAGCCTTGAGGATTGCCATGTATCCCCCACAACGTTCCATGCCCGATAAAACCAATGCCAAGTTGCATACTATGAAGGCATTGGCCAGAACAATGGAATAGAGTACAGCCCCTGCAGCTGACAGGAAGAGAAGGAAGTTGGGAGAAGAGAAGTTGAATCCTTCAAGAAAGTTGAAGGCAAGGAAGAGAAGAGAGAAGACTGTTGCATTTGCCGCGAGGATCAAAAATGAGTTGCATATGTAGGTGAGGAGGAGTGGACAGTAAAGGGTTAATACTGATGAAAATGAAGGCGGTGCCAAAGCTGGTTTGTTTTGATTGAGAGCTTGAATTGTAGCTGCTTTTGTGATGAGCAGGAAAGTGAGGGTGAAGGGAAGTGTAAGGATGGAGGAAAAGATTGTTTGAGAAAGCTTGAGGTTGAGAATGGCGAAGAATTCTGAAGGAGGGAAGCCTGCAGCATCAAAGAGAAGGCTCAAGCGATTGTGTATGGTTGGCAAGAGAGCTGCAGAGGAGAAGGGGACATAAGCTTGTGAGAGGAGAATGCAAGCCGAGAAAGGGAGAGCAAAGAGAACGGCGGTTGAGGTGAAGTAGTGGTAGTTTTGAAGGAAAGTATAGATAGATTTTCTGATAATCTTGACTGTTTTCGCCATTGGAATTTTTGAGGTCTCTTCCATTGAGAGAGATGGAGGGAGGGAGATAAAATGGGTGTTTCAGCAATAGGACGTATATTTGAGTAGTATGCAAGGCATTGGAGTTTCCTCCTTCTTTTCAAGCCTTTTATTTAAATTGATATGTTCTCTCTCTCTCTCTCTCTCTCTCTCTAATGGTAGGTTAGAGGTTTAAAGGGGTTGGTACTTTTGATGAATGGATTGGCCAACTACTCAAAACTAACAAAAACAGCAGATGTGGAGTTGCTTAGGCATTGTTTTTACCACCAAATTTGTATTTGTGTCTTATTGGGGGTTTCTTCTTTGGTATCTTCAAATCCCTCATTATTAGTTGGCTAACTTGGTTTAAGGCAAGATGTAATGAGTAATGACCAACTTTTTTCTTAAGCAATATATTTTTGCTAGGAAATACCTTTACTTTGTGTTTTAGCTACAAGTCCCTATCTTCTTGACGCAAAGTGTACCTCCAATGGATTGCTTCTGAAACACATGATTCTTATTTCTATTATTCAATCATGGAAAATAATAAACCTTTCATGTGGGATTGATGTCCCTTGAGATGGAAGCACAATTTCAAAAAAGGATTTCCATATTTTTATATAATCTTAACAATTAACATCAATACAATCAAGAAATTACTTAGCCAAATAAAAAATTAGTCAATGGGAAATGTTCTTTTGTCTTGAATTAAAAATTCATGGACTTTTACTTTCTCATGTATATTATTGATTTGAAATTAATAAATTAAATCCCTTTGTTAGGTTCCACGTGGGAAGTGGATGAGACTTCGCTTGCAAGAGAATTTACAATAATAAGGGCAAAAGAAAATGAGTTGGGAAGAAATCTTAAAATACAAATGAGGTAGACCCAAAATGGTTCACTATCACCCTATATCAAAAGTAATGACTAGGGAAGAACCCATCAATTGGAGGCCATAAAATTAAAATCCAAACCATCAAATTAACATCAAATCATATTCATCAAAATTTATGTACATCACCTACTCTATCATGATTGGTGCTCTTTTATAATTATGATGCTATAATCCCCAATTTGGGGTGTGGATTAACTTAAGCCCTGACGTGGCATTTGGGCCTACTTGGGACCCATGGACCAATGAGGTTCAAGGATGGTGAAGTATCATGCGGTTGGTGCGCAGACTTTTGACTTGGTCGGTTTGTTAGGGAGTCCTGCATATATAATTTGATGTGGCATTTCCTTTGAGTTATTCTGATTGGCCATTATTTTTTTGTGTTGGAAATAATAATATAGTATGGTATTATAAAGGGTACCTATATATTCTTTCGTAGGTAAGGTGTTACTCGCTTGAGAAAATTGATAATGAAAGACTCATAAATTAAAAAGAAGCAGAAAAAGAAGGTGAAGTGTCACTTAATGTATTTGGTGACTTCCTAACTGAAAATTTCTTAAAGAAAGTAAACAATGGAAGCAAGAGATTAAATTTAAATTAATAATGTGCTTAAAAAGAGGATAAAAAGCTTAAGGAATGTACCTATGTACCAATAGAAAGAGACTGGTATAAAACCATGTGTGATGAAACAAGCTCCACAAACAGTTTCATAGCTTCTTCTTTTATTTTTGATTTAACAGTTTCATAGCTTCTTCTGCAGGTTGTAACTTTAAGTTTTTAGTCATTTTTGAAAGGTAGTATTATTTGACAAAAAAATGTCCCACAACAAGCTCTAAGTCAACTTCCCTCCCCTTCAAATCATAGTTGTTGATATAGTAATAAGAGACAGGACATGAACTTGTTACGTTTAATATGAGTTCCTTGCCAACTTCTAGTGCTACGAATAGATAAGGGTAAAATTCATTATAGGACAAAGACTTTTAAAGCATTTTCCCCCCTCTTACAATAAATTGTGGAGAGGGTTTAAATTTAGGTTTTTATTGTTGGAGAGATCAGATAATATTACTGAAATATAAAACTCTTAACAATGATTTGACGAAGAATCTGATTATCATATTCATTAAAAAATGGGGTTTATATGCCAAGAGCCTGGATTCAATTAATGCTTGTTGAGCATTTGACAAACTCACACTATCCATTTCAAATGGGATTCGTCTTGCGGGCACCTGAGCAATCCAACCCATATACCTCATACTTAAGATTTTTATGTGCAGTGTTAAGTTTAATTCCTAACATTTTTAATTTCAATAATTAATTTTTATGAGATGGGTTCAAGTTACACTTGGTGTAACTTCACAAGAGTTACACTTTTTATGAACCATTGATTACTATTAGATCTAAGGGTCAAAAAAAACTTATAGTAATGTCATTATTACTCCCTAGAAATTAGTGATTTAGGCATTAACTCTTATTATTAAAGAAAAAAAATCACAGCATTAACTGATAAAGAAAGGCTGAGAGGAGAGAAAGGCTACGGCTCACCAGACTTCGTTGTCCAATTGCTCTGGTCTTTCCCACTGCCGATATTGCTGTCCTTGGCCGCGATTTGTGGTTTTTTAATCGCAACTGATATATGTAGTTTGCACACAAAAACCATACCTACGAAAGCCTAATAAATGGAAATTGTAATTCTAATGTTTTGATCTATGTATAACCATTTGGAAAACACTAAAGTGACTGAACAGTAAACACGATCAATTAAAGGGATGAATGGATCAAATCTAAGTGAAAACAAACAACAAAAATTATATAAATATACAGAGAGATTTTGGTTACTTGTTAGTGTGATTGGTGATCTTTTACAAGAGATAGAGAGGGGTTCAATTTCAAGGCTTCATGAAGAATCTTTATTCTTTAACAACAACAACAGGTACATATATGGAGGTCAAGAGCAATTCTAAATGGAGGAGTACAATTTATCACTGATTCCATTCAACGGTCTAGATTGTGCCTATTTATTTATTAGTTCTTGTAGGAAACCATGAAACAGCGGTGGAAGCCAAGGATGGTGAGATCAACGGCAGGAACAACGAGCAGTTGTGGGAGCAAAAGTCCGGCGAGCTCAACCTCTCTCTGTATCACTGTTGAATCCAAATTTTTCTCTCTCTCCATTGGTTTAGGCGTCTAGCTTTGGCGATCTAGTTTCACATGAGCTCCGTTAGTGAGTTTAAATGGCAAAGTAACAGATGTATTGATTTGGAAAAAGAAATACGGAGGAATAAGATGATGACATGGAAGGAAAAAAAAAGAGTTAATGCTGTGATTTTTTCTTTCTTTAATAATAATAATAATAATAATAATAATAATAATAGGAGTTAATGCCTAAATCACTAATTTCTAGGGAGTAATAATGACATTACTATGAGTGTTTTTTGACCCTTAGATCTAATAGTAATCAATGATTTATAAAAGGTGTAACTCTTGTGAAGTTACACTAGGTGTAACTTGAATCCATCTCAATTTTTATATATTGTGTTTGCGATAAATAGGACATTTTATGATTTTTTATTTGTTAATTAAAGAATATACACAATTTTCCCACATCATCCATTCTTAAATGATATCTATAATCTATAGATTCTAAAAAAAATAAAAATAAAAATAAATCTATAATCTATATATCTATGTATATAATTAAAGCCAAAGTAGAGTGAAAATCTAATTAGATTCTAAATTGGATTTTAATTGTTATTTAATTTTATACCATGTGTCCTATCTGAGTTTTTTTAATTTTTGTTCTAGGTGAATTAATGTCATGCAAAACAAAATAAGCCCTTAGGCGCAGAAGTTCATTATTTATCCATATATTGGGCCTGCGGCCCAAGCCGAGAACAAGAATCTACCCGAGGAGGAGAAGTCTTCATCAGAGGAGATTGCGCTAATAAATAAAATGTGGGGTTTGGTCATAATAGTTCCGGAGAGTGCGCTGAGGATGAAAACGTCCTCAGCCAGACTGGGCCGAGGTCCTGGAAGATGGTTTGACAGCAAGTATGACAATCCCGAAAATTTAGTTGGGGCGGACAAGCATTGCAGAGATATAAGATAAGGAAGAGCCCCAAAATATTTGGGGAGAAAGTTGCTACCTCCGCATTAAATGCAGTGCAGCTAACTCTTTGGCCGCATTAATGTAGAAGTGATACCTGAACAATGTATTTCAGCCTTACAACTACTACATGAGAACTTATGGGAAGTGCTGATGAGACAAGTATCAGCACTAACCATCTAGCATACAGGTGGAAGGTGGAGATGAAAATGAGGGAGAGTATAAAAGAAGAAGGAGAAAACGAGATTAGGGGATCGAGAAAAAGGTGGAAATAAGAACAAGATAGCATTCTAGAATCATACTTGTAATCAGACTTGTGAGTATTATAAAAGAACAGACCTCCTCAGACTTTGCCGAGGACGATTTTTTTGACACAACTATTTTTCTTTTCATTCTCTTATCATCTAAATCCTTCCTAGTGTTCGTTTGATTAACTAAAACCCAATTTTCCAATCCATTCTCTACAAATTCATTGTTTTTTGGCCTAAGTCCATCCACATAGTGGGCTGGGAACTCCAATCTAGTCCCTACAAGTCTAATATAAATAAACCATTGAAAACCCAATATTAAAAAAAAAAGAAAAAAAGAGTAAACTCATGTGTATATCCAAAAAAACTAAAACAAAAAATTAAGAGAGAGAGAGAGAGAGAGAGAGAGAGAGAGAGAGAGAGAGAGAGTAAAACTCATTTATGACTATATATATATATAATTAAAGTCAAAGTTGAGAGAAAATTCAGTTGGATTCCAATTGTTGTCTAAGTTGAAACTCTCTTAAAAAAAAAGTTCTATCTAATTTTTAAACTCATGTGTATATAAAAAAATTAAAATAAAAAATAATTAAGAGAGAGAGAGAGAGAGAGAGAGAGAGAGAGAGACTCATCTATGACTTAAAAAATGTGTAATTCTTACACCGGATATAATTTGAATATGTATATGTATATGTGTGTAATTGTAATTGTAATTGTTTTTAATTGTACTGTGCATATACACGAGTTATTTGCTAGTTCTATATAATATGGAAGACGTTTGACTTTTGATTGATCTTATTATATTTTGTCACCTAAGCTTTTAAGAGATTACAATTTTACACTTCAATATTCTAATAAATATTTTTAAATTTAGTTTGAATTCCATTCTATATTTAAATTCTCAATTAGAATTTTGACATGATTTATTTAAATAATAGAATATATAGTTTCATATACAAACACAATCACAACCATAATAAATACTAATTAATAATTACCATAAAAAAAGTAAACTCAAGTGTATATCCAAAAAAACTAAAATAAAAAATTAAAGAGAGAGAGAGAGAGAGAGTAAAACTCATTTATGACTATATATATATAATTAAAGTCAAAGTTGAGAGAAAATCCAATTGGATTCCAATTGTTGTCTAAGTTGAAACTCATCTATGACTTAAAAAATGTGTAACTCTTACATCAAATATAATTTGAATATGCATATGTGTGTAATTGTAATTATTTTTAATTGTACCGTGCATATGCACGAGTTATTTGCTAGTTCTATATAATATGGAAAATGTTTGACTTTTGATTGATCTTATTATATTTTGTCACCTAAGCTTTTGAGAGATTACAATTTTACACTTCAATATTCTAATAAATATTTTTAAATTTAGTTTAAATTCCATTCTATATTTAAATTCTCAATTAGAATCTTGACATGATTTTATTTAAATAATAGAATATATAGTTCCATATACAAACACAATCATAATAAATACTAATTAATAATTACTGTAGGGATAAGGGCTAAAAATTGTATATTGGGTCTTGGGCTTTGGCTAAGGACGTTGATTGGTTGGAGGATGAATAGACAATAGTGAGGGTATTAAGTTCAGAGTCCCATAAGTAACATGCAAGTAGAAAGGTTAGGAAAGGTGGTTCGAGGAGGAGTGTCTCCTTGAATAAACAAAGCATAGGTCAAACATATATTCTATTACTCAAAGTGACCTTCTAAGAAGTTTCACTGAGAGGGACATGTGTTGTGAATGTACTGGAAGAGTGGAAGTTAGGAAATATTTAAGAAAAAGCTGCTACTACCACATTGAATGCCCTGTAGTTAACTTTCTGACCGCATTTATGTGGAGAAAACTCTTGAACAAGGCAACTCACAGAAAGCCAGAGAAAGTGTTTGATGGGACAAACACTCAAGTAGTGGCTCAAATGATCAACAAGTGTAGGATCAAGATAACGAAAAAGGAACTATATAATGTAAGAGATCTTCCATGGATAGAGGATTGGAAAAAAGGGAGAAGAAAGCACTGTAGCAAGCAAAATTGTATTTGTAACTGTTTCCAATTAATATACACTAGAACTTACCTCCTTGGACCGGGCTGTGAGTGAATTTATTTAGGTCAATCCTTCTGGTTTTTGTTTGATTATCTTTCAAACCTATTCTATCCATTGTCCAACTCATTAGGGCCTAGTTCTCCAACCCACTCTCTACAATTTATTGTGTTGGGTTCATTGAGCCTATATCCCTTTATATTTTGAGTTTGGGCTTCAAAACGTGTCCCTACAATTACCATAATTATCTATTTAATAATTTAATATAAAAATACAATCATAATAAATGTCTATTAAGAAACTATCACAATTATAAAATTTCATATTTCTATACAAAATAAAGAGAAAGAAAATCATTTTTTAAAAATAAAATCATATTTTATTAAGCTTTTCTATGCATTGTGTGAGTTTATAGGTCTTACAATTTTACATGTCATTATACACACACACACATATTAAATTTAGGACTAAATTTAGCTACAAAATTGGTTGTAGTTTTATGCTACAATCTTACTTAATATATTTTTATTGGAGGTGAATTTTGATAAATCCATCACTGGATTACATCTTCTTCCGTTATCCTCCATACTTGCAAAATTTCTAGAAAATTAAATATCAATAGTCATGTCATCAATAAATTATTTAAATTGCAAGTTTTTGTAATTTAAAATTATGCATAAAATATAAGCTTATAGATTATATAGTAAATAATATCCAATTGACACAAAATTTGACATGTGTATTAAGAGCATAAAGAACATGCAATTCAATTGTTAGATTTTTAAAATATATAGTAATGTTTATTTTATTAATTAAGGTTGTAGCCTTAGGTTACAAGCAATTTTGTAGCTAAATTTTGTCTATAAATCATAATCTATATTTAAACTTTCCATTAGATTATTACCACAATTAAAATAGAAGACCATTCTCAAAAAAAGAAAAAAGAAGACCATTAGTAACTACCTTATTAAATTTCATATTTAGACAAAAAAAAGATTATTAATAACTACCGTAATCATCAAATTTCATATTTAAACAAAAATCAATGAGAGATACAAATCATATTTTGTTAAATTTTTCCGTCCATTGCACGGGTTATCAACTAATTATTCACTAATTTATCAGGCCCATTTAAGTTATAAAAGAAAGGGAAGACAAGATGGTGAATTACAAGATGAAGTCAGTGGTGGCTCTAGGATTATTTTCTAGGGGATTCGATAAGAAACATAAATTATACAAAATTTTAAACAAAATATGAATTAAATATATTGACATCACAAAAAAAAGAAACAAAAATATTAATACATAAAGTTTTACAATTGTCTTTTACAATGTTTCATATTTTGAAATTGTTGCAAGATATCTTCATTATCAATCCTACTAGCTACATTTGTTTCAATGTACATAGTCAAGTAATCATTCATCCACTAATTTCTCATTTGGTTGATTTAATTAAAATTTGTTAAGATCTAAATAAGCTTTTTCTAAGGTTTAAGATTAGCAAATTCTGGTTTTGTTGTTGGGCTAATTAAAATTTTTTTCCCAGATTTTAGATCAACTTGGTTTGTTATTGAGATTTTTCTTTGTGTTTAAAAAAGTCAAGATATTGTTAAGAATTAAGATGGACATATTTAAGTTTATTTCAGTTGGGAATAAGATTAGGGTGTTCAAATTTTTATTTCAAGTGTCAAAATAGGAAAAATAAGATAAAAAATATTATAATATTTTTTTTTTGGGGTTCAATTTAGGGGGTTCATTTGAACCCCTGGGATCCAAGTAGAGCTGCCTCTGGATGAAGTTCAAAGTTGACTACATTGCTAAATTGGAGTTCTTTTATATAAACCACGCAATATAAAAGAAAGAGGAGGAAAACGCAATAAGAAATAATACTTATACTAAGATGCAATGATTATATTGACATAAATAATAATGTCTTAACGATTAATTATTCGTAGGTTTTATAATTAACACAATTGGTAAAGTCTACTATTCAAGAATAAGAGATTTAAAGTTCAAACCCTGATTACACCCAAAAATAATTAGTTTCTTAACTTGATGATAAAAGCAATTATTGTAAAGTTGTACTTGTGGAATATAAGATGATATTTCAAAATTAAATGGAGTTACCAAAAATTTAGTTTCTTTGACTAAAATTGTGGAAATCAAAATTTGTAGGGTGGTCTTAATTCTTACAAATTATGTGGGCTTCCGTTATTGTAACATGTAAAAAGACAAAATAATGATCTCCTGTGAGTTGGGACTTGATTAGGATTTGTTAAAATTTTATCTAATGTGACTAAAGGAAGAGTAACAATAAGGTGTGGAACAATAGAGAGAATAAGAGCAAAAAAAGGGAAGAAGAAGGATTGAAAACATGTGGCTAACAAGACATAATAGGAGATTAACAAAATTAATTGCTAATATTTCATTTTTTTTTTTATACAAGATAGAATTCTACTCTAGCCTAATCTAAGTGTATATGTGTGTGAAGCTCCCTCCTGGAGACTTGAATCCCAGCCTTTACCCCCCACATCTCACAAGCACTTATACTTGTGGAGTGACTATCGCACCAAGGGTGTGCGGTGGTTGCTAATCTTTCATTATTATTGTACGAATACATATGTTTTGCATTAATCCTCCTCAATTGTACTCACATTGATAACAGAGTCTACTTAATGATAAGGTCATGCGTAGAACATTTCCTAGAAAATGTTCTCCCCATTTTTTAGTGTTTGAGGTAGGAGAAATGATATATCCACAACATTTTTACAACAAATCCTAAATGTCAGATTGTTACTGGTTGTTATTGTTGGGGCAAAAAAGTAATCTTAGTGTTAGATTCAAATTTGAATCAATAACAACAAACCACCTATGATTTGTTGTGAAAATATTGTGAACGTAACATCTCTCATGACAACTAACCACCTATGATTTGTTGTGAAAATATTGTAAAAATATTGTGAACGTAACATCTCTCATGAGGTGGTTGAAATACTTGGTCAAACCAATATCATTTAATGTTGACTAGGAAAAATGATCTCTTAGAGGCTGAAAATATTTTACGTCTTTTGATATGTAAAACAATTTTGGTCTCAAGACAACAAAAACCTAAAAATGAAAAAAAAAAAAATGCCAAAAATATACAAAATGTCCAAAATACTCTCAAAACACCATTGAAACCTTCAAAATAAGTAAACTTCCAAAATGACCAAAATACCCTAAAACCTCTAAAATGACATAAATACATTTGAAATCTCCAAATTAACAAAATGCATTCATTCAAAACCTTCAAAAAGCCCCCAAAACCTTTAAAATTACCAAATTGCCCTTGAAACATCTAACATAACAAAATACCCCCAAAAAATCTCTAAAAATGGCCAAAATACCCTATAAACCTTTAATATGATAGCAATAACCCTAAAATATTCAGAATTACCAAAATACCTCCCAATTGATTGAAATACTGCTGAACCTACAAAATGACTTAATAACTTTGAAATCTCCAAAATGAACAATATTTTCAAAACCTATGATATGATTGAAATACCCCTAAAACTACAAATTGATAAAATACACTAAAACCATCAAAATGATGAAAATATATTTTGAAACCTCCACAATGACTATAGTATGCTTCAAAACTTCAAGTATAAAAGTCACACAAAAACAATTTTCAAGTGTCATTTTGGAAGTTTCAACTTTCAAGTGCTCATAGTTATGCATGTTAATGTGTAAGTTTAGTTTAAAAAAAATTCAATTTTTTTTTGTTTATTTATTTATTTATTCTTTTGCATTCTTATTTTGACTATGTTTACTACTGTAATTCTTGATAATATTATTTTAATTATACTTATTTTTTAGGTTGATTTTAGTTGTTATATATAATATTTTAAAGTGGTGAATCAAAGTTTTTACTTCATATTTATATAAAAATTGACAAAGTTTGGCTTCAAATTTAGTTGTAGAAACTTAGTTGTAGCTTAAGGTTACAACTCTCACTTAAAAAATTAACATAACTACATATTTTAAAATTATAACTGATAGATTGCATTCTTTATATTCTTAAAGCACACGTAAAATTTCGTATCAGTTGGATTTAATTTACAATTTGATTTATAAATTTATTTTTTACACATAATTTTAGACTACAAGAACTTGAAATTTAAACATTTGATTGATAACTTAGCTATTGATCTTTGATGTTTTGGAAATTTTGCAAACAAAGAGGATATAAAAAGAAAATATAATTCAATGATAGATTTGTTGAAATTTACATCCATTAAAAAGATATTAAGTGGACTTGAAGCCTTAGATTACAACCAAGTTTGTTGCAAAACTTTGTCCTATAAAAATATAGGAACTTTTTTTTAAAAAAATCATGAGGACCGAATGCCAAAAATGTTTGCTAGAGCAGCTAGCTTAGCTAACCTTTAAAAAAGCAAACCTTTGTTACTAATAACTCATCAAAAAAAAAAAAAAACCCTTCGTTATTAGTATTAAACAATGGACAGATAATGTCGGTTATGAGTTGTATGAATAATTGAGCTACACCCATTTTCATTGTTGATAATTCTATTTTAAATGTCATTACCAAATCACAAAGAATTCCTTACTAATAATGTGTGATAGTTGTCGGCGAGTGCAATGAATTTAAGAAAAAAAAGAAAAAGAAAACTTAACATTAATTGTTTCACTTTCAAGGACCACTCTAAGCATCTGTACTCTATTTCATATTGTTTATTAATTGTCTCACTTTTATTTTTGTAATGAGAAATTGTTTTACTATTAATTTTAAATATATTAGTAAAATAGAAGCTGACTTATAAAAATAAAATAAAATTCAATTTGACAATAAGTTACACTTTTTTCCCCTCTAGAGCGGGAGGCATCAATTATAAGCTTATAACATTTAGAAATGTTTTGGAACACATAAATGTGAATAATAGAAGATGCTAACACAAAACATATTTTATACTCACATGCAAATTGCAATATAAAAAAAAAAAATGTTATTATGCAACACATATACCAAATATCCTAGCAGATTTAAAAGACCATTTAACAAAGGAAAAAGGGAATAAAAGAATCAATATTGTTATGAGGTATTTCTTTAAGTGAAAATGCAAGATTTTTATTTTCAATAAACTAATGAGCAAATCTCCCAACTAATGGAAGAAAATAGATTACTTTTACTGTTTGCTAAATTTTGATGAGTATATATTTTTCAATGAGATACAGGCTAGAAAATATGGGATTTTCATTGGTTGATCACTCTACTTCTAAGAATGATGTTCAATTCAACAAATTTCTATCATTCCTTGAAATAAAATATTGAAGTATATTCTTGCCCATTCTAAACTTTCTTTAAGCCCAAAAATGTGGTCTGGATTCAGTACAAGTTTGTGGAAGTTCGGATGAGGTTTCATAGATAAATGTACCATAAATTTTGGTCTAGCTTGAAATGGCCAGAGGATTTCCTGAAATTATCACACCAAAAAAAAAAAAAAAAAAACCAAATGTCAGTTTCATATGTTTTTCCTTCGTCGATTAAAAAAATGTACCTACTTCTATTAAAAAATCATGGAATCTCTCCAACTCAATGATTTTGAATAGTGGGGTTTCCTAATCGATTAGATCTATATTCTATAGGATTATATATTAGTTGCAACGTAAAGATCAATGGATTAAGTCGACTGACCCCAGCATATATAACATCTAACGGCCTTGAAAGATACTGCTCGTCTGTGTAGTTTTGTTCTAAAACGATGGATCATATATTCATATGTGCTCCTATCTAAATAGCTTTGGAAGATGTTAAGCAGTAGCTATGTTGTATATAGTAGACTTGTATTTGTATTCTGTATTTTGTACATGATGAGTTAGACTACAATAGCATAGTGTAGCATAGATATAAAATAGTCTGTCGTTTACACTGTACAGATTAGTGAGTTAGTTAGTTTGTTATGATTCTAAGCCACGTGTCTCTATTGTATTGGCTGGATCATTAGTTGATTAGTTCTGTTATTTTTCCTGCCTCTGTTCTCATTATATAAGGGACAGAGCATGATAATTATATACATACGAAACCATTCACAAGCTTTACAGTGTTCATTCTCTCTCTCTCTGATTCCCTTTCCTCCATTGTTAAACCTTCGAGTTTGTGTGTGATTTCAACAGAAGATACTGCAAAATGGATTATTGGAGGGGAATAAAATAATTATCACCTGTTTCGGATATATGCAGCGAGCCTCCCATTACAGTTGGGCTCCACAAGCATGTGGAACTCATGGCATGTAAAACTCCTCTCCACCCTTTCTCTCTTGAAATTCATTGTCGATATTGGGCCCCCCAATTTGACCATCTTTAGATGACATTTCCCCCCCTTGTATGTATGTTTGTGAGAGTGCTTGCTTACCCTTATTCGCCTTTTTTATTTATGGGATATTAATCAACCTACAATGCTATAACCTAGACTAGGTCAAATAGTGTCTTGGACTAGAAACAAATATTTTGGCATTCAATTACGTCTAAAGAGTTTGAAGATGGTTTTAGGCATCCTATAACACTCATCAAATTATAGTACCTCATTTTGATTATCCCTTCTAATGTTATGTAATACAAGATAAATAAGTATATTTAACTATGTTTTGGGGGGAATACGTCCCATGGTACCAAGCATGCATCAAGATTGCTGCATGTAGGTTGTACCAATAGTTTTGATTTGATAAAATTGGAAAAAATAGAAAATCAAGTTTTTGATTTTGAAAAATAGTGGATTGACATAAAGTTAGTGTTAAGATGTACTCAAAATTTCAACATAATTTGATTTGATCACACTTAATTCTATTGTGGTCATCATCTAGATCCCCATTATCCAGTTAAGGATGTGGTTCGATGTCTAATGAAAGTTGTACTAAACATGATAAGTGATTACACGTAGATTGTAACAAACATTTCTAATGTGGGTTACTGTATACGACAACACAATTATCAAAATATTTTTCTTTTCTTTTTTCTTTTCTTTATTGGGAAAATTACATCATAAACTCTAAAATTTAGGAAGAGTTTCAAATTAAGCTTTATAGTTTCATAAGTTACAATTTTAATTTAGGGGGTTTCAAATTAAAAGCTACAGTTTTATAAATTATAAGTTACAAATTACACCCTCAATTTTTAAATCCTTTTCAATTCAAACCTTGAGCCTTGTGTTGAGAGAGAGAGAGAGAGAGAGAGAGAGAGAGAGATTTGAATTGAAATAGATTTAAAAGTTCAGAGTTTAATTTGCAACTCATGAAACTATAAGGTTTTATTTGAATTTACCCTCCCTAAATTATTGGGTTCAAATTGTATCACACTCACACACACGAAAGAAATAACATACATAACCATTGTTTTTAGGTTGATTTTTCTCTTAAACATATTATACATGTATGTACTAGCATATATGACCGTTCTTTTTAGTTCTTTTTTTTTTTTTGGGTAAATATGTATTATACCCGTAAGTATGTCCATTTTCATTTTTTTTTTTAAAAGCCTTGAATGGAATGAAGTACATATGTATCTCTAAATGTATATATTCTGCGATTTATATTATTCACTATAAGGGTAAGTACCTTTTCCTAAAAAAAAAAAAAAAAAAAAAACAACCTATGGTGGTAGAAACAAGAATTAAATTAGTACCATAAGAGAAACTAGTGGGAGTTTGGGCCACGCCAATGACCTTTAGGCCGATTGGCAGTTGTCACCCAGGTCCCTATGTGCCCTCTTGAAAGCTCTATCCCCACAATTACCTAACCAAAAACAAAGGGGCCTTTGGGCCACAGAGGGCATGCAGGCTCGCAGCAACTTTGACCTTTCCACTTTGCGGATCCGGGTGTCTTGGTTCAGTGGGCTGTGTTGTATCATTTGTGCTTTCATGTGAAATTAAAGAATAAAGATGGCTGGGCCTTGGCTCAAACCAAATTATGGTTCACTCTGTGATTTGTGATGCGATCCTTGTGATGTGCACTTGGACTACCAAGCTTGTTCTACTCTTAACAGCCCATCAGTGATCCTTTTCCGCCCTTTTCGAATATGGCTTTATCCTACTACTCATGCAATTGGGTTGTCACAAAAAGACTTTCAATCCCATGGCACCCTCCAAAAAATCCAAGCCCATGTTGGCTCTACTAAGCAATTTTACAGGCCGAAGAACTTTCCTCTCCTATTTGATTGCAGTTTCTACCACTCATTGCAACTGGACATATTATATTTCAACACCTAGAAGACAACCAAATTCCCTATTTTATTATTTAACACTTCAAAAAGTTATTTTATTTATTTTAACACATAATTTCACAACACACTTAGCATCAATGCTCTTATTTTTCCCATTAGCCAAACACTATTCATTTTTAAATTAATTTCTTTCCCACTTCCTCTCTCTTCCTCTCTGCCACGAAACCCAATAAGTGAAAAAAAAAAAAATTTATGCCTTCCTTGCTACAGTTAATTGCTAGTCTTGAAAATTCACTGTAGCAAGAAGGCAAAAAAAATTGTGTTTGGCTCCACGAATGTTGGGCACTAATTGGAGTTGGAGGTGTTTACCACCACCAATAGTAATGCTCTAAGATGGTGCAAGAAACAGATTTAAGGCTTTAAAAGTTAAAAGTTAAAACTGCTAATTCGCGAATCTAGAGATACAAGAAATTAATATATACTAGACACTAGAATTCAGCTCATGCCTCTTAAGTCTTAAGATCTCTCTCTCCCTTCATCTGTAAAAAAAAGCATGCAATTTCCAAGAGCAACATATAAGCACAAGTACAATCTTATGAATTCTACAAATTTATGAATTTTTCGGGGTCTGATTGAACCACTTCATAGATTGTGGAATTAAAAACATATGATTCAATAGTATAATTGATGAGAATCTAACACGTTTTTGGCAACCTAGACATGGTTCAAAAAAGTCATCAATAAAATATGAAAAGTAGCATCTGAAGTTCTAAACCTGTGGTGGCAACCAAATACATAATACAAATATTTACTGACACCAACTTAGCTTTGGAGTTTTTTGGCAACAATTCATTACATCCACTTAGACACAGCTGGGAGCAAGGGAACTATAGAGTTCATCTCTGAGCTTGCATTATAGGAAAATGGGGTAGACAGAAGAGAGATATTTGCTAGCTTTCAGAACAGCACAATATATACTAGCAAGTAGCTACCAAATGCATAATAGAAATATTGACTAATCCTTTTGCTCCAACTTAACTTGTGAGTTTTGGCAGTTATCCATCTACTCAAATAGCTAGGATCAGGGGAACCTATAGAAGTGGACTCAAACCTTTGAATATATGCAAGTCCTCGTTGAAGTTCTCAATCTGATACTTACCTTCATCTCTTCTTATTGCAACCAGATTTTACCTTCCCTGGAAATTCTTAATCTGAGAAAATAAAGGAGAACCAGGTGATAGTTCTAAATTATCATAAACAACAACAACAACTTGCTCTTCACTAGGACCAGAAGAATTGCTGCTTGGTTTTTCGGAAGCAAGGATCATTTCACTACTATCTTCTGGAGGAGCAATCTGTGAGGATGCCTCCTGAAGCTGCAGGGCATATTCTAAGTGCCACAGCACATCTCCCATTCCAGGCCTATCAACACCATGTTCTGCCAGGCATTTCTCTGCTCCTTCCACATACTTCTTCAATGATCCAGGGTCTATGCTGCTTGCAATATGAGGGTCAATTATCTTCTCAAGTGTGCCCTTCCGATGACACTGCATTGCCCATTCAGCCAAACTGACCTGTTCCCTTGGCAGTGATGGGGTTATGACAGCCCTTGCACATAATACCTCGAAAAGGACTACGCCAAATGAGTACACATCAGATTTCTCGGTAAGCTGTTGCCTCCTGAAGTACTCAGGATCAAGGTACCCGAAGCTACCCTTCACGGCTGTGCTTACATGCGTTTGATCCAATGTTGGTGCAGCTTTGGACAAGCCAAAATCAGAAACTTTTGCCACAAAATTCTCATCAAGAAGAATATTTGTTGTCTTTACATCACGGTGTATTATACCTAGTGCTGCACCAGTGTGAAGATAATGCAATCCACGGGCAGCACCTATGCAAATTTCAAGCCGTTGTTTCCATGACAAAGAAGGGAGGTTTGTACCATATAGGTGGTCACGAAGCGGTCCATTAGCCATGTACTCATATACGAGGATCATCTCTGATTGCTCATCGCAAAACCCAATTAGCGAAACAAGGTGGCGATGCCTGAGCTTGGAGAGCATCTCTATTTCTGTCTTGAATTCAGTAATGCCTTGCTCAGAACCTGAGGTTCCTCGTTTAATGGCAATCTTAGTTCCATCCTCCAACTCTCCAAGATACACTTTTCCAAACCCTCCAACACCAATCACCGTCTTTTCATCAAAATTTTGTGTAGCATTCTGTAGTTCATAAATAGTGAAGAGCCTGCCATAACCCTGGGTTGAGAAGTAAGTAGAGTAACCATTCTTGCTCTTGCGAGAACCATATTGGCTAGACCTACGAGAGCTGCTTTTGCTAGACAAGAAACTAGAGTTACTGCGATGGAGTGGGAGGAGCCACGATGAGAAGCTGTTTCGCTTCTCCCAACCTTCGGGTCTCTTCTGCCACCGGACAAAAACCATGGCCAGCAACAACATTGCTGCCACCGCCAATGCAAGGCCAACGGCAGCTACAATCTTCAATTTCTTTGTTGTTGAATTTGGTCCCTTGTATGATCCATCAACAGTAAACAATCCTTCAAAGCTATTCGCCTCATTGTTCATCTTCATGATCTCCAATCCATTAAGAATTGCATCCAGACTGGCTGACTGAGATTGATACGGGCCAATCTGAACCAAAATGGAATCATTTGTGATGGCATCCCCATTGAGCACGAAGTCTTTGTAATAAGCAGTGTCAAGAGCATTGGTGAGGGACGAGAGATCAAGAGCTGACACTCCCACCATAGTATTGATATATACATTGAAGTATAAACTGTTGAGGACCTTGCTCACAATATCACAGAAGTGCAACCTGATCAAATAGGAGTAACCTGGATCCACATTCAGTTTCCATGTGAGGTTTACATTCGGTTGCATTGTAAGTGGATCTTCTATATGCACTGCCGATGCATAAACTGAACTCGGAGCAATATATGGAGTAGCCCCACTCTCCGGGTATTTGATGATTTTGCCAGACACAGATGCATTTTTAGACCCTTGTAGGAACTTGTTATACTTGCCATCAGGCTCCCATGTCCTTGACAATGTATCATTTTCAGATGTTATGGTTGGCCCTCCAACATTTAACCGGTAACATACTTGGAAAGCAGAGTTAGACAGCCCATTAAAATCTCCAAGTGGAGAAACTGAGGTTGCTATATTGGTGATTAGCGAGTCAGGAGCTGAGACAACCTCTATAGCATTGATGAATGCAAAAGAACCCTTCTTGGGCTTAAATTGAAGGGATAATCTTCCAGAAACACTGATCAAGTATTCTTTGAACACCAATGAAGTATTGTCCTGGATTTGGATCTGGTGTAAGAGAACAATTTTACCAGAGAAGACAGAGAAAACAGCTTCTGTTAGATTGTATGAGGGGTGATCAATTGGGTATAAGTAAAGGCGAACCCAATGCCACCCTGGTTCGGCAACAAAGAATGTATATGTGGAATCTTGAAGAAAGATCCTTGCAGTGCGAAATAAAGGTAAAGACGAAGGAGATATGGAGGAAGAGACATTGATAGAAATGGAATCAACAGAAGCCTGTACATCTTCTTCGGTTTGTAAGAGAGAAGTAGCATCATGATCAGACTTAAAAGTCCGGCCATCCTTAAGCCGGGTTTCTTGGGTCGACCCACAATCAATGAGATAATTATCAGAAGGTGTGAATGTTGAAGATGCATTGCTTTTGGCTGAAGCAAATTTTGTGAGGTTGAATAGGAAGAAGGAGGAGAGGAAGATAATAGAAAATGAGAAGTAGGGTTGAGACCATGAAGCCCTACATTTGTTTCCTCTCATTATAATGGTGGTGGTGGCTTTGGCGGTGGTGGAAGAATAGGCCTAATGGGGATGCGCCAAAAGCAAAAAAATCAAAATGTTCAAGAAAGGACAGGGTTAACAAAGTTTGGTTTGGTGGTGTTGTTGTGGGAAAAACCGTACGTAGATTTCGGAGGAATTTGTATGTATAGAAATGAGCGTAGCTGTTGGGGAGAAAGAGCAGGAACAAGAAAAAGGCATGAGTTTGTTGGAATGGAAGCAAGTAAGAGAAAAAAACGTGCAGAGTTGTAATGTTTTGGAGATTTTGATGATGAACATGAAAGACTTGGTAAAAAGAAATGGAAGAAGTTGGAAGGGATAGCGAGCTATGCGTTGGACCCTTGAAGCCATTAGGGTGATTCTTCTTATTTATAACTACCAACAACCTTATATGCCAGATCAAACCAAAAAAAAAAAAAAAACAACCTTATATGCCCAAACAGCGTGCCACCCAATACCTTAAAATTTTATTTTTGGTTCTCCTATCTATATATATATATACCATAAAGGGGGAAGGGGACACGCTGCTGAAGAGAAGGAGACGGAAGCACAGTAATATTGTAAATGGAAATAATGTAAAGAACTTGAAAGTAAATAGCTTGAAAATAAATAACTTGAATGTAAGAACAATAATAAGGCGGTAGAACCAGCCAAACAGTATATATCAAAATAATTCAAAGTAAATAAGAACAATAGTTCAAAATAAATGAAAGCAATTTAAAACCATCCGGTATGGCGGTAATCCGTCCAAGGTGGTGGTAGCAACAAGTAAAGTAATGAACATAGAACTGAAAATACTTGTTATTGAAAGTAGGATAAACACTTACAGTAGTAGTAGTGAATACAAGATTTCAACAGTTACAAAGCTTGAACTAGTCCTAGTTACAAGGTTTGTAGGATTACAAGACTTGTAGTGAACAAGGATTAACAAGGTAGTAGTAAAACAATAGTAGTAGTGGAAGCAAATGGGTTCTCTCTCTAAGAAGGCTAGTTCTAAGGGAAGAGAAATCAGAACTAAAACTTTGCTTCTAACTTTGCTTGAGAAGCCCCCAAACATAAGGGACAACCCCCCTTAAATAGGCAAAATTCGGAGTGAACAGTGTCATGAATAGTAACGGATGAACAGTAACAGTGAATAGTGACGATGAATAGTGACAGGTGAATAGTGACTGAATAGTAAAAATTGGAATTTCTCCTCTTTTTGACCCAATCTTCTAAGGAAACTTGTAGGATTTTGAGAATCCTCCGTAGTGCCCTATAAGTGTAGGAACAAGGCCTCATTATTGGTGTCCTTTAGAGACAAAAGAAGCCAATAAGAAAGAAGCCAACAAAAGGAACTAATAGGCATGCATTTTGTTGTCTTCACGTGAACATTAATCTCCGGAATCCTTCGTAAGCATCAAAGTGGAAAATCAACTTTTAGCAGTAGTAAATATTGGAGCATTGGCCATTGTGCAGGCTAGACAAATAAGAGAATCAAAATCTTCCGCAAAATCCGGAGTATTGTGAGCCAGTGAGCCAGTACCGGATTTTCCGCAACATATTTGTGAAGGACAGTATTTTATCTTGGCTGTTATGCAAGCCAGACAAATAAAGTAACACCAGTCTCGAAATAGTAGTGACCTCATCAATCAGTAGAGGGAGCATCGGAGGGATAACCATCAAAAGGATCAAAAGGACCTTGTGGAGAATCACATACATGCTCATGGTAAATAGCATACTTATTACAGAATCCACAATATAAAATTGGCTCAAACTTTGGAGTTTTTCCTGGGATAAGGAGACTGTTTAGATCAGGATGATCTTTTGTTTGTAGGTGAACAAAGGCATCAGCATAGGGTTTGGGACCAAAAACAACAATCCTTCCTGTGCTTCCTATGAAATGATAATTTTTCCATAGATCATGAGCAACTTCACGAATTTGATTATTAAAATAATTTCTCCAGTATTTTGCAAGACCAAAAGGATCTTTAAAGGACAATTGAGAATTTCCCTTAAACCATGGCCCTTGGTGAGTATAGCCATTAATGAGAATGAGATGCTTTGAGGGGTTAACATTCATCCAGTTATCTCTCTCCCATTTTGGTAGAGTGCTCCAGCATCTAATAGTAACAAAAGGTCTTGTGGAAGAGTTTTCAAACCCTTTAATAGCATTCTGAATGATCTGTGGAAGTTGGCTGGCCTGTTTATGACTTGTCAACTTTACAAACCGAACAAAGCCATATTCAAACATTTGGGAAAGCCAGCTAGAATTAGGATCATCATCATCACTATCATCTGAATCTTCATTAGTGAAATACGAACCATCATCAAAATTAATAAGGAGACCAGGAAATGGGTGTTTCTTTTCATGTACTCTGAGACTGCTCCCAAAGTGATCTTCCCATTCAAGCTGAATAAAGACATTATCACCTTCGTCTATTTCATTAGGGTCAGGAATAGTAGCAGTAACAAGTTTTCTGAAATACTTGGACCATAGGTCAAAAGACCTAGACATAGCCTTGCTATCCAGAATACGAGATTGTAAATCTGAAGGCAAGTTGGCAACAGCACATCTTAACATGGATTGGGTCTTAAGACTCAATCTAGCATAATCAGTGCCCATTATAGTCTTTATCCATCGAATGGATTTCCTCTTTGCCAAAGAGTTGACTAAGGTAGGCTTTAAGACGGCTCACAAGAGCCTCATTATTTGAAACAAGGTTATTTTCTCGAACGAAGTCAATATTTGAAGCAAGGTCATTTTCTGGAATAAGGTTACCAAAATGGCTCATATAAATCTCGTTTTGGGCAGTAAGGTTAACAAGGTGGATTTCAAGGGCTCTAAGGGTTTTGTGAAAAACATTACTGTGGTTTTTGGTAAAAGCAAACTGGAGGTTATCAAGAATGAATTTAATAGAATCTGGTAATTCTGAATAGGTTCCATTGTGGAATTGTAGATTTTTTGATAAAACTTCCTGTAAAGCAATTAATATATCACCATTAGAGTATGTCACCTCTGCCGGGACATCTCCTTGAAGGGATGTTGATCCACTGGGTTTTACACCAGAAGATGCGCCTTCATGCATTTTAAAAGGTCGTCCCGCTGGGAACCTTTTGTTTTGAGAATAGTCCTGTGCAGGAGCTTTTCCCTTTTTCCTTTCCATAATAATCCACTTACTAGTGGTATAAATATGAATATTATTATTGTCCCACTTATTAATGGTATTTATCCACGCATCATTAACCGATTCCTGCAAAGAATCATTAATATTGTTAGGATAATGGATAGTTTTTAACATTTTGGTGTTATGAAAATTACCTTTAAAATCATCAGAATTCATTATTAGTTCTTGAACAAGTTCATTCATGGGAGAGTCTTTCTTATAAGACAGATTATCAATATCAATTTCAAACTTTGAAGCAAATTTGAATTTTACTTTCTGTCCAAATGGATCAGTAGTAATTCCATCATGTTCAACAAGAAAGGGATACAAAGCGTTAATAAATGGTAGACCAAGAATCACTTTATCAGTCATATTTTTGACAAGAACAGAAGGAATCTTGAAACAAACATTATCATGGCACACCTGAGCATTAGTCAATTCATACTTAATTTTCATTTGAGAACCATTAGCAGAAACCAATCTTTCAATAGATTTTTCAAAATATTTTGAGGGAATTAATCCTTCTTGAATACAGTTCATATTTGCACCAGAATCAATCATAGCAATAACAGTGAAATGATAATCAGGAGAAACAACAATTTTAACTTTTGTAAACCATTTTGGAGGAAATAATTTATTAACAAAAGCAAGTTGGGGATTAGTGAAAGTATCAGGAGTACCTTTATCAGAAAGAAGAGCCTGTTGACTGGAATCATTTCCATCACTGTGCTCATTTTGTTCGTTACTGGATTTATTAAGATCTTTATCAAGTTTTAGCATTGTCAATTCTTGTTTAAGATTATGGTTATCACTTTTCATGCTTTTGAATTCATGTTTTAATTCATTTATCTCTTGTTTAACAATATGAATTTCATTTTGGAGATTATTAACAGTTAAATCTTTAGATTTCTTTTTATTAAATCTTTCCAAAGTTTCTTCAAAACTTATGGTTGATTTTGGTTTTTTACCAATTTCATCTCTTATTAAGTTTTTCTTAAACCTATCTAAATAATCTTTCTGGAGTTCAGGGTTTTGAATTTGATTTATTAGCTGAATTATCAGTTTTTCATCTTCTTCACTCTTGGTGAGAGCATTAATAACATTGCAACAGGAATCTCTACAACCAATTTTAATATTAGGAGAATCAGAAGAATCATCAGCAGATTGATAGCAAGAATCAGATGAAGAAGAAAAATCATCTTCCAAAGAATCAGACGGAGTGTTTGATTCAAGGATTCTAAATAATTCTTCTTGCACATTATCATCAATGTTTAACATGTTGAACTTGTTTTTTAACCTACCAGGTTTTTCTTTACAATCTTTACTAAAGTGTCCAGGTTTACCACAGTTAAAGCATTTACCTTTACTTGGTTTTTGTTTAACATGTTTTTTAGAAACGTTTTTCTTCTTAGCATAGAAATCATTAGGTTTAATAAAGGTATTTCTGTATTTTTTATGGCTTTTATCATGTTTTTTACTTTTCTGCCTAGAAGGGGCAATAGGAGGCAGACCATATTGTTCACAGAAATTTCCCATTTCATATTTAGCTTTTCTTTTATTCTTTAATTGGTGTTTTAACAATTTTTCATCATTGCACATATTAATACCAAGTTTTTTAATAGTACTGAACATATCACCATAAGTTAAATTATCATAATCAATAGAATCATTTTTACCCATTAATTCTTGTTTTACCTTATGAGCAAAGATAGGAGGCAGACCGTCAATAAACTTTTCTTTCCAATAAGGCTTATGGCAATCTTTCCGGAGCATCACCCTGGAAGTAAAAACATCTTGATACCATCTGTAATCAGACATAGTTGGACAACTCAAATTATTTAGATAATCAGAAACACGGGATGAAATATTGGATGGAGTACCAACAAAATGTTTGAGAATGGTATAGATCAAGGTATTAACACCATCAGGAATACCACGACCAATACTTTCATCAAAAATAGGCAAACCTTCTTCATTCTTTTTAACAGCATGTTTAATAGACTCTTTGGATTCTTCAGTGATGTATGAATCCCACCATCCACGAAGAGTACCAGAAAAACCAGTAAGAAGCAAGTTAACAATTTCAGGTTGATCAAGATCATGGTTGTTTTGATAAGCAATACCAACCATAGACATGTGGCTCATTTTATTAATGATTTCCTGTTCAGACAAACCATCAATATTCCATTCATAGAGCTTATCAGCAGAGACAGAAAACTGTGTTTGAAAAGATCTCTCTTCAAACTGCATATCAGGAGGAGTAGGTTTTGGATACCAATTTTTTGTAAAAGACATGGGTTTGGAGTTCCCAACAAATCTTTTAATTTCTGGGAAATCATTATCAAAGATTCTTTTTGCAGGAACAGAAGGAACAGAAGAAACAGTATCAGAATCTGTATTTTCGTCAGAAATAATTTCTTTTTTGGAAATAGTGAGAGCAGTTGGAGTTCTTGTAGAAGTACTAGTACCCTCAGATTTAATCTTTAGATTAGAAAGCATTTTATCAACAATTTCAAGAGTCTTGGACTGAGAAGTTTTAAACATAACTTTTTCTCTTTGACTGGGTAAATCAATCAAAGGTTTCTCAGTTTTAACAGGAACAGGTTTTTCAGAAACAGAAACAGATTTTTCAACAAATTTTTCTTCAATACGGTCAAGCTGTTGACCAATAATATGCAAAGATTGATTAGTAAAATTGTTTTGTTCAATAAGGCTAACAATAGGAGTTTGATCATCAGCAATTTTGAAAGGAGAGGCCTTTACTTCCTCTTTTGTCACTTCATCTTTTTTTGTAGTTATCAAAATTGAATCAAGAGGAGGATGACTAGACCTAACAATGGTTTTATCAATCTTAACAAAATTTGATTTCTTTATCACATTCAAATGTTGTTTTGAAACCTCATTATTTGGAACATACTGGTTTTCAAGAAAATCAAAAAACAAAATATGTTTTTTCAATTGATTCATCATATCCAACCATTTTCTTTTAACACGGTCTTTATCAGACTGAGCAAAATTATTTTGGAAATATTTTCTCTTGGTTTGGTTTGATGCAAGCATAAACTCATTGTACAAAGAATCCCAATCAATTTCAAAATCATCATTTAAAACAGTCAAAACTCTTAATTGATTTTGGTAAACAGGAGGATTTTCAATAGGAGAATCAAAATCAGATGGAGTAACAGAAACAGTATCTTTCTCATCTTCATTAGCAGTTTTACTAAATGGAGTGGAAGTTTCAGGTTTAGTTGAATAGTAAACAAAGCTAAATTGGGATTTATCACTTGAAATACCTTTTAGCTTTAAATCAGAGGATGTTTCCAAATTCTTTTTCAAAAATTCATTGATCTCGCGATCTCTTTTTGAAATACTTTCAGATCCAGCAAAGGAATGTCTTCCTTCGTTGATCTTCAAAGGTGGATTTTTTTGAAAACTTATTTTAACAGTACCATCAAGAAATTGTTGAATATGGGTGAGATCAAGCTCATCAAAAATGGGTTTAGCAGGAGGGGTTTCTTGTTCTAACAACCAATCCTTAGGAAGTTTGACATCTTGCCATTGGATCATTTTTGGAACTTGGATTTTAGCATCAGGAGTTGAACATTGAATTAACATGGTTTTACTTGAAGGTTCTCTAGGCATTATAGCACAAGGATTCATTTGAGTACCCATTAGTTTGTAATAAATGCGATAGATCAAAGCAAAAGGCTTACTACCCTCTTCCATGTGATATCCAGATGAAGCAATATTCAAAGTTAAAGCTTTAACAATATTAGGATCATCCAAAGCAAGAGTAAGATCAGGATAACAGTTAAAATAAACAGGACCATCATACAAAGAAGCAGTGATCATTCCAAGAATGCTATCTTTAAAAATCTTAAATCTAGCATCTCTTAAACACATGAGAACAGAAGCATTAATACCCTTTCGAGTAAGTGGTTTAATAGCAACTTGAACCATACCAATATGCAAATAACTGAATTTTTTAGCAGCAAGGAAGTCATTAATATTCTTTTTAGTAAACAAACAGCATTTTTCATGAATTCTCGAAATAGAGAAAATTTGTTCAACAGTTCTAGCTTTGTAAGCAGAATGAAAAGCACTTTCAACAAAACTAGTTCTATAAATGGTTTTAGTATCAACTTTAGGAATAGTCCATTTACGAAAATCAGGGATCACCTCATTATCATCAATAGTGTGATCTTCTTCATTTACAATATCAGGAGGACAACTAGTCCTGGAGCTGATAGAGGAGTTGGATCTCCACAACTTATCCATACTATCCTAGGTTCAACACTCAGTTATCATGTTTTTCTCACAACCGTTGCATTTCGTAACACATACCCTAACCAACCTCATACCTCTCATGCCCTACACGCCCTCTCTTGGCTCAAACGGGCCTTACAGCTAGGTCCTAGGAATTCACTTTACGACTAGGGTGGCGCCAACGACGGTAAGAAGGGAACACAACAACGGAATATCAAGCGTTCGGGTAGACACGGACAAGAAGACAAAGAACACAACCACACTACCACCGGCCAGAAAAGAGTGGCTCTGATACCATAAAGGGGGAAGGGGACACGCTGCTGAAGAGAAGGAGACGGAAGCACAGTAATATTGTAAATGGAAATAATGTAAAGAACTTGAAAGTAAATAGCTTGAAAATAAATAACTTGAATGTAAGAACAATAATAAGGCGGTAGAACCAGCCAAGCAGTATATATCAAAATAATTCAAAGTAAATAAGAACAATAGTTCAAAATAAATGAAAGCAATTTAAAACCATCCGGTATGGCGGTAATCCATCCAAGGTGGTGGTAGCAACAAGTAAAGTAATGAACATAGAACTGAAAATACTTGTTATTGAAAGTAGGATAAACACTTACAGTAGTAGTAGTGAATACAAGATTTCAACAGTTACAAAGCTTGAACTAGTCCTAGTTACAAGGTTTGTAGGATTACAAGGCTTGTAGTGAACAAGGATTAACAAGGTAGTAGTAGAACAATAGTAGTAGTGGAAGCAAATGGGTTCTCTCTCTAAGAAGGCTAGTTCTAAGGGAAGAGAAATCAAAACTAAAACTTTGCTTCTAACTTTGCTTGAGAAGCCCTTAAGGGACATCCCCCCTTAAATAGGCAAAGCTTTGAGTAAACAGTACTCATGAACAGTAAAAGTTAACAGTAAAAGATAAATTGCTGAAAGCAATCTTGGTGTGACTAAAAGTCACGGGAAACACGGAGAATCAAATTTTCAGAACATTATCATCAGGAGTGGAGATTAACAGTGAAAGTCCACTAGTAAACAGTATCATCAGGAGTGGAAATTAACAGTGAAAGTCCACTAGTAAACAGTGTAGCATTTGGCCTTTATGCAGGCTAGACAAATAAGCTCAATCTTCTCGAAGATTTGGAGTATCTTCATCATGTCCAAACAGCTCCTGGTCATATGGGAAATAAGGGTTGTGAGCAACAGATTCTTCAGAGGACTCTTTGGATTCTTCCTTATTAGCAACAACTTCTTCTGCCCATTTGAGTAAAGCTAGAAGAGCATCAGGATTCTTTCTCAAATTGTCAATAGAGGAGCTTTTAGTCTGAACATTTTTGCCGGAAGAAGAAGAGGGAGCATCAGCAGGAGCAGGGGTTTGAACAGGGGAATGATCTTTGGTCATGGGCAAAGCAGCAGCAGATGAAGATTCTCTGGAGATAAAGGCAACAACGATAATGATCTTTTGAGTGTGAGAGAATTTTCCCCACCATTTTACATACCAATGCCTGGAGAGAACATCACCATCTTTCTCATATTGCCATTTCAATATCCAAGGTATTTTATATTTTTTAACAAAATGAAGCAAGGCAGGAAATTTGGCTCCATAAGCATCACACCTAAAACATTTCTTGAAACTGTTGAAAGCTTCAAGCAATGGTGCAGGAAATAAATCAACAATAGGACCAAATTGGGCCCACCAGCGGTTGAACCAAAGGGGCAAATCACCAGTGAATTCTTTGTCAAAGTTAACAAACCAGGAATGAGACATGTTTTCATTCTGGTGCAGCATGAATCTTGACCAAGCCATGATATAATCATAATATGAATAGGGAATGGGGGAACTTGGCATTGTTCTGGTAGATGTAAGAGAAGAGCCCCATTGTTCTTCAGAAATAAAATTGGCCAGGTAAACACTGTGGTAAATAATTTTGGAAACATCGTTGTGATCAGAAATGGTGTTAATAATAATAGATCTTTCATGGCGCAGAAGATCAGAATAATAATTTAAATTCTTTTCCCTATGCTTCGGAATCCAATGAAACTTTGGAGGGAAATAACTCCCAGCAAGTCTGAGCGGATCAGAAATAGAGGCTCTGTTGGGTTCAATATAAAACAGGTGTTGGAAATATTGTTTTTTGATGTATTGAGGGGAATTTTTTGGATAAACAGTTTTGATGGGCCGGTTAACAGGGGTTAAGGCATAAGGATCATAAGATGAAGCAAGAACAGTGGAGTAATTAATCCTAGGGATGGTTCCTAGGGTGGTGAAGCGGTTGGTTATTTCAAGAGGAGAAGCAGGTTCCTTTTTAACAATTTGTTTATCAGTTTCAGCAGGAGGATTATCTTTTGGTCTTCTACTTGTCATGGTGACACTGCAGAAATTCACGGGTAAGGAAATCAGGGATAAAATTTTGAGAACCCTTAGTATATTCAATATCAAAATCGAAAACGCTTAAAATAGCTTGCCATCTAGCGAAAATATGTTTTGAGGCAATATTTTCAACATCTTTTTTAATAACATATTTAGCACTTTTGCAGTCAATACGTAACAAAAATTTTTGGATTAACAAATCACTTTGAAATTTTGAAATACATAGTACTATAGATAAAATTTCCTTTTTAATAGTACTATAATTTAACTGTGCATTGTTCCAAATACCAGAATAGAAACGAACAATTTGTTCAGATGACTCAGGAGAAATTCTTTGTTTTAGAATACCACCATAACCAACATCAGAGGCATCAGTTTCAACAATTTTGAAAGCTCCAACAGTAGGAATACCAAGACAAGGCAATGTCTTAACATGAGTTTTGATTTGTTTAACAATAGAAGTATGAACATCAAACCAAGGAGGAGGATTACTCTTTAACCGATCAAACAGAGGTTTGCATTGTTTCCTCATATCTTTGTAAAAGTCTGCAACATAGTTTAATGACCCAAGAAATCTTTGGAGTTGTGTTTTGTCAATGATAACATTAGGAAACTTATCGGCAAACTGGATGGCTCTATCTATAGGACGAATTTGTCCTTCAGAGATATCATATCCAAGGAAACGAACTTTGGTTTGGAATAGTTTAACCTTCTTGGCTGAGACAACAAGACCATTTCTTTTGATAGTATCTAGAAACGAATTCAAATGTTTCCAGTGTTCGTCAATAGAGCTAGAGTAAACAAGAACATCATCAATATAAACAATGGTGAAATGACTGAAGGAGTTAAAAATATCATTCATGATATTTTGAAACTCACTTAGGGCATTTTTAAGGCCAAATGGCATAACATTCCACTCATAATGTCCAAAAGGAGTGGTGAAAGCAGTTTTGTACTTATCATTCTCACTAATCTGAATTTGCCAAAACCCAGATTTCATATCAAACTTAGAGAACACAACGACTTCATTCAACCTATGGACAAGGTCATTCTTGTTGGGAATAGGATACTGAATCCATTCTAAAACCTTATTCAGTGGTTTGTAGTTAATGACTAATCTTGGGGTTCCTCTTTCAATTTCAGCATTTTTTTGGACATAAAAGGCTGAACAAGACCAAGGAGACTTGCTATTCCTAATCAATTTTTTCTGCAACAAATCATGGATTTCTTTTTTGCAAAATTCAACAGTTTCAACATTCATTTGGATAGGACGAGCTTTAGTGGGAATATTTTTCTCATCAAAATCCTTGACATATGGCAAATCAACAATATGTTTTTTCCTATGCCAGAAAGCATTAGGAACATCGGAGCAAACATCATCAATCAACATTTTCTGAAAATTATCAATTTTGGATTGCAACAATTTATCAGAAATTTGTTCAGCAATTTTCTTGTATCTAACTTATTGCTGAAGAAATTGAAGATGTTTAATTTTAGCATGAATCATGTTTGAAGCAGTATTAGTATCAATATCAAACTTCGAAGCAAATTTAAACTTTACTTTTTGTCCAAAAGGATCAGTAGTAATTCCATCATGTTCAACAAGAAAAGGATATAAAGCATTTATAAAAGGCAAACCAAGAATCACTTTATCAGTCATATTTTTAACAAGAACAGAAGGAATCTTGAAACAAACATTAGCATGGCATACATGAGCATTATTCAATTCATACTTTATTTTCATCTGAGAACCATTAGCAGAAACCAATCTTTCAGTAGATTTTTCAAAGTATTTTGAAGGAATCAATCCTTCTTGGATACAGTTCATGTCTGCCCCTGAATCTATCATAGCAATAACAGTGAAATGATAATCAAGGGAAACAACAATTTTAACTTTTGTAAACCATTTTGGAGGAATTATTTTATTAACAAGAGCAAGTTGAGAAATAGTAACATCATCAGGGATACCTTTACCAGAAAGAAGAGCTTGTTGACAGGATTCATCTCCATCATTATGCTCAAGTCCTTGTTTAAGATTATTTTTATCACTTTTAACATCTTTAGAATCATGTTTTAAGTCGCTTATCTCTTGTTTAACAATATTAATTTCATGTTGTAAATCATTAACAGTTAGTTCTTTAGCTTTCTTTTTATTAAATTTTTCCAAAGTTTTATCCTCTTTACTCTTGGTGAGAACATTGGTTTTAATAACATTGCAGCAAGAATTTCTACTACCAATTTTAATATCGGAAGAATTATCAATATTTAGTATGTTGGATTTGTCTTTTAAATTTCTAGATTTTCTTTTACAATTTTTATTAAAGTATCCAGATTTTCCACAGTTAACAAATCTCTTCTTAGCATAGAAATAATTAGGTTTAACAAAGTTATATCTGTACCTTAGTTGGTGTTTTAACAATTTTTTATCATTACACCTATTGGTACTAAGTTTTTTAATAGTACTAAAAATATCTTCATAGGTTAAATTATTATAATCAATAAAATCATTTTTTCCCACTAATTCTTGTTTTACATTATGAGCAAAGATAGGAGGCAGACCATCAATAAACTTTTCTTTCCAATAAAACTTAAGACAATCTTTCCGGAGCATTACTCTGGAAATAAAAACATCTTGATACCATCTGTATTCAGACATAGTTGGACAACTCAAATTATTTAAATAATCATGAGATGAAATATTGGATGGAGTACCAACAAAGTGTTTGAGAATAGTACAGACCAAGGTATTGACTCCATTACAAACAATACTTTCATCAAAAATAGGCAAACAGTCATCATTCTTTTTATCAGCATGTTTAATAAACTCTCTGGATTCTTCAGTGAGATATGAATCCCACCATCCACGAAGAGCACCAGAAAACCCAGTAACAAGTAAGTTAATAACATCAGGTTGATCAAGATTATGGTTATTTTGATAAGCAATACCAACCATAGACATGTGAATCATTTTAGTAACGATTTCTAGTTCAGACAAACCATCAATATTCCATTCATAAAGTTCATCAACAGGAACAGAAGAAACAGAGGACACAGTATCAGAATCTGTAATTTCTTTTTTGGAAATAGTGAGAGCAGTTGGAGTTCTTGTAGAAGTACCCTCAGTTTTAACTTTTAAATCAGAAAGCATTTTTTCAACAATTTCAAGAGTCTTGGACTGAGAAGTTTTGAACACAACTTTTTCTCCTTGACTGGGTAAATTAATCAAAGGTTTCTCAGTTTTAACAGATTTTTCAACAATTTTTTCTTCAATACGGTCAAGCTGTTGACCAATAATATGCAAAGATTGATTAGTAAAATTGTTTTGTTCAATAAGGCTAACAATGGGAGTTTGATCATCAGCAATTTTGAAAGGAGAGGCCTTCACTTCTTCTTTTGTCACTTCATCTTTCTTAGTAGTTATCAAAATTGAATCAAGAGGAGGATGACTAGACCTAACAATGGTTTTATCAATCTTAACAAAATTTGATTTCTTTATCACATTCAAATGTTGTTTTGAAACCTCATTATTTGGAACATAATGGTTTTCAAGAAAATCAAAAAACAAAATATGTTTTTTCAATTGATTCATCATTTCCAACCATTTTCTTTTAACACGGTCTTTATCAGACTGAGCAAAATTATCTTGGAAATATTTTCTCTTGGTTTTGTTTGAAGCAAGCATAAACTCATTGTACAAAGAATCCCAATCAATTTCAAAATCATCATTTAAAATAGTCAAAACTCTTAATTGATTTTGGTAAACAGGAGGAGTTTCAATAGGAGAATTAAGATCAGATGGAGTAACAGAAACAGTATCTTCCTCATCTTCATTAGCAGTTTTACTAAATGGAGTGGAAGTTTCAGGTTTAGTTGAATAGTAAACAGAGCTAAATTGGGATTTATCACTTGAAATACCTTTTAGCTTTAAATCAGAGGATGTTTCCAAATTCTTTTTCAAAATTTCATTGTGATTTGTTATATATATATATAAAGGGAAATGCTAACGAGTGTCTTTAAAGTACTGGTTAATAATCTATTTAAAGAAAGTTTTTATGGGAAATGAAAAAAAATTAATTAATATTTTAACAACTTTTTTCATTTCCCATAAAAGTGGTATTAAAATTTTCCTAAAATGGATTATTAATGAGTGCTCTAAGGACACTTGTTAGCATGACCCATATATAAAAGGGGAGAAAGATGTTGATTTTTGGGAAAAGTTAACAAATATCCTAAGAGTATTGGTTTAAGAAAACTTTTTAGAAGCTTGTGGGGGCTATTTAATTAGGAAGTACTGTTAAGGCTGTACTAATTGGGCCTATGACCCAATCCGAGGACATTGGACTATCCGAGGATGTTCAGATGAAATTATAAGAAGAACGGAATAAAGAGAAGAGTAGAGATGATAAGAAATAAGTCCAACAAATGTCTGAGGAGAAAAACCACCTCGGTATCTAGTGTCCGAGGTCAGTAAGAGTGTCATATCATCATGGACCTTTTTCAAAGTTACATCACAAATAAGGGTTGGACGTTGGGCAAGGTGCAGGAAAAGGAAAAGGGCAAACAAATATCTTCAAAGGCTGCTACCTCCGAATTAAATACTTTTCAACCAACTCTCTGGTCGCATTAATGTGGAAGTGATGCCTGAACAGTGATCCAGCAGCCTTACAGCTACTGGTTGATGGTTCTGGGAGTTACTGGATGGAACAGGAAGGAGTTTCCCGAATCTAACCTACACGTGTGTTGTAGGGATGTTACCAAGATTGTAGTATATAACATGAGAAGATGTACTAAAAAAGGGGATCGGAGAAAAATCAAGGAATTTGAGAAGAAGACTGCGAACTCTCGTATAATCTTATTGTTTAACAAGTACAATATAATATAAACTCCTCGAGTTAATCCGAGGACAGATTTTCTCATCTTTCGTGTGACAGTCTTAAATTACCAAATTTTTCTTTTGGAGTAGATCTATTTCTTTCATCCACGCTCTACAAATTAATTGTTTGGGCCACTTGGGCTAGAACCCAATCCTATTTTGGGTCCAATACAATTTCAGTCCTTACAAAGCTTTTTATAGAAAAAAAAAAAAAAAAAACTTTCATTTACAGTTTTTTATATTTCCCATGAAAATGACATTAAAATTTTTCTAATATAGTCCATTAACAAATGTCCTAAAGGCACCGATTAATAGAACCATTGATTTATAATAATAAAAAATAAAAACAAAACAAAGAAGTTCAGAAACAAAGTTGCCTCTTAAGTCTCAACGATAAAACAAGGCTATGGAAAAATTTGGTAGAATTTTGAGCCAACTCACTTGAGATTTACATTCTTATTTTTGTAAATGTGGATCATGTTAATGGATGTCCTTGACGGTTGACACATTTGTTAATGAACTATTTTAAGAAAATTTTAAATTTTAATACTTCTTTTAAGAAAAATATAAAAAGTTGTCAAAAAATTAGTAGTTTTTCTATACTATTATTTAAGGGGTTTCCCCTGTTTGGATTTCTCATTTTTTAGTTCAAAAATGCCTCTACACTCCTATGTTTAAGTAGAGACAAAATTAAAGAACAATCTAGTAAAAATGCAACTCCCTCACTCCCACTAATATATTGCCTAAAAAATAAGACCATTCTCCTATTAATTTTCAAATTAATTTATTCACTTATAAATTAGATTTTCAAAATAAAAATTATATATATAAAAATGCAACCCTACACAATTTTTTTTCTACAAAATAGGACCACTAGAAAAAAAAAAAAAAAAAAAAAAAAAAAAAAAAAAAAAAAGCTTCATCGCATGCACGAAGCTTGTGTGATGAGGCTTGTTTCTTCTAAAAATAGTTCTTAAACTGATGTCGCATTTATTAACTTTTCCCTTTGTAAAAATATTGAAATTAAATGATCCACAAAAAACCGGTACCAAAAGGAAAAGGGCAATGCAGGCAATGGGGTATTGTAGATATGATTCTCCTAATAAAAGTCAGTTGATGACTTGCGAATCAATAGGATCTGAAAAATATTAATAAAAAAAAAAACGATTTTCAATATTGGATTTAAAAAATTGGTTATTTTTTAGATCATGGCTAGCACGATTGTATCAGTAACACGAAAAACCAATCAAAAAGGAATCTAATTTAACAAAAATGGTCCACAGACAAAGATGATCCAGGAACTTTTCAGTCAAAATTACTGATACCTGTCGTCTACAGCAGTTGAATTAAGATTTCTCTGGCAGAACCAAAAAGATAGGCCACCTTGCATTTATATCATTGCTTTATGGTATACATTTTTGGTTTCCTTAGAAATTTCAGATCAAAGAAGTTCAATGGATTAATTAAGCAGAATTAAAAGAGGGACCATTCACAGAAAACAGCAAGAATGTAGAAAAAACTGTTTGTTAATATTATTGAATTTGAGCTATAATTCGGTTACAATGAAATAGGGATCCACAATCTATAGTATGTGGACCAAAGAATATTGAATCACTTGCAAATGAATTTAATTTACTGATAACCAATCACAACTTTGAATCACTTGTAAATTAATTTAATTTACTGATGATTAATCACAATATTGAAGCATTGAATCTATTACAACTTTCCTCACCGTACCCGACAGCTCTGTTCTTATGCTCTAAGATATATTAGTCCGCGTTTGATCCTCTGCAAGAAAAATTAACAAAGTGATAATAAGTATATTTTGAGTATGAATATTTCATGTTACAAAGGGAACCTCCAAATTGGCTTATAACAATGAGAATTACTTTTCTTATCATTTTTCATTTTTTCTGGGTCATAAGGAGAAGCTACACAGAGCTAAGAGTGATAGTAAGAAGCAATCAACAAAATATAAATATTTATGCAATAATTTTATACAGTGACGTTAATACTCCCCAGGAATAAATCTATTTTATGTGCGGACAACAACAATATTCTTGGTTTTTAACTTGGTGTTCTATCAATCTGATATCAAAGCCTAGCGAATCACTTTTAAGAGAAGTTACTACTTTTGTGCCAGTGGTGCACCAAGGCATATTTCTCCCCCATATGACCTTCCCTCCCAAGTTGCAAAATATGGATCAATGCTTATATAAGGTGTTGGCTAGGGAATATCTTAAATGGAATTATTAAAAGGAGCTCGTGTGAGATAAATACAGCACTGCATGGTAAACATCACAATCTGCCAGCCTGGTACTGCTATTTAATTTCGCAACAAGAAAAGAAAGGTTCCATACCTCTCTAGTGTCTCTAATGCGCAGGAGTTCCAATTTTTCATGAGGCCTCCGATTTGACAGGGTAGCAAGCTGCAGCTAAGCCTAAATTAGCACTCAGTACTAAAAAATGGTTCAGCCCCACATATTTTATATAAATATTTAATCATACCCAGAAACTGAAGCGCTCAGGATCTTGCGGTGTAGGCTTCATTGCTTCAAAGTTAAGGAGTTTCTCAAGTCTTCTTGGATCTGCAGTATGAATTGTCCATTAACCACAAGAATAAATTGCAAAGTTGCAAGACAAGACAATATCCTTGGTAAAACCATATGACTGTGCAATGGCGAACTACATGCAGGCTAATGTGTCTTACAAATTCCCCTATTAGTATCAGAAAGCAATGAAGCATTTATCTGATATTTGCTAGGCTCCATCATGAAACCCCTTGAGCATTCTTTAATGCCCTTATTTACATGTAGAAAATAAATAATGATAACAGGACGTCAGTTCTCCTACCTCCCAACTCTCCACACACCCCCTCCCCCCTCCCGGCGGCAACCAAAAAAAAAGAAAAGAAAAAAGCACACTGATATTTGCTAGGGTAGACATCACGAAATATTTATTTGATTCAATCAATATTTCCTAATAACTTTAGGTAGGGATTACGGCAATGCTGATCAAATTGGCATTAGCCTCCCTTCCCTTAGAGTTTTACCTTGTCGTGCTGCTTCTCTTTGTCGCCTTATCCATGACTGAGCAAATTCTGCTGCATTATTTGTCGATTCCTGCAACTGTCAAAAAAAAAAAAAATCCATAAAGGTGAAAGCAAAAATAAGCTGCCCTACAAATCTTCCGCTAATAGTGCATGCCATATACTGTACTTTCAAATTTTGGCTACAAGATGTTGTATGAATGACAAAATATAAAACTTGACACCTCATTTTATTAAGGAAATTAAATACTCAGAATGAACCCCGAGATTATTTCCTAGTTCTTATGTTTTATTTAAGTTTCTTTACCCAGCAGACTTTCACACATTGGCATTAAGCTGTTATACACTACCATTTGCAGCATAGGTTGAAGCATTTAAAATTGCAAATAAAACATCCAGAAAATGTCTGCAGACATCTATTAAAATATCATACTAAAATTCCAGAGACACAACTGAACAGCCAGGACCATGCTTAACAGATGACTACCAGGTAACATAAAGTACCTCCTTGCGATCTTTAAATATTGACGTTCCTACTTCTAAGCAAGCTATTATAATTCATGCTTCTTGTTATCCTTTTAAAACTTTTCCTTTATTTTTATTTATTTATTTATTTTTTTTATTTTTTTGTGTGTGGAGGGTTGGGGGTGGGGGGGTGGGGGTGGAATCTCTCTCTCTCTCTCATACACACACACTCACAAGAAAGCCAAACTTGCAGTGAGCTTACCTCTGCTCTTTCTCTTGTTCCTTCTGGTGGAATATCGTTCACCCAATCAACCTCCGCAACACGATAACTGCATAAGAGTTAAATCATCAAGGCACAAAATCTAACTTAAAAACAAAAAACTGCAGACGATATGATAGATAGCAATAAACAAATGTGTGAAGATCAACTCACCCATCTTGATCCCAAGATCGGATGATGCGAAATCTTCGTCGACTTTCAATCTGCTTATTAACATAAAAAATGGATTTAAGAAAAGGAACAATAAATGACCACAACTCCACATATGTATAATAACAACCAAGCCTTAGTCCCAAAATGCTAACGTGGAATGAGTATGAGAAGCATGTTTCCCTTCATGTTTGGATTCTACCTTCATCCACAAGATATTTGGAAAAATTTAAAAACTATTTCTGAACCAACCTTAGGATAAAAGCATAAATAATTCCTTAACCTATAAATGTGTAGTAGGGAAGCACAACTAAGTCAATCATACATAACTAACAAGATAGGATTGTCAATTAATTTAGTAGATAACACTGCAGGAAGCAGTGGTTTTGTTTGCAGTGCATTCTCTGGTAAGAAGTCATTCAGAGCTTTTGCGGTTGCCAAGGTTAGCTTTAATGATGTAAAAGCTTAGGAACTTCTGTTGGTCTTGATGAAGAAAGACTAGGTTTAAGGGGCAATTCTGAGTTTTGTGAACAGTCTTGAAAGAATAGAAACCAGGTTGATTTTTGGTGTTTCTGATACTTGATGATATGAGGTAAATTCTCCGATATGTTTTTGTGATAAAAATTTAAAGAAAAATGGGATCAGCTATGATTCACACGGTGCTGGGTAGGCTTCACATGTAGATTTTCTTAGGCATCACATCTAGACTTGGGTTGTATCACACAATTCTTAAAAAGCATTCATGTTAGAAGTTATTAAAATTTGTTACCTCTACATTCATTAAAGTGAAACCATTTTAAACATATTGGAAGTACTAAACTCTAAGTCAGGAGATACTAACATCCATGTGAGGACAATAACACAACCCAAATTAAGAACCAAGGCCAGAAATTCGGAAAGGTAAAGACCGTAAAGTACCCCAACATCTTTGGTTTTTTTAAAAAAAATTGTGTGTGTGTGTTGTTTTTGTAAGATAAAAAGAGCAAATCATTGATGAAAAGAAGAATGAAAATAAGACTCAATGGCTTGACTACACATTTTAGGGTTCCAACTACTCCCTGCATCAAATTTAGACCATTATTTTGATCAATGTAATTTACTTTTCCAAGAATTTCTTCCTTTCTATGTCAGTTAGACTCCTATATTTCATCATATTAAAAAATATCGTCAAAGGTATCAAAGTCTTGAATGAGGCCACATCATTATAAAAGCATGCATGATCACCACAAGGTTTTAGCATTTGCATGGCAAAAGGCTAAGAAGGTTCAGTAACAAGCTTATTCCTTGCAAGCAGACTCCAATATATATATATATATATATATATTATGCCCACCTGACCTAGAGCTCATTTGCTCCAATTTATATGAAATAGAGCTCCATTCCTTCACATTGGTAGGTTATACAAATTGTTATGAACACTTCTTATAAGGAGATAAAACTTTAGTGAGTTCCAAAGAATCACTTCGTGGACTTTCTCCCAAATAACAAGATAACCTTATATCACAATCACAATGGCTCATCAAGTGTTAATTTGCAATCTTAAAAGAAATGCAACCAGTCTAACCAAAAGCTTCATAACAAGGAAATGCCTCATCAAAGTTTTTGAAAGCAATGGCCTTTTCTGGTCATAAAAGCAAAAAGACTTGAAGTTATAAATGTATGTAAGTAGAAAAAATAAGAGATTAATTTTCAAAAGTAAAATAACATTTGCATTGAATTCAGTTCAGAAAAGTGCAAATGTATGAATACAAGGAAGAAATCATTCACCTCTAGATAGAAACGTCCATCTGGAAGTGGCTCACACCTACATCAATAAACAAACCAAGATCTCTAAATTTTGAAAATGGTATATAAAAAGTGACGTTCAGAAGAAAACAAGTAAATGGTATGCATGCTAGCAATTTTATGAAAGGTGAAAAGGATAAAAAAAAACTTACTCGGTAATCTCTACTTCACAACCAAAGTCGGCTATGGAACCTGTTGTAGAATCAGTAATAACCTACATGATTAACAGACAAACCAAACCCAGTAACGGTGAGGAATTCTTTGTCAAACATATACCTTAAGAACGAAAAGAAAAAGAAAAGGACCAGTGACAAGAATTTACCATTCCCATCCGATGGTTTCCTTCCATTATCCTCCTCACCTGTTCGTCAAGTAAACATTAATAATGATAACATTAACATTATTTGTATACAAATATATTTTTGGGGAGATATAGTTAACATCTGGATTCATTTTTATTTTATACTTCCAAAGGGGAAAAAAAGATAAAAAATGATTGAGATATCTAAGCAGGAAATTCTTTGTTTTTTTTGGTAAGTAATCAGACAGAAAATTAAGATTTATGTTATGACACCTCTTCCCATGTATTTATCTTAAGGCAGAAGCTTACAATAAGGCAACAAAACCAACAAAAGACTACTCAATTGCATGCTTAACCACATTGTTAGAAACAATTACATGTGCTTTTGCACAGCCAGGGATAATAATTATTCCTTTCTGTTTCTATGGAGCATTTCTTGTTGTTACCATCTACACTATTAGATGAGGCAACAAAATCCCTGATGATAATACAATACTTGACAAGTGCTCACTCTTAATTATAAAACAATATCATTTTTTCTTTTTGCCGAATAAAATAATATCAATTGGACACTAATTAAACTTAGCTATTTCATGCAAGGGTTCCCAAAATGTTCTGTTGCATACAAAGGTAGTCATCCTATGGATTTACTACCACATCCATAATCTACCCATTTATCTTAATTTCATTATAATATATGAAAGCCACAAAAGAAGAATGGTAATCAGTTGACTGACTCACCATAAGCCTGTACCGGGGTTCAAATATGTGGAGAGGAAACCTTTGACAAGGAATGACAACATCCATGACAAAAAGAGGGATCAAATCAACACCAAGGTTTGTCAAACTTTCATGCTCTGTAATCCTTTCTGCATATTCCTCTGGGAAGTTCTTTTGTATAATGTTGTTAAGTGTCACACTGGTAAAAAACCAAGTGAGATTGTATATTGTAGAAACAGTCTTTATTACAACAAATGAAGCAAAAGAGTAACTCCAGAAAGAAGAGTTTTTTCTCCATTCTCACTAATATGACACGGCATGCATGGTGAAGAGGATAACTTGACTTTAAGGTCCATATCAAAAGAATTTTCTAGACTCATATTGACCCAATAAGATATTTCAAATTCCTTTACACGTATCATTGAGCTCCTTAACAAAGTTGAACATTAATTTGGACAGCATGGGGCCTACAAATCAAACGGATACAGTCATGCATAAATGATTGTATTTGCAAACTACTTCTCCAAGGTTGAACCAATGAACGGCAGCTCCTATACAGACTAACGTGTTCAATTCATACAGCATGGGTAGAATAAAGATTTTCTAGAGTCAAACCATTAACACAAGAATTTCAATTATCATTGCCACATAAGCAACTCACCTGATTGCACATGTTCTAGGACTAATAAAAAGAACGGTTCGGCACAATGGACATTTGTTACCTAAGATTTTTAATAAAGAAGTTAGAAGAAAATAATGTGATATGAAGGTATTATGGAAAATTTGATCAACAGCAGCATGGTGCTCACCACGATCCATGGACTGAAATAGACATGAGCGGCAAAAAGAATGCCCACAAGGAGTCGTAATGGGTTCATATAATAACTTCAGGCATAGCGTACAATCGAAGTCATCAGTCCGTTCTGGCCTACCATGGCTTTTCCTCTCAATTGAACTGGTTGATATTTCCCCCAATTCCTGAAGAGAAGCATGAAGATGATTGCTACATGTTTCTCTCCTCCCAATTAAACTGGCTGATGTTCTCTCCAAATTCTGAAGAGAAGCACGAAGAGGATTGCTACATATTTCCAGGAACAAACAAGATCCATTCACGGTGTAAAAATTAAAGAAAAATGTATTACCATATCTCCAACAGAATTTAACAATTAAATGAAATTACATTCACCTAAAAGGGTCAATCTGAAGACCTGAAAGAATAACATCCCGGGCAATGTCATACTTCTCCAACTGTAGATACAAAGCAAGGTCAACGACTCAACATCAATGTGACAAATATGGTATACATGCAAACATCGATGGAGGGAAAAAGATTATAATACATTAAGGATTTTGCCTCTTATCCTGATATAAGAATAAACTAAAAGTTCCATGTAAAAAACATGTAGAAAATTACATTTTTGGGATCAACTTGAGTGTTCATGTGTTACATTTCCAACAATTTATTGTCATTCTACTCTATCCAAATCAATGACTGGTGTCTTCTACTTAAGTGCAGTAATCAACTTTACTGGTCATAACCAAACCATCTACGATGGCCACCACACCTTTCCCTCAATTGGTTAATTAACAAGTATTCATAATCAAATTCATTTCTAACCTCACACACTTTTTAATATTTTCATTTATCCAAATTATCATCCACGGAGGACTATTAATGTTTTGTTTTGTTTTGTTTTTTTGTTTTTTTTTTTTTTCTACAATCCCAAATTCTTTTTATATGTTTTAAATATAGAAAACCATAATTTAAACGACATATGCCTTGAGGCTTACACCCCACCACATTGGGGGGTTACATGTTTTATTCTTCACATTCACCATTTAAAGTTTGAATGTGCAGACAATGAGAGGGTGGGACCCACCCCCTAGTACATTAAAATAAATTCAGAAAGCTAAAAAAGAAAAGAAAAGATAGAAATATATTCATACCAATATGAGAGCATTGGCCCTTAGAATGTATGATTTTACCGAATCCTTTCGGATGCTATTTAGCTTCTCAGCATCCTTCAAAGCAAGCTGAATTTATAGATAACCAATACTTGTTAGAATGTATGCAAATGAAATTTCTTTTTTAAGCATATATAGCAAAGCTATAACACATACCTCAGCATGTGTTGTAGGATCCAGCCCATTCAATGGTCTATATTCAGAAGTTGTTGGAGGTCTGTGTTTCAAGAATTGGCTAATCCTGGTTGAATGAAGTTGTTTTCATTGCAACAAATTTATTATATAGTTAATGAATGTTAATGGCTCTGAATGTAATTAAAGACATGCAATCAAGCACAAATCACTAATCTAGCCATGAAATGATCCTTAACCTGATATAAGCAGTACTTCGGTTGCCGAGGATAACAGGATCACCTGGTTTGATGTTATTGGCTCTTGAGTAACAAGTGATTGCCTGAAAAGAAACTGGATCAGCAATTTCATCTAATATAGTGTCATTGGTAAAGTCATATATAGTACATGTCAAAGCTCGTATTCAAAGCATTTTATGAGCGGGTTTCTATCCACGATTGAATACTATTTCTTCTTTCACAAGAAATTAGTAATGTGTCAGTAAACTACAAAGATTGACAGACCGCTCTAAATGAAAAACACCCACCTCTTCCAATTTATTGTCTCGAAATGCTTGGTTTCCACTCTGCACAAATTCATTAACATAACCAAATGTGTCCCAACCCGCTGATCCCTCTTTGTCATTCGCCTGCAATTCAATCCATGTTTACAAGTTCATTCAAATTCACAAACAAAGCATTTAAACTCACATCATAAATGATCAATTCTTCTCCAGAAAGATTACGAGCTAAACCAACTTGGTCTTTTTTGCCAATTTAGTTGTTGCAGAAAACAGATACCATTTCACATAAAACCAAAACAATAACTTCCATCAATTCAAATTCCTTGGTTTTCTCACTACCCAAACAATGGGAAAGGGCGGGGAAATCACGCAATCAAACTCAAATCACTTTTGTTTTCTCCGTACACAGCAACCAGACAATGTTGAAGGAAAATACAAAAGACAACAAACAAATTCGGACGAAGAAAATACTAACGCACTGATTGGTTACTGAAAAAAAAAAAAAAAAAAAAAACTCAATTTTCTTCCAATTTCAAGTTGAGCAACGATTTCTGGTTATTTCAGCTTATACAAACAAAAAAACAAAACAACAATTCCGCTGTTCTTCTTTTTTCTCGTTTTCCATAATTTTCTCAGCAACCAAACACAAAAAGAAGCAATCAAAATCCGATTCAATTTACTCAAACAGTTGCCTTTTCGGTTTCAAAGATTAACGGAAGAGAAAGCTAACCCAAATGTAGTCTTCCACTTCATCAAGCCCTTCCGTACTGAACAATGCTTCACCACCAGACATTGAGAATTTGATCAACTACACACACTTTTTTTCTAGATAGAAAGAGAAAAAAAATCTAAAAGAACAGAATTGGAATTTGGAATTGTAATTTGGAGTTAGAAAGAGTGAGTGTGAGTAAATATAAATAAAAGCTTCGTGTGCGTCCCTATGTCCCTCGTTGCATACACGGACCAAATTCCACTACGTGGTCTTTCTGCTCTTTTGGATAAGAGAAAAGATTTTAGGGGCTCTCAGATTTTTTTTTGTAAACAGGGGCTCACAGATTTTTGGAATTACATTACAATTACATTTTATATATATAGACTCTCTTTTTATATATATATATATATATATATATATAATAAAATAAAAAGAATTATGGGAAAGATTGTAGGAGTGAGATTGAGAGGGAGAGTTGGTTGTTGATGCTGTGATAAAATAGAAAGAGATTTGAGGAATGATAAAGATCACATAATCTTCCATAATTTTGTGTCACAATCTTCCACATGATGAGTTGTAATTGATAAATATGTGATGGTGAGTCATGTACCCCAAGCATTACTCAGATATTTAATTCAATTCTTAGTTGGTGTAATAATTAATAGTATAATGAAATGAAATGATTGTTAATTTTGTGATAGGATTTTGACTTTTGGGGTGTGGCCAGCTCAGTTCTGTTCTGTTCTTTTGCAATTTTATTTTAAGAGTTTACTTTTTTTTTTTTTTACTGTCTTTTCTTTTCTCTCGAGCTAGTTTTTTTTTTTACATCTACATCCACGCTCCTTTTTTGCGCGTGCATACACGCTTCTTCAGCTGCTTGCTTTGCTTACCTTTTTATTTATTTATTTTTTAATAAGATCATAATGATCTAAAAAATTCTAAACTTTATCAAAAGCCAGCAAACTTTTCATTACAGACGGTGAGTCATTCAAAATACAGGAATCAGTTATTTGTACGGCTCTCATCTTGGCTTAAGTTGTCAACACATCTATTAATTTTCCTATAAACATGCGATACTATTTTCTACTCACTTCTTCGTTGTCTACTCTGTCTCTTTTTTCTTTCTTCCTAAATAAATTAAATTTAAAAGAAAAAACTAAATTTACAATTCACACATGTAAAATTCAAGTTATTTATATGTATATTAATAGACAAAACTCAAAGAAAATCCAATTAGATTTTAATTGGATTCTCAATTTTACACCACGTGTCCTATTTAATTTTTAATTTTATGTCAAGTGAATTATTGAGTGTGAAAATCGAAGAGTCCAAATCCAATTAGATTCTAAATTGGATTTCAATTAAAATTCAATTTTTCGCCACATATCCATTTATTTATTTTTTTTAATTTTTATAACAAGTGAATTATTGGATGAAAAAAACCAAAGAGTCTAAATATAATTAAATTCTAAATTATATATATGAGAAACCTTTACACATTTTAGAAATGTATGGTTTTTAAAAAGTGTAAGCAAATACTATGTATAATTTGAATCTCTTCTAAAAAAAATACATAATTGTGCACGGGACTACACACAGTATACGTGGTGTGGGGAGTACATGCTTTTCATGACAATAGCAAATTTCATTGACCATTCTTGGGAAAAAGAAGAAGAAGAGGTTTTTGTATTTTAAATAAGAGATGAGGAATTTAAACCATGAACATATCTATTAAAAACACACAAAAATCTCATACGGTCATTATTCAAAAAGGATTTTTGAAGTTTAACAAAATTGAATTAATAATAATAATTAAACTCACCACAATTTCATATACAATTTCATAAACTTATCAATTAAAGACATAATATGTAATTTTTAAAGTTAGCTCACACCCTGTTATATATGTGTGGGTGGGTGTCTAGGTGTGTGTTTTAATGCCATTTTGAAAATGGAAGAATGAATGAGACAAATGTTTAAAATTACGCTCAAATGAGAGTTGAATGAACTTTTTGTCTAGAGTTTTCTCGAGCAATGTATCACGCAAAGTCGAGCAAAGTTTCAATTTGATGATCAGTCTTGAGAGAAATGTCATGCAAGGTCAAGCGAACTTTCTATCTAAGAGTAATTTAAGTTTGTTCAATGGTTTAATTGAGCAAAAGCCAATTCACTCAATTGATGCGTCAAGTGAAAACATTAGAGGCTTAAAATATTTGTAGAATTGTGCATAAAAGTATACTTTTAAGTGGTAGTTGACTGATTCTAATCATTAGTAACGATTCTAATAGTATTTTGAAGGTAGTAACTCTATTCAAAACCACGACGTATTCTTGAAATAATTCACAAGTATAAATGCTTATGGGATGTGGAGGACAAAAGTCAAAGTTTAAATCTCCATGAAAAATTTTCGAATACATATACACTTAGATTATTCTAAAATAGAATTTTATCTCAGATTAAAAAAAAAAAAAAAAAAAAAAAAAAAAAAAAAAAAAAAAAAAAAAAAAAACTCTTCTAACTTTGCAATGGTGTTTTTTCATTGTCATGTGTATGTTACATATTCATTTATTTATTGTAACACATATACTAGAAAGTCAAAGAATCCAAGAAAGACCCTTCAATCTTGAAAGATGAAATGAGCTTCCAAAGTTTGAAATTTCGGAGCAAAAGAGATCGTTTCCAGTTTCCACCGAGTCAAACAAGCAGAAATACCAAGACCCTGTTTTAAAAAAAAGGAAAGAAGCTTAAATAGAGAGAGACAGAGACAGAGAGAGATGTAGCTCGAAAATAAACAACAACAGATCAAAGAATCAACAAAAGCCTATACCTTTCAAAATAAAACTATTTCAAAACCCTAGAATTCAAATATAATAATTGCGAAACAAAAAAAGAAACGGAAAATAATCAGAACCTAAAGAACTTTGCCCTAAATTTCTATTCAAATTAAACACAGAACTTAAAACCCTAAATTCAAAAATTGAAAACAAAAAATAAAAACATAATTACCTCTCTTAGCTTCCCTCTCTCTCTCTCTCTCTCTCTCTGCGAAACAACCAAAGATTTGAAATGTTAAGAGGTTGGAGATGAAAGGTTTGGAAGTGGAGGGTGAGGGCTAGCTTGAGATCAGAGAGATGGAGGGTAAGGGTTGAGATTGGAGATGGAGGGTGAGGGTTAAGATCGGGCTTGAGAGATGGAGGTTGATATGCGATGGGTGGAAAATATTTTTAGTTTACTATTTATACAAATCCTAAAGCTGCGTTTTTAACCTGCGGCTATAGGCAAAACTTGGGGCTGCGTTTGAGAAATGCGGCTCCATCCCAAACTAAAGCCGCGTGTTTAAAACGTGGCTTCAGACCAAATTTAAAGCTGCGTTTTAAACACGCGGCTTCAGACCAAATTTAAAGCTGCGTCTATAAAACACGACTTCAGGTATGCTAGAGACGCATTTTAAAAATGATGCCACAGTTAAGGAAAAAAAAAAGAGTTTGCCAAAAAATTAAATACGGAGGTCCTTAGGCCGTGTTTTTAGCTCAAAAAAAACGCAGCCTCAGAACCCTTCTATGGCCCTGCGTTTAAAATGCGACTTTAAGGTTTTTTTAAGCCGCGTTTTTATAAAACACGGCTTTAGTCTATCTTGGGCCGCGTTTTTTATAGCCGCGGCTTCAAAAACGCGGCCCAAAGCCCCCGCATTTTGTAGTGTTACTTGTAGAATTTAAGCTCTATTAAATCTTGAGTCAATTTGTTAGGACTTAAGAGTCCGTTGACAAATTTATCAACAGCAAAAAATAGGAGTCCATTGACAAACCCTAGGAGAGGAGACAAACATTAGTTCTTATAAAAACAGCAAGTCAAGTCAGCCTATTATTTTATGGTATTGTTGTTCTTGTTTTAACCCCATTTCCTAACATATCCTGGCCGATTTGCCCACTCATTGTTTAGGATGCTATTTCACTCTCTCTTTTCAGATTCACTTTCTTACTCCATATGTGCATTGCATACATGGGTTTTGTTTCGCCATGTAATTTATGTTGTTGTTTTATCTTATGGTCTTTGAATGGAATTTAAGCATTTAGTGGGATAGTTACTGATTATTAGAGCTAATTATATATATATATATATATATATATATACATGTGAGAATGAGTTGGAGGCTATGTGGGTGAGAGAGAATATAAGAGAGGGCCGACTTGATTCTCTTGTAAACGGCAACCGACGAAGACAAGTGAAGCACCTGTTTACAAGAACCACTAGACAAGTACGGATACGATACAGCAACACAAACAATTTTTGAAAACTATAATCTAATATGATTGATAGGATACTGTTATAACACAACTACGATACAGATACGACACTCCAAATAAAGTGTTTGTGCATCCTAGATTATCTTATATTATTACTAAACATGGTAGGTACACTCAATGAGCTATAAAATTTTTCTATAATGTAATTGAGGTCAACAATTAATATAATTTAAAGTAGGAGAGGAAGAGAGAACAACGGCAATTTTGGCTTGGAGTTTGTGGTTTATATGGTGCTTAAAGGTCAAACGTGTGCTTCATGACTTCATCAAGAGGAAGCCACGCTCACGTAGTAACATCCATGTTTTTAAAGTGAGGGTTTTATTCCCAATGAGTGGGATGGGAAGACGACAATGAGGGTATCTATGATCCGGCTATTTCCTTAATTGCAATCTCTATTCTCTACTAGTGTGCATGCAAATGCTATATATATATATATATATATATATATATAAAATACATGTGACCTGTGAAACATACTTCGTAAAATATTAAATATGCAACATATATATTGGGTAAAAAGAAAACTCAATAAAACTAAAGAACCAAACCAGTTTTAGGATAAATCCTGTTACAAACACAGTATTCAAATTGAAAAATATAAAAGTCTAACAAGTCCATTGACGAACTATCATACAATACAAAATTAGAGGTTCGATTGTGTCCCAATCTCTCCAAACAATTACTTAGCACATATGTTAGCTTCTTATTATTCTGAAAAATACATGAAAGTTTTTATATTTAAAAACATAAAGTCGTATTAAAGTTTGACTACTTATTATACTTTACAAAGTTACTTCAACTTTTATTACTAAACTTTTATCATTAGCAAAATTTTTTCCTAATGGATCAAATTTTGATGCTAAGGAAAAAAATGGATCCTATGCTTGGCGAAGTATGCTCAAAGGGTGGGAAGTCATTATGCGGGGTATGAGATGGAGGATTGGAGACGGTTCTGCAGTCAGGATATATCATGATAGATGGCTACCAGGTATTGATAGTGGTAGGGTCATTTCTCCCATTTCGGACTCCAGCTCAGAAGCTTTGGTGTCCACTTTGATTGATCATGAACTGTTCAGTTGGAAAGAGGCAGAGGTTGATAGGATTTTTTTGCCCATGGAAGCTTCAACTATTAAAGCAATTCCCTTGAGTTTCTCTAACAGATGTGATAAAATTATCTGGCCGAGGAACCATGATGGGGTCTATTCTGTCAAGTCCAGATACAAGTTGCTCATGGAGATGGAGTGTGGAAATGGTGCTGGTGCTAGTTCGTCTACTATGGGTGCAATGAAGAGCATTTGGAACGGAATCTGGAAGTTGGAGGTCCCAAACCGTATTCGACTGCTACTATGGCGTGCTGGGAATGACTCATTACCTACAAGAGTCAATCTGGCCCGCCGTAAGCTGTTAACAGAGACCACATGCTCACTGTGTAAGCTGGAACCTGAAGATACATTTCATGCCCTATGGAAGTGTCCACTTCTCTCAACGGTTTGGCAGGTGTCTTTTGCTGACTTGGGGGCTGGAACTAACGTTGTCTCCAATTTTTTAGACGTGATTCAGCTTGCCCAGCAGGACAGATCACGCTTTGCTCTGTTTGCTTGGACGATTTCTCTTATCTGGATGCGCAGAAACAAGCTTCGGGCAAAGGAGGAGACCTTCCCGTTGGCTAAGATCAGCTCCTTGGCTAGCGACGGCCTACAGGAATATCAGCAGCTGCATCCTATTCACATAAAGATTCCACGCACAGCGAGGTCTGTGAGATGGCGCCCTCCTCCAACAGGTTTACTCAAAGTTAATTTTGATGGAGCTTACTTTGCAGAAGACAACAAGGCTGGCCTTGGCATTATAATCTGTAACGATGTCGGATTAGTTATGGCTGCTATGACACAGCAGATTCCACTACCTGCTTCGGTGGAGATGGTGGAAGTGTTAGCAGCGCGCTGAGCTCTTTGGTTCGCTATGGAGCTGCGATTTGACAGATTGGTAGTTGAAGGTGATTCCGAAGTGATTATTAATTCTATCAAGGAAGGCAATATGTCTCACTCTGCGTTTGGGCATATCTTGCAAGACATTACTTCCCTTTGTTCTTTATTTAGTTATGTATCTTTTCAGTATATTAAGAGACAAGATAATGGCGTAGCTCATAAACTTGCTAGACGACCTATTACAAATCCCTTGGACGTTTGGATGGAGTCTGTTCCTCCAGACACGAATGATGTTTACAATTTTGATCTTCATTTTATTAATCAATAACAATCCCCATTGTTAGGGGCTTCTCAAAAAAAAAAAAAGATTTTCATCTTATTTATTTATTTAAGTCCTGAATTTTTCCTGTGTTCTAATAATATCTTTATATAGTTGGGGTGCTAAGATTTTAAATAAAAAAAAATAAAAAAAAAAACACTAGTTCACCAAGAAGTGACGTGGACTAAAGAAACAAAACAGCCACAAAAAAAATTCCAATGAAATCAAGAATCATGAAATTTATGGAGCATCTAATAGAAATAAAGAAGTTCAGCCTTTCGCATCTTCAAGAAATCATGTGATATGTGTAATATCAAACATATACACAGTTCAGCTTTAGAAATAGGTTGTAAAAGTTGATTCAGTTGTTAAGTACTTAAGTAGCTATTCATAAGTGAAGGAAAAAATAAGCAACATTTGTTATAATGCCTTTGTCAAATAATATAATACTAGTCTGGTTTAGGCACTATGACTCAACAAATCTTTTAATTTTAAAAAATGAGGGCACTCGTTTCAATTTATAGATTATCCATTTACACTAGTGTCACAAGAGCAGACATTCAGGTTTGCAAAACATGACAAAGTGCAGGCCATGGCTAATGTGGATGCATCTATGGGAAGGAACATGTGCTTCAGGAAGAGGGAAAAGTAACTATGATAGTTATAAGTACTTTTAACATTGTATCCCAATCTCAGATCTATGATCACAATACATACACCACTATCACATGAGATAAATGTCCTTCCTAAGTTCCCTAAATAACGACCCATTATTCCATTCTATTTCAATACATTTAACAGAGCCCAACTAAATCATTGAATTGGGCACATGATTACGTCTCACCACCTTCTCCATCTAGCCCTATCTTCTTTTGAAAAAGAGCAAACTTTATAACCTAAAACAGATCAACAAACTACCACAGCGGTGGAAAAGCACAGACGAATAGATAAAATCAGAAAGAGTCAATTTTGCATGGCCATGTTGGGAAGGCACAGCTGAATCAAGCTTTTAATCATATAACAAGAGCAAGAGATAAGACAAGTTACACTACCATATGTATAATTACTACTATACGTAAATATTCAGTGTATAAAGAGGTCCCATATGGATTTGCAGTTACGTGCAGTGGAATACTATTTACATGTCTAAGCTTATCTGGATTATCAGCAAGAAGTTTGCTGCCAGCTAATTGATCCTTCTTTTCATTTTTGTACTGAGCAACACGGATGTTAGTCTCACTACCCTGAGACCTATCCATACTTTTCCCATTAGAGGAATTGAGGTTTTGTGTGGTTTCCTCCTCTACCCTTCCAGTTCTTGTATCTGCTGTGAATGAATGCTAATCTCATGGTGATTATATACAAAAGGATCATCTAAATTATCAGACTGAATGCTTTGTGTATTTTTGTTTTCTTCTTCCTCGTCCAATTTGTGGTCATCAATGATGCTATGTTGGTCGGAACCAGAATCAATTTTCTTCTCCTTAATGCCATTCCTGTCCTTGTCTCCATTTTCATCATCTGAACCCTCCTCCACTTGAGCTATCATATTTTCTAGTACACCAAAAACACTGTTCACAGCCACTGGTGGAATCATCCACCCCTGTTAATTTCCCATCGCATCAGCATCAGAGGAGGTCCCAGGAAGTACTTCTGTTATACTGGATGATGCCACCCTGCCTTGGTCAGTTCAAAAATCTCCCGTTTCCTAGTTATTATTCTCCTCTTTTTCCTCTATTTGAGCTATTCCACCATCCTGACCTTTTTTCTCATCAATTGTTGGCTTGACATCTGTTTCTGATCCAAGCTCACCATTGTAAAGATATGGAGCAGATTTTTCTTTAGAGAAATATTCATCATTATTTCCTGACTCACTGGTGTCCTTGACTGAACCAGATATATCAACTCCATCACCCCATGTCGATTGAGATGGATCTGATTCTAGATCCCCAGTAGGTTTGCCTACGCCAGGTTGAGCGTCATTCAAGCTATCCGTGAGGTCATCAGCCCTTTTTATCTGGTCTGAAGAAAGATGGTCAGTGTTTAAACCTTCTCCACCTGATATTCCAACTTTTTCTTGGATTTAGGCCTTCAATCCTGTTGAAACATCAGATCCGAGCAATATCAAGAAGTCCATTAAAATTTAAGTTTGTGCCTTGGGTATGCAAAATTCCAGTTACAGCGGTTGTAAGCTTTTCACGAACATCTTCTGGCACAGCATCTTGCCAAGCTTTCACAAGCGTCTCTCCTTGATCCACAGCAGTCAAGACCTGGACATTATTATAAAATGAATGTCAATAAATATATACAATTATGGTAAGCAATGAAGTGACAATAAATACATGTTAGAAATTAGCATTCCCCACCAAATACCACCAGTCACCAAGGAGTCAGTAGAAATCCTCCTTTTTTTTTTATTTAAAAAAAAAAAAATGGCCAATGCATAATATCAAGTAGCAGGTAGAAATGTCTCAGAAAACAATTAATTTTCTACATAATTTTAATTGATGCGACTCCTAAAAAGGTTCTTATTCTCCCTCCCAAGATAGATAATGTGAGTCTAATCATCACAGGCCAGATGAAAAGTCAAATATCAAAAGAAATCAGATATTCCTCTCTAGCTGTAAAAGGTCTTACATTCTACTTATAAGCATTAACATGAATCAAATCCCCAGAAAACATGAAAATGGAAAGAATACTAATTAGCATTTGCAGCAAGCAATTATCTTCAAAGGAAAAATAAAAACCATTGACAACAACAATGTAAAACACAATCAAAATCTTGTTAATCTAGATTACAACATAGATTAATAATTAGTTAACGCAAATTATAAATCCACATACATGACCAACATAAAATGACATACGAAAATCATACAGTCTAACTAACTTTGACTTCACATGCACATAATACAAATAATCGAAAATCAACCTCAACTTTGCCAAATTACAAAATTTCTATGTTCACTGCAGGTGCATAGAACACACAGAAATTATTAATGGCGATATTTTTTTTTAATAAGTAATTTCATTAAAAAAGTGCAATAAAAAGGAGCACAAACCTAGTACACAGGAATTATAAAAAGGAAGAGTCAAAAGAGGCGATTAATAACAATAGTAAACATTAATATGATTGTGGAAGTGACATCATGGCAAAAATATCATAGAAATAAGAATTCTAAGCCTTACCTTCTGTTAGAGTACCAGGCATGGTTATATCAAGCATATTCATAACCACTTGTGCTGTCTGTAGCCCTCGACCTCTTTCACCATCTACTGAGCTGACTTCCTCCTCTTTGACCAATTCTGAATCAACAGAGCTAATCTGCTGCAAAGCACCATTTTCCATTTCTTGCAGGCCTGCATCTTCAGCCTCCAAATTTTCTTGGGAATCTCGTCTGGAACTTAAGCATAAACTAGCAACAGTGTTGCTATCTTCAAGAATACCCTTTATAGGATCCACAGAGTATCCATTCAAAGCATTTGGCTGAGTAAGATCCGAGAGCTTATCAACCTCATCATTCTTATCAGATGATCTGCTTTCCACAAGAGCTAAGCCTTTTGAAGGGTTGATGGTAACGTCCACATCTTTTAGGAGAGGATGGCGGCCCTTCGGAAGTCCCAGCTCCACTGCTGTCAGCCACTGCACATCCCCACATCAGAATATCATTTGCAAGAATGCACGGTTAAATTCCACCAAGTCTTTTAGCAGGGGGTTTTAGTATAAATAAATAAATAATAATAACAATAACCACTGTCATTGCCATTATCAACCACATCTTCAAGAGAGCCAGAGAATCATATTAAGAGTATCAGACACTAGCATTAAGTAACCAAATCTAGGAATCAAACAGTGTTTATGGCATTTCCTAATGTTTCCAATAGAAACATCCATGATTCAAATCCCCCCTCCCCAAATATCAAATCATTTTTAATTATCAACAAAGAGGAACCAAACTTAGTGTTGGTCACCCTAGAGAAAATTTCTTGGCATCAGAATTCACAAGCTTTATAATTAAAAGAGGGGATAGCAAAGCACCTTCCTTTCATAGATTGGCTAATTCTCACAGGCATATCAAACCCTGACATAGTGGGCCTAATTTGTGGCTCACTGTGAGATACTCAAACCATTAGACACATTAAGCCCTGCTCAAAAACCACGGATAAAACCTCTCCCCCAGTTTACTTTAGCATCTGACTCAGCACCTTTATAGCAAAAATAAATAGAAGTGGTGGTAAAGAATCCACTTGCTTTAACAACTGAGAATTGCTACAAAAAGCCAGCATGGGAACCATTGACCAGAACTGAGAAGCAGACACTAGAAACACAAGCAAAGCATCCACCTCCTCCACCTCTCCGCAAATCCTATCCCATCTAATAGATAAATCAATGAGTCCAAATTCATATGATTGCAGGCTTTCTCAATATCTAGCTTACAAATCACTCCTAGGATACAACTCTTTACTCCACTATCCAAACACTCACTAGCAATAAGAACTGAATCCAATGTCTTTCTGCCTCCAACAAAAGCATTATGTGACCTAAAGATGAGTTAATATGAATTGCATTCTATTAGCCAACACCTTTGCTACAAACTTATACACACTTCTCACAAGGCTAATGGGCCAAAATTTCCTAAAATTATTGGTGTTATTCTTTTTGGGGAATCAATGCAAGGAAGGAGGCATTGAGAGATTTTCAAATTCACAATGCCTATGAAAATCTGCAAAAAAAAAAAAAAAAAAAAAAAAAAAAAAAAGCCATAACATTTGCTTCAACCACCCTCCAACACTTTATGAAAAAATGCCCTAGTAAACCCATCCAGACCTGGATCTTTGTAATCCTTCATCTCCTTCAACACCTATAGCTATATGACCTCCTCCTTTGCAAATTTCCCCTCAAGGAATTGCCTCTCATTCTCATCAATACTAGCAAACTCTAACCCATCCGCATTAGGTCCCCGATATAGTTTCTTATAAAATTGCACCACTTGCTCACAAACTGCAGATTCATCCTCATAAATTATATCATCCATCTCCAGGCCTCTCGAATGATTGAACAATGATACGTCTGTGAGAATCAGTCAATCTATGAAGAAACGTGTGTTGCAATTCCCATCTATTAACCATAATGCTAGTGAATTCTGATGCCAAGAAATTTCATCTAAGGTGGCTAAGACTATGAGTGAAACAATAAACCACTTAACTAACTCAACTAATGCTATGTTTTCTTACACTTGAGGAGGAAAAAGAGAGGAAAAGAGTGATGAAGGGGGGGGGGGGGGGTAAAGGAAAGAGCAAAAGTTTTTCTGTAGGTGTGCTTTGGTGTTGGGGGGGGGGGGGGGGGGGGGGGGGTGGGGGTGGGGGAAGAAAATAATATATATCTTGCCTTTGTTTGATTTGCTAAAAAAAAAAAGGAAAATATATATTTTTACTTTATGCCCATAAAACAGTAAGATTGTAGATATCAGAGTAATTTCTCAATATAAAAAGCATTTGATGATAATTACCAGCTTCTTTTCCTTTGGGCTCCCTCCAAATAGGACCTACGTGAAATTGAGGGCCAAAATGGAATTACCTCTTCCATTTTCATTCAAACACCAAACAAAGGAATTAGCTCTTCCTCACCTGCTTTTGCTTTCTCATCTTTCTTTTCCTTACATCCAAAATAATGTAAATAGAAAACTACAGAGACCCCTCTAACCCTCTTAGAGATAGAGGTCAATGAAATCTTCAACGCCAATGTGGCATTTGAACTGCATATGTTAAAATAGGAAGAAGACTATTATCAATAAAAATAAAAATAAAAGAAAAAGTACAAGATTTATTTGCTAAAGTTAATTCGATTAAGCAACAAATATTTTATGCAACAATTTTTATAATATTTAAATATATTAGCCAGATGATGCACACCAATTTTCTGATGGCCAAGCTGAACATAAGTTGTCCATCATTCCCAGAAACATGTCACATTCTCCCACAAGGCATGGATCAATAGGCATGACTCTGCAAGATAAATGACCATGGTAACTAAGGCAGTTGAAGGGAAGTCATAGACTGCAATAACACAAACACAATACAATTTTTGACACATCAAATTATACAACCAGAGGAGAACAATCTCTAAATTATGATTCAGCCAGAACATTACATTTGTTGATTGCCAACAAACATATCTATAAATGTGCTCACAGAAAAAGAATGCCTCATGAGTCATGACAGCTTTGTAGAAGGAGATATAAACTAATCAAATTGAAGTGGAAGTCTTCTTTTTCTTCTTATCATTCTTTTTATTCATATAATTCTTTTTCTTCTTTGCTTTTTCAATATTATTTGTCACTTGTTCCCAGTTCTTGGCTGTGGAGCAGTCCGCAAGGCTGGTTGTTTCCAATTTCCTTGTTGGCTTAAAAACCTCAGTGATTGAAGCATCTAACACATCACTTGAGCAACGAAGAGTAACACCCAATCTCGTGGCTTCATTCCAAAGCTCTCTCCCCTTCTCAAAGTCCCCTCCACTGCAAACTTTTGGTATGAGCACATCATAAACTGGCCCATAACCACCCAATGAACTCCTCTTCATTCGCTCAAAGAGCTCAAGAGCATGATTCACCCTCTCAACTCCACATAGAATACCAATCAAATCATAGTAAAACTTACGATTTGGTATCAACCCCGTCCCAATCATCTCATCCACTATCTGATTACCTTTACCATGTCTCCCAGTCAAATACAATACCCTTGCAACAAGATAATAGGTAGTCCAATCCGGAGAACAACCTGACTTCTTCATTATCTCAAGAATTCGACAAGACTCCTTCACTCTTCTTGTCCTTCCAAGACAAGAAAGCAAAATATTATAACTAATTGAGGTTGGGGAAATCTTATAAGACCTCATTTCCATCATCACATTCAAGGCCTCAGGAACAAGACCGGAAGGATTACGTTTAAGATTCCTCTCACAAAGGCATCTAAGGAATGTGTTATAGCAAGATAAATCTGGCATAAACCCAGCCGACTTCATCTCTTTGATAATCCTTCGTGCTTCCTTCACATTCTCCTGCTCAGACCAACCATAAAGAAGTCTCTTGTAAATGCAAGGCTCTATTCCAGAAATCTTATCCTTGTGATGCCACACAACCCCCTCCGCTCTCCTAGCATGCCCTTTTGCACATAAAGAGCTAACAATTGCAGTAACGGTAACTCCATCTTGGGGGCACTTGTACTTGTCCAAGTTCTTGAAAATACCCAATGCCTCATCTTCTCTCCCTAGTTTAACCAACATGTCAGCTACAACACTGAAAGTATGAGTGTCCATTACCCGACCCTCCTTCCCAAGATCCGAAATCAATATATCCATTGCTGTGTGATCTTTCTTCTCTGCAAACACCCGAATGGCATAATTGTAATCCTTGTCTTCCAAACCACACTTCAAATTCTTATGAGACCACAAAAAGAATCTCAGCAATCTTCTAGTGGGTGCTTCCTGCTTGCAAGAATCTATTATCTGGGTCACAAGTGACGATGTTAAAGAACCTGTAAATTTATTTAACCCCAACTCTAATTCATCCAAACCACCAACTGTGCTTGAAACAACACTACACAGCTCCTGCAGCTCGGGCAGTGCCAGGTTTGGCAGCATTGTGCAGTAGAGAGACAAAAAAACATGTCTGTGTTTCTGGGTCTTGATATTTTGCAGCAAAAAGCTTTGCCATTTCAAAGATTTCAGAATGAAATGCATCGTCTTCTATAAGGAAATTTACCAAACACGTAATGAGCACGCATCACATGGGCGAGCATGTATGAGAAAATGAACCTGAAGAGAGAGCTATATTTAAAAAAAAAAAAAAAATAGTTTCTTCAATATCTGACTGACCAAGAAAACTAAAAACACAAACGAGGAACTTGTTTATCATCACCCAAAAAAAAAAAAATTTATATATATATATATATATATATATATCTCTTCTAGTAAATCTAACATGAGAACTATAAATAGATAAACAATGGTTATAAACTGTAAAGGTAAGTTTGACAGTGAATGAAGTTATGAATTTGTAATGGAAAATGAATACCCACAAAACAAAAGTAAGCTTCCAAGCATTCTAACACATGTCAAAGCAAATACAAATATAGTTTGATAGAATCGAGAGAGAGAGACAGAGATTGGGTCACCTCTGATATTATAGTGTGTGGGGATGGGCACTTATGCAATCACTAGCAGCTGTAAAGGATGTGGGGGAAGGAATTGGGTAAGGGGAATGGAGAATAGAGAGGGAGAAAGGAGGATGTCCAGTGTTTTAGTCTGAAGCAGAAAAATTATTCACCATTCTAGAATCTGTAAAATAAAATCCGCTGTAGTCTAGTTGGTTAGCATACTTGCCTCTCATGAGAACCTAGGCTAGCTGAGAAAAAAAAAATAAAAAAAGTGGTTTACAACTATTATGTGTAGTTTTAATTCCGTTCCAAATTTGATTGTAATTTTATTTAATTATATTTTCTTGTATTTATGTGGTTTTTAATTGTAAGGAATGAGAGTGTGAGATTGTGAAGACTCAAGATTAAAAGGATGAACAAGTAGATTTCACGAGAAGCTCGCGAGAAGCTAACCCGCAAAATAAGCCACGTGTAGAGCACATAACTAGAAAGCAAAGAGTCACGCCAACTTGGAGTGTCTTATGGGTAAGGCCTTCTCGCGAAATACTCGCGAAACATTCTATTTGACTAATTTGTCATGTTTGTTTTACCAAGTCTTTACCCACACTATATATACCCTCATTACTCACATAATGTAAGGAGTGTTTTTAGAAAGAAAACCCTAGAAAATACACTTGAGAGTTAGAGATTATTATACCCACAATCATCTACATATTTCCTTGTGATTTTCCTCTACTCTTACCTCTCCATTTCTAAATCCTTAAGAGGTTGATAGCCCAAACAATTGCCACACACAATCTGAGTGTCAAGTGAGGTTTTGGTGCTGCTGGAAAGTATTGGAAGGAGCCAATCATTGGCAGATGCACTTGGGCTGAATTGCAGGATCCGGGAAAGTTAGAAAAGACAAGATTCTGAGAAGCCAGTTGGTAGCAGGAGCTTGGAGGGCTCAAGTACATTGAGTAGACTAGGCTTGAAGGGTCTTTTGTTATTCGGTTTCCTCTTCGATAATACGTCTCGATGTTATCTTGTGTTTGCATCTCTCTTCCCTACTCTTAAGCTTTACTTTATATCGTTGATAATGGATGAATATGACTTAGGATAGTGTTATCGTTTGTTTACGCTCATTTACTCTTATTCTACATTTAGTTTAATTTAGAGTAAAAGTAATCTAGCTGTAATTTTAATTTGAAGGTCTAAAGAAACTCTTGTGTTTTCATACAAATTCGAGCTTTCATATATGAAAAGTAACAATTAATTAAAGTATTATCTATTTTAAATAAAAAAATTCTATAAGTATTTTTTATCTTTCTATCTCTACAAATATATCATATTATTATTTTTTGTATGTTTGATTAACATTTTTCTAAGGTGAACTATATTCTTCTCTCTCTCTCTCTCTCTCTCTCTACTTTCTTGTGGATTTTTTTCCCTTCTTAATTCTATTTAAGGTTGATGATTTTTTTTTTTTTTTAAATGTGTTTTGGTATTGTGTTTTTTTAATTTCCCATTACAAAGTCTTTTTTGATAGGCTAAGAATGTATTGACCCCTTAGGTAAATTAATCAATTAATTAGTCAAGTGAATTAATTAAGTCAATTTAACATGCAATATGCGTGGTAGTACAAAAAAATCTCCAAATAACTAAATGCAGTGGAAAATAAATTTGACACGGTGATTTGTTTACGAATGATAAAAACCTCCAAGGCAAAAACCCTACTAGGTGAATTTAAGGTCACCACTTCCGAAAATCTACTATTATCAAAAAAAAGTATTTACAAGTAAAAGAATCTCAGTACTTTATACCAACTTACAGTTGAACCCTTACCCCAATATACAATTGGACTTGTAATGTAGTGGCAATCTCTCCTTTCAATGCACGGCTTCAAGTACGTGACTAACCAATCGATGCACAGATCCTAGTACATGATTGACACACCAACTTAAGAAGGATGTTGGCTGCAAAGTTCTTCAGTTCATTCAGGCGATGAAGATCAAAAAGCTTCTTGGTCACAAAACCCTAAAGCGTACAAACGCAGCAACTTCTTCAAGAGAAAAATGAACTAGGGCAAATTGTCTCCGGTCACAATATGCTTACATAAAACCTTTGCATTAAGTGAGACGGCCCTTAAAATAATCTTTATATATGTCTAGGGTTGTGAGAAAAGAAAACCTAAACACATAGCTTGGATATGCGTGAAAAACAGTTCTGAAAAACTGATTTTCGTAATTCTTGATAGATACAACTATCGAGATTATCTGTCAAGTTTCACCTTTTAAATCTCGATAGATACATATTTCGATCTATATATTGAGCTTTAAAGAACATCACTTCTTCACTTGATTCTTGGACAGATTTGCATGGTTTCAATACTTGAAATAGTGCAGGCTGTACTTCGAGAAGTACCCTCAGTTTTAATTTTTAAATCAGAAAGCATTTTTTCAACAATTTCAAAAGTTTTAGATTGGGAGGTTTTGAACTTGAACTTTTTTTCATGACTGGGTAAATTAATCAAAGGTTCCTCAGTCTTGACAAAAACATGTTTTTCAGAAACAGATTTTTCAACAAAAGCAGTTTTGTCAATAATTTTTTCTTCAATACGGTCAAGCTGTTGACCAGTAATATGCAAAGATTCATTAGTAAAATTGTTTTGTTCGATAAGACTAACAGTGGGAGTTTTATCATCAGCAATTTTGAAAGGAGAGGCCTTCACTTCCTCTTTTGTCACTTCATCCTTCTTAGTAGTTATCAAAATTGGCTCAAGAGGAGGATGACTAGACCTAATAATGGTTTTATCTATTTTAACAAAATTTGATTTTTTTATCACATTTAAATGTTGTTTTGAAACCTCATCTTTTGAAACATAATGGTTTTCAAGAAAATCAAAAAACAAAATATGTTTTTTCAATTGATTCATCTTTTCTAACCATTTTCTCTTAACATGGTCTTTTTCAGACTAAGCAAAATTATTTTGGAAATATTTTCTTTTAAGTCTGTTTTTTGAAAGCATAAACTCATTGTACAAAGAAACCATATCAAGTTCAAAATCATCATTTAAAATAGTCAAAACTCTTAATTGATTTTGGTAAACAGGATTTTCAATAGGAGGAAAATCAGAATCAGATGGAGCAACAGATGCAGAGTCTTCTTCATCATCAATAGCAACGTTGCCATGAGGAGAGGAAGATTCAGCTTTAGTAGAATAGAAAGGAGTGCTAACTTGGGAGTTATCGCTAGAGACTCCTTTTAGCCTTAAACCAATGGGTTTTTCAAGACTTTTTTGCAAAAAATCATTGAGATCTTGGTCTCTTTTTGAAATATTTTTCAGATCCAGCAAAGGAATGTCTTCTTTCGTTGATCCTTAATGGTTGGTTATTTTGAAAACTTATTTTAACTGTACCATCAAAATATTGTTGAATATGAGTGAGATCAAGTTCATCAAAAATAGGTTTAACAAGAGGAGATTCTTGTTCCAACAACCATTCAGTGGGAAGCTTAACGTCTTGCCATTGAATCATTTTTGGAACTTGAACTTTAGCATCAGGAGTTAAACATTGAATTAACATAGTTTTACCAGAAGGTTCTTTGTGATTTATAGCACCAGGATTTAATTGAGTACCAACAATCTGTAATAAATGCAGTAAATCAAAGCAAAGACTTACTACCTTCTTCCATGATATAACCAGATGAAGCAATATTTAAAGTCAAAGTTTTAACAATATTAGGATCATCCAAAGGAAGAGTAAGATCAGGATAACAGTTAAAATAAACAGAACCACTCACCCGAAAGGGTATTAATACTTCTGTTCTAATGTGTTTACATTTAGTATAATTGAGTGTTGAACCTAGGATAGTATAGATAAGTTGTGGAGATCCAACTCCTCTATCAGCTCTAGGACTGGTTGTCCTCCTGTTATCGTAAATGAAGAAGATCACACTGTTGAAGAACACGAGATCCTTGATTTCTGAAAATGGAATCTTCCTAAAGTTGATACTAAAACTGTTTATAAGACTAGTTTTGTTGAAACTACTTTCTATCCCGTTTACAAAGTGAGAACTGTTGAACAAACATTTTCTATTTCTAGAGTTCATGAAAAATGTTGCTTGTTTTCTAAAAGAAATATTAATGAGTTCATTGCAAAAAAACTCAGTTATTTGCATATTGGTATGGTTCAGGTTGCTATTAAACCACTCACCCGAAAGGTTATTAATGCTTTTGTTCTAATGTGTTTACATGATGTTAGATTTAAAAATTTTAAAGATAGCATTCTTGGTATGATTACTGCTTCTTTGTATGATGGTCCTGTTTATTTTAACTGTTATCCTGATCTTACTCTTGCTTTGGATGATCCTAATATTGTTAAAACTTTGACTTTAAATATTGCTTTATCTGGTTATATCATGGAAGAAGGTAGTAAGCCTTTTGCTTTGATTTACCGCATTTATTACAGATTGTTGGGTACTCAATTAAATCCTGGTGCTATAAATCACAGAGAACCTTCTGGTAAAATTATGTTAATTCAATGTTCAACTCCTAATGCTAAAGTTCAAGTTCCAAAAATGATTCAATTTTGTTTCAAAAAATAACTCTGTTTCAGAAAATAACCCTGTTGTCGAAAATGAGGCTCTTGGAAGTCGTCTTAAAGCCTACAATAGTCAACTCTTTGGCAAAGAGGAAATCCATGCAATGGATAATGAGACTCTAATGGGCACTGATTATGCTAGATTGAGTCTTAAGACCCAATCTCTGTTAAGAAATGTTGTTGCCAACTTGCCGATGGATGTACAATTACGTATTCTGAGAAGCAAGGCTATGTTTAGGTCTTTTGACCTATGGTTCAAACATTTCAAGAAACTTGTTACTGCTACTATTCCTGATCCTAATGAATTAGACGAATCTGATAATGTATTTGTCCAACTGGACTGGGAAGAACACTTTGGGAGTACTCTCAGAGTGTATGAAAAGAAACACCCATTTCCTGGCCTCTTGATAAATTATGATGATAGTTCATATATTGCTGATGATTCAGATGATGATGATGATGACAGGGACCCTAACTGGCTTTCCCAAATGTTTGAATATAGCTTTATCAGGTTCATAAAATTAACAGGCCATTATCAAGTCAGCCAACTCCCACATATTATTCAGGATGCTGTTAAAGGATTTAACAATCCTTTTGTTTCCATCAGATGCTGGAGTACGTTGCCAAAATAGGAAAGAGATAACTGGATGAATGTCCAGTCTTCAAAGCATCTCATTCTCATTAATGGCCACACTCACCAAGGGCCATGGTTTGAAGGAAATTCTCAATTGTCCTTTGATGATCCTTATGTTCTTGTAGAATGTTGGAGAAATTGTTTTAATAACCAAATTATTAATGTTGCTCAAAATTTATGGAAAAATTATCATTTCATAGGAAGCACAGATAGAATTTCTGTCTTTGGTCCCAGACCATATTCTAATGCCATTGCTCATTTGCAGATTGCTGATCATTGTAATTCGAGAAGTCTTCTCATTCCAGGGAGAACTCCAGTGTTTGAGCCAATTTTATATTGTGGATTCTGTAATCAGTATGCTATTTACCATGAGCATGAATGTGATTCTCCACAAGGTCCTTTTGATCCTTTTGATGGTTATCCATCCGATGCTCCTTCCACTAATTGATGAGTTCACTCTTGAGGTTACTACTGTTTCAAGACTACTGCTACTTTCCCCTATTTGTCTAGCCTGCACAATGGCCAAAATTGTTACAATATTCAAAAAATGTTATGATAAAGTCCCATGTGCCTACTAAGAAGTCCCTGTGATGTTCCATGAGTCCCATGCCCTTTGGAATAAAGAATTTCCTTAGGCATGCGTCTCATATTCTCCTGACATGTCCTTTGGACTCATATTGGGATTCTTGAAAAGCAAAAGAAAAAGAAATGAATCCTCATACTTTGATCTTGTCATGATTACTTTGGTCTTACCATGCTTCTTCCGACAAAGTCTGAACATTATAAGTTGAAGAAAATGACAAAAAATTTTAGCTGATTTTAAGTCAAAAAGTGGGAAAAACACTGTTCACGGATTACTGTTCACAGATTACTATTCACTGACACTGTTCACTTTTTATTGTTCATAATACTGTTCACTCCGAAATTTTGCCTATTTAAGGAGGGTTGTCCCTTAAGTTTAAGACATAATTCTACTTAGGATTTTCTCTTTGGAACTTCTTCCTCTTAGAAGCCTTTCTCTAGAGAGAATTCCTTGCTCCTATTACCTTGTTCCTACTACCACTATTTCCTTACAAAACCTTGTAACTAGGACTAGTTCAAGCTTTGTAATTGTTAAACTGTACTGTTGAGATCCTGTATTCACTACTACTGTAAGTGTTTATTCTACTTTCAATAACAAGTATTTTCAGTTTCTGTTCATTATTCTACTTGTTGCTACCGCCACCTAGGACGGATTACCGCCATAACGAACAGTTCTAAATTGCTTCCATTTACTTTGAATTATTTTCATATATACTGCTTGGCTGGTTCTACCGCTTTACTATTGTTCTTACTTTTAAGTTATTTACTTACATTCAGTATATTACACTGTGCTTCTGTCTCTTTCCTTCAGCTGTGCATCCCCTTCCCCCTTTATGGTATCAGAGCCACTCTTTTCTGGCCGGTGATAGTGTTGTTATGTCTTTATTTCTTGTCCGTGTCTACCCGAACCTTTGGTACTCTGTTGTTGTGTTCCCTTCTTACTATCGTTGGCGTGACCCTAGTGTCCCATGCCCTTTGGAATAAAGAATTTCCTTAGGCATGCGCCTCATATTCTTTTGACATGTCCTTTGGACTCATATTGAGATTCTTGAAAAGCAAAAGAAAAAGAAAAAGAAAGGAATCTTCATACTTTGATCTTGTCATGATTACTTTGGTCTTACCATGCTTCTTCTGACAAAGTCTGAACATTATAAGTTGAAGAAAATGACAAAAATTTTCAGCTGATTTTAAGTCAAAAAGCCCATTACAATACATATATATATATATATATCCATAAAGGGGACACGCTACTGAAGAGAAGGAGACGGAAGCACAGTAATATTGTAAATGGAAATAATGTAAAGAACTTGAAAGTAAATAGCTTGAAAATAAATAACTTGAAAGTAAGAACAATAATAAGGCGGTAGAACCAGCCAAGCAGTATATATCAAAATAATTCAAAGTAAATAAGAAAAATAATTCAAAATAAATGAAAGCAATTTAAAACCATCCGGTATGGCAGTAATCCGTCCAAGGTGGTGGTAGCAACAAGTAAAGTAATGAACATAGAACTGAAAATACTTCTTATTGAAAGTAGGATTAACACTTACAGTAGTAGTGGTGAATACAAGATTTCAACAGTTACAAAGCTTGAACTAGTCCTAGTTACAAGGTTTGTAGGATTACAAGACTTGTAGTGAACAAGGATGAACAAGGTTGTAAACAAAGTAGTAATAGTAGAAGCAAGTGGGTTCTCTCTCTAAGAAGGCTAGTTCTAAGGGAAGAGAAATCAGTAGTCAAACTTGACTTGAAAAAACCCTTAAGGGACATCCCCCCTTAAATAGGCAAAGCTTTGAGTAAACAGTACTCATGAACAGTAAAAGTTAACAGTAAAAGATAAATTGCTGAAAGCAATCTTGATGTGACTAAAAGTCACGGGAAACACGGAGAATCAACTTTTCAGAACATTATCATCAGGAGTGGAAATTAACAGTGAAAGTCTACTAGTAAACAGTGTAGCATTTGAACATTATCATCAGGAGTGGAAATTAACAGTGAAAGTCCACTTAGTAAACAGTGTAGCATTTGGCCTTTATGCAGGCTAGACAAATAAGCTCAATCTTCTCAAAGATCTGGAGTTTCTTCATCATGTCCAAACAGCTCCTGGTCATATGGGAAATAAGGGTTCTGAGCAACAGATTCTTCGGAGGAGGCTTTGGATTCTTCCTGATTAGCAACAGCTTCTTCTGCCCATTTGAGTAAAGCTAGAAGAGCATCAGGATTCTTTCTCAAATTGTCAATAGAGGAGCTTTTAGTCTGAACATTTTTGCCAGAAGAAGAAGAGGGAGCATCAGCAGGAGCAGGGGTTTGAACAGGGGAATGATCTTTGGCCATGGGTAAAGCAGCAGCAGATGAAGATTCTCTGGAAATAAAGGCAACAGCGGTAATGATCTTTTGAGTGTGAGGGAATTTTCCCCACCATTTTACATACCAATGCCTGGAGAGAACATCACCATCTTTCTCATATTGCCATTTCAATATCCAAGGTATTTTATATTTTTTAACAAAATGAAGCAAGGCAGGAAATTTGGCTCCATAAGCATCACACCTAAAACATTTCTTGAAACTGTTGAAAGCTTCAAGCAATGGTGCAGGAAATAAATCAGTAATAGGACCAAATTGGGCCCACCAGCGGTTGAACCAAAGGGGCAAATCACCAGTGAATTCTTTGTCAAAGTTAACAAACCAGGAATGAGACATGTTTTCATTCTGGTGCAGCATGAATCTTGACCAAGCCATGATATAATCATAATATGAATAGGGAATGGGGGAGCTTGGCATTGTTCTAGTAGATGTAAGAGAAGAGCCCCATTGTTCTTCAGAAATAAAATTGACCAAGTAAACACTGTGGTAAATAATTTTGGAAACATCTTTGTGATCAGAAATGGTGTTAATAATAATAGATCTTTCATGGCGCAGAAGATCAGAATAATAATTTAAATTCTTTTCCCTATGCTCCGGAATCCAATGAAACTTTGGAGGGAAATAACTCCGAGCAAGTCTGAGCGGATCAGAAATAGAGGCTCTGTTGGGTTCAATATAAAACAGGTGTTGGAAATATTGTTTTTTGATGTATTGAGGGGAATTTTTTGGAAAAACAGTTTTGATGGGCCGGTTAACAGGGGTTAAGGCATAAGGATCATAAGATGAAGCAAGAACAGTGGAGTAATTAATCCTAGGGATGGTTCCTAGGGTGGTGAAACGGTTGGTTATTTCAAGAGGAGAAGCAGGTTCTTTTTTAACAATTTGTTTATCAGTTTCAGCAGGAGGATTATCTTTTGGTCGTCTACTTGCCATGGTGACACTGCAGAAATTCACGGGTAAGGAAATCAGGGATAGAATTTTGAGAACCTTTAATATATTCAATATCAAAATAAAAAACGCTTAAAATAGCTTGCCATCTAGCGAAAATATGTTTTGAAGCAATATTTTCAACATCTTTTTCAATAACATATTTAGCACTTTTGCAGTCAATACGTAACAAAAATTTTTGGTTTAACAAATCACTTTGAAATTTTGAAATACATAGTACTATAGATAAAATTTCCTTTTTAATAGTACTATAATTTAACTGTACATTGTTCCAAATACCAGAATAGAAACGAACAATTTGTTCAGATGACTCAGAAGAAACTCTTTGTTTTAGAATACCACCATAACCAACATCAGAGGCATCGGTTTCAACAATTTTGAAAGCTCCAACAGTAGGAATACCAAGACAAGGCAATGTCTTAACATGAGTTTTGATTTGTTTAACAATAGAAGTATGAACATCAGACCAAGGAGGAGGATTACTTTTTAACCGATCAAACAGAGGTTTGCATTGTTTCCTCATATCTTTGTAAAAGTCTGCAACATAGTTTAATGACCCAAGAAATCTTTGGAGTTGTGTTTTGTCAATGATAACATCAGGAAACTTATCGGCAAACTGGATGGCTCTATCTATAGGACGAATCTGTCCTTCAGAGATATCATAGCCAAGGAAACGAACTTTGGTTTGGAATAGTTTAACCTTCTTGGCTGAGACAACAAGACCATTTCTTTTGATAGTATCTAGAAACGAATTCAAATGTTTCCAGTGTTCGTCAATAGAGCTAGAGTAAACAAGAACATCATCAATATAAACAATGGTGAAATGACTGAAGGAGTTAAAAATATCATTCATGATATTTTGAAACTCGCTTGGGGCATTTTTAAGGCCAAATAGCATAACATTCCACTCATAATGTCCAAAAGGAGTGGTGAAAGCAGTTTTGTACCTATCATTCTCACTAATCTGAATTTGCCAAAACCCAGATTTCATATCAAACTTAGAGAACACAACAGCTTCATTCAACCTATGGACAAGGTCATTCTTGTTGGGAATAGGATACCGAATCCATTCTAAAACCTTATTCAGCATTTTTTTGGACATAAAAGGCTGAACAAGACCAGGGAGACTTGCTATTCCTAATCAATTTTTTCTGCAACAAATCATGGATTTCTTTTTTGCAAAATTCAACAGTTTCAACATTCATTTGGATAGGACGAGCTTTAGTGGGAATATTTTTCTCATCAAAATCTTTGACATATGGCAAATTAACAATATGTTTCTTCCTATACCAGAAAGCATTAGGGACATCAGAGCAAACATCATCAATCAACATTTTCTGAAAATTACCAATTTTGGATTGCAACAATTTATCAGAAATTTGTTCAGCAATTTTCTTGTATCTAACCTCTTGCTGAAGAAATTTAAGATGTTTAATTTTAGCATGAATCATGTTTGAAGCAGTATTAGTATCAATATCAAACTTCGAAGCAAATTTGAACTTTACTTTTTGTCCAAAAGGATCAGTAGTAATTCCATCATGTTCAACAAGAAAATGATATAAAGCATTTATAAAAGGCAAACCAAGAATCACTTTATCAGTCATATTCTTAACAAGAACAGATGGAATCTTGAAACAGACATTAGCATGGCATACATGAGCATTATTCAATTCATACTTTATTTGCATCTGAGAACCATTAGCAGAAACTAATCTTTCAGTAGATTTTTCAAAGTATTTTGAAGGAATCAGTCCTTCTTGGATACAGTTCATATCCGCCCCTGAATCTATCATAGCAATAACAGTGAAATGATAATCAGGAGAAACAACAATTTTAACTTTTGTAAACCATTTTGGAGGAATTATTTTATGAACAAGAGTAAGTTGAGAAATAGTGACATCATCAGGAATACCTTTATTAGAAAGAAGAGCTTGTTGACAAGATTCATCTCCATCCTTATGCTCAAGTCCTTTTTTAAGGTTATTTTTATCACTTTTAATATCTTTAAAATCATGTTTTAATTCGCTTATCTCTTGTTTAACAATATTAATTTCATGTTGTAAATCATTAACAGTCAGTTCTTTAGATTTCTTATTATTAAATTTTTCTAAAGTTTTATCCTCTTTACTCTTGGTGAGGACATTGGTTTTAATAACATTGCAGCAAGAACCTCTACTACCAATTTTAATATCAGAAGAATTATCAATATTTAGTATGTTGAATTTGTTTTTTAAATTACTAGGTTTTCTTTTACAATTTTTATTAAAGTATCCAGATTTTCCACAATTAATACTTCTCTTCTTAGCATAGAAATAATTAGGTTTAACAAAGTTAAATCTGTACCTTAATTGGTGTTTTAACAATTTTTTATCATCACACCTATTGGTACTAAGTTTTTTAATAGTACTGAAAATATCTGCATAGGTTAAATTATTATAATCAATAGAATCATTTTTAGCCATTAATTCTTGTTTTACTTTATGAGCAAAGATAGGAGGCAAACCGTCAATAAACTTTTCTTTCCAATAATACTTATGACAATCTTTCCGGAGCATCACTCTGGAAATAAAAACATCTTGATACCATCTGTATTCAGACATAGTTGAACAACTCAAATCATTTAAATAATCATGGGATGAAATATTGGATGGAGTACCAACAAAGTGTTTGAGAATAGTATAGATCAAGGTATTGACACCATTACAAACAATACTTTCATTAAAAATAGGCAAACATTCATCATTCTTATTAACAGCATGTTTAATAGACTCTCTGGATTCTTCAGTGATATATGAATCCCACCATCCACGAAGAGCACCAGAAAAACCAGTAACAAGCAAGTTAATAATATCAGGTTGATCAAGATCATGGTTATTTTGATAAGCAATACTAACCATAGACATGTGAATCATTTTAGTAACGATTTCTAGTTCAGACAAACCATCAATATTCCATTCATAAAGTTCATCAGCAGAAACAGAAGACACAGTATCAGAATCTGTATTTTCTTTAGAAATAATTTCTTCTTTAGAAATAATTCGAGCAGTTGGAGTACTTGTTGAAGTACCCTCAGTTTTAACTTCTAAATCAGAAAGCATTTTTTCAACAATTTCAAGAGTCTTGGACTGAGAAGTTTGAAACATAACTTTTTCTCTTTGACTAGGTAAATCAATCAAAGGTTTCTCAGTTTTAGTAGGAACAGATTTTTCAACAATTTTTTCTTCAATACGGTCAAGCTGTTGACCAATAATATGCAAAGATTGATTGGTAAAATTGTTTTGTTCAATAAGACTAACAATAGGAGTTTGATCATCAGCAATTTTGAAAGGAGAGGCCTTCACTTCCTCTTTTGTCACTTCATCTTTTTTAGTAGTTATCAAAATTGAATCAAGAGGAGGATGACTAGACTTAACAATGGTTTTATCAATCTTAACAAAATTTGATTTCTTTATCACATATAAATGTTGTTTTGAAACCTCATTATTTGGAACATAATGGTTTTCAAGAAAATCAAAAAACAAAATATGTTTTTTCAATTGATTCATCATTTCCAACCATTTTCTTTTAACACGGTCTTTATCAGACTGAGCAAAATTATCTTGGAAATATTTTCTCTTGGTTTTGTTTGAAGCAAGCATAAACTCATTGTACAAAGAATCTCAATCAATTTCAAAATCATCATTTAAAACAGTCAAAACTCTTAATTGATTTTGGTAAACAGGAGGATTTTCAATAGAAGAATCAAAATCAGATGGAGTAACAGAAACAGTGTCTTCCTCATCTTCATTAGCAGTTTTACTAAATGGAGTGGAAGTTTCAGGTTTAGTTGAATAGTAAACAGAGCTAAATTGGGATTTATCACTTGAAATACCTTTTAGCTTTAAATCAGAGGATGTTTCCAAATTCTTTTTCAAAAATTCATTGATCTCACGATCTCTTTTTGAAATACTTTCAGATCCAGCAAAGGAATGTCTTCCTTCGTTGATCCTCAAAGGTGGATTGTTTTGAAAACTTATTTTAACAGTACCATCAAGATATTGTTGAATATGGGTGAGATCAAGCTCATCAAAAATGGGTTTAGCAGGAGGGGTTTCTTGTTCTAACAACCAATCCTTAGGAAGTTTAACATCTTGCCATTGAATCATTTTTGGAACTTGGATTTTAGCATCAGGAGTTGAACATTGAATTAACATGGTTTTACCTGAAGGTTCTCTAGGCATTATAGCACAAGGATTCATTTGAGTACCCATTAGTTTGTAATAAATGCGATAGATCAAAGCAAAAGGCTTACTACCCTCTTCCATGTGATATCCAGATGAAGCAATATTCAAAGTTAAAGCTTTAACAATATTAGGATCATCCAAAGCAAGAGTAAGATCAGGATAACAGTTAAAATAAACAGGACCATCATACAAAGAAGCAGTGATCATGCCAAAAATGCTATCTTTAAAAATCTTAAATCTAGCATCTCTTAAACACATGAGAACAGAAGCATTAATACCCTTTCGGGTAAATGGTTTAATAGCAACTTGAACCATACCAATATGCAAATAACTGAATTTTTTAGCAGCAAGGAAGTCATTAATATTCTTTTTAGTAAACAAACAGCATTTTTCATGAATTCTCGAAATAGAGAAAATTTGTTCAACAGTTCTAGCTTTATAAGCAGAATGAAAAGTACTTTCAACACAACTAGTTTTATAAATAGTTTTAGTATCAACTTTAGGAATAGTCCATTTACGAAAATCAGGGATCACCTCATTATCATCAATAGTGTGATCTTCTTCATTTACAATATCAGGAGGACAACTAGTCCTGGAGCTGATAGAGGAGTTGGATCTCCACAACTTATTCATACTATCCTAGGTTCAACACTCAGTTATCATGTTTTTCTCACAACCGTTGCATTTCGTAACACATACCCTAACCAACCTTATACCTCTCATGCCCTACACGCCCTCTCTTGGCTCAAACGGGCCTTACAGCTAGGTTCTAGGACTTCACTTTACGACTAGGGTGGTGCCAACGACGGTAAGAAGGGAACACAACAACGAAATATCAAGCATTCGGGTAGATACGGACAAGAGACAAAGAACACAACCACACTACCACCGGCCAGAAAAGAGTGGCTCTGATACCATAAAGGGGACACGCTACTGAAGAGAAGGAGACGGAAGCACGGTAATATTGCAAATGGAAATAATGTAAAGAACTTGAAAGTAAATAGCTTGAAAATAAATAACTTGAAAGTAAGAACAATAATAAGGCGGTAGAACCAGCCAAGCAGTATATATCAAAATAATTCAAAGTAAATAAGAAAAATAATTCAAAATAAATGAAAGCAATTTAAAACCATCCGGTATGGCGGTAATCCGTCCAAGGTGGTGGTAGCAACAAGTAAAATAATGAACATAGAACTGAAAATACTTCTTATTGAAAGTAGGATTAACACTTACAGTAGTAGTGGTGAATACAAGATTTCAACAGTTACAAAGCTTGAACTAGTCCTAGTTACAAGGTTTGTAGGATTACAAGGCTTGTAGTGAACAAGGATGAACAAGGTTGTAAACAAAGTAGTAATAGTAGAAGCAAGTGGGTTCTCTCTCTAAGAAGGCTAGTTCTAAGGGAAGAGAAATCAGTAGTCAAACTTGACTTGAAAAAACCCTGAAATTTAAGGGACAACCCCCCTTAAATAGGCAAAATTTCGGAGTGAACAGTGTCATGAACAGTAAAAGTGAACAGTAATTTGTGAACAGTGATCCGTGAACAGTAATCAGTGAACAGTAATCTGTGAATAGTGTTTTTTCCACTTTTTGAAATAAAAACTTCTGAACTTTTGTCATTTATTTGGTCCAACATGTCAGGAGAAGCATGGCAAAAGGCAAAAGGAGAAGCATGCATGCCTCCACCAAGTACGTAGATGCTCCTTTCTTTTCTAAAAAGACTTCAAAGGTGACATCTTGTGTTGGCCAAAAGGAAGCTTTTGTCAGAGCATCATCTCTTCACAACCATCATGGCCTGTGCCTTTCAAACCATTTTGAATATTGTAATAGATCTGGCCGTTGTGCAGGCTAGACAAATAGTGGCCGTTGTGCAGGCTATATATATTTATTGTAATGGGTTTAAAATTTCAAGAAAAAAGAAGAACTGGGTTTTTTAAAGAATTTGGTTATGAACGACCACGTATATAAATTAGTAGTGGGAAAGTTCATAAAATGCATTGTGGTCAGAATTGATTCAATCACATAAACAAGTTTTGCCAACGTTTAGAACAAAATTTCACTGCTGAGGTACACTTCTTTGATCCCTGAGTTCCTAACTATATATGGATCCATTTATTCATGGATTGGACTGACATCTTTCTTTTCCTTTTCAGTCTTTCGGTGCTTATGTGGCTGATCCTAAATCCTCTGCTGAACTTCAAGCCAAACAAATGAATTCCGGGCCTGACACATCCTGCTAGAGGAGCAACATCGTGAATTTGAGGCCAGGTTCAAAGCTCTGGAAGTTGAGTTAGCGATGACCGCACCACTGACAAGACGGAAGAAGTTTTCCAGGGCAATCGAGGGAGGGGAAGACCAGATTGAACCACACCATGTCAAGCAAGCCTAGTACTGACAAGAAGAAATAGGATGTTTTCCCCTTCACTATATTTCTTTGGTTATCTATCTTTGTGGGGGAGTCATGTTTGAGCTCTCACTTTCTCTAAAGCAACAATTACTAACCGGTGCAGTACATGGAATAGTTTAACAAAAGTTATATACATATATATATATATATATATATACTAGTCGCTAATCCGTGCAAAACACGGTAAAATTACTGGAAATGAAATTTAAAGAAGCATTGAATTATAAAGTGATGTTATTTATGAGTTAAAAATATTTACCAACTCAACTATTTTCTTTTAATATAAAGATTGTTGTACCAGTAAGATTGCTTATTTAATTTAATTTGAACCTTCGTTGTATGTATATGGGAGCATATCAACTGCAATAGGCGAATAGACCATCTAAAGCCAACTCAGAATCCAACTCATTGAAACCAAAGTCATCTCACCTTATTTGTGTAACAAAACAATCTCATCCTGTCATAGATTAGACATAGTCCGGCAGTCCTTTGTCATTGACTCCACATCTCCTTCATCGCTTAGTCACCCTCACTCCTCTACTAGATCTGATGCCGGCAGCCATTTGCTGGAAAGCACGGACATGTCATTTTGCCTGCCGTGTTCTGATAGAAACTAAGAAAAGAAGAGAATAGAGTAGTGAACTAGGCCTCCTAGAGAGAGATTAGAGAAGAAAGAGAATGACTGAATAAGGAAGCGTGTTTGCTTAACTTTCTAAATGAATCGTTACAGTGAATACATAATTCTTCTTATACTACTCACAATTAAGTTACAGTTATGATGCTATGTTTAACTAATTGATTCTTCTTATCTACAGTTATAGCTAACTAACTAAAAGACAAGCCAGCTCATCACTAACTAACCAACTTCCAACTGACAGTGACAGCTATAACCATAACTCCTATCATTCCCTTCCCCTTAAGAGAGACGTTGTCCCCAAGGTCAAAATTCAATTTCACTTCACTGCTTACACTGCTTCACTTCACTGCTGCACCTTACATTGCTGTACATTTACACTGCTGCACATTGCACCTTCACTTCTACACCTGTACTGCTGTACATTTAACTGCTGCTTACTGCTGTCCAACTGCACAATCCATGAATCAGTTACATTACCAAAAGTCTTCAATTAGCTTCTCCCCACCCCATCAAAGGACCTTGCCCACAAGGTGGGGAAATTGGTGTTGAAGTGCATACAGCGATTCCCAACTAGCAGCATCTACAGACTGACCATGCCATTGAAGAAGGACCTCAGTGATGGTCCTAGTTCTCAATTGTTTGGACCTAGTCTGAAGAATAGCAATAGGCTCAGGGTTAAACAAACCCTCAGCATCAACAAGAGGTAAGGTAGGAATAGGAATCACTTTATCACCCAATTTTAGCTTCAAGTAGGAAATACGGAAAACTAGGTGAATTGAGCAATCATCGGGTAAGGCAAGCTAGTAGGCCACCTGGCCAATCCTCTGAAGAATCTGGAAAGGACCATAATATTAACATGTACCGAACATCACAGCCTCCCAAGGCCAACACATTTAAGTCCATCTTGAACTAATTACCCTGTATCTTCAAGGAAACTGCATGACAAGACCCTTGTGTTCTCAAGTTTGATCCATTAGCTACCTTTACTTCAAAACTATCCTCAGTGGACAAAAGAAAAGAAACACGTGTTAATAACAAGAAAACATTTATAAACAATAAAACATTTATAATTAGGATAAACACATGTTAATATCAAGTATACTAGCATAATACTAATTACTAACTCCAACTCCCCAACTTCAAGCAAAAAGCAACACATCACTCATCATCATCTAACACAATGGTGCCTAGATCCACATCCATAAGCATTGGGCAAGCTGATGCAATTTCCAAAACCCCATCCAAAACAAAACACATGTCATCTTCCTATTGGAAATTGAAGTCTAAGGCTCCAAAAATATTTGGAGCCCAAGTTTGTACTTCTCAAAAAAAATCGGTGCTAACTCCTTTAGACCAAAATTCTATTTTACATATTATGCCAAAATTAAATAATACCTCTATCAATGGAATAATGGATACGAACAAAAACTTAATTCGATCAAGAAGTGTGTGCATTTAATTAAAAAGAGAAAGGGATAAGGAAGGTGAAAGTGCTAAAATATGCAAATGAAGCAATGCAACTAAAGAAAGAGATGTACCTTGTCATTAAACAATACAAGAAAATCATATAGAAACGACAAAGAAAATACTTTCAAGCTAATTTTAAATGGAAGCATATTTCTTCAAATTTCGATAAAATTTTCTCATTTTCTTCAATTGATTGAAGTTGGAGTCAGCAGTTGAAAACGTATAGGTCATTGAAGACAAACCCAAATCAAACCCACTACTGACTATTGAGTCAGATCCCAGATCTTGCACCTTGAGAAATTTTACTGGTGAAATCCCTAGAATTTCTTGAGCCTGCTTACAATTAGCAAATAGAAGAAACTGCAATTTAGCATCGTAATGAATTTGATTTAGGTAATGAAATTTTTTATTTATAACTTTAAGAGAGAGGGAGAGAGACCTGGCTTAATGAGCAGCTTAGTGACTGTGAATTCAGGGATTTACAGTTCATTGCACACACTATTCTTATGGATTGTGGAAGCCTTGGAATTTTACGAAGTTGCATGCAATTTTTTATTCCAAGTCTTCTTAATCTAGCAAATCTACTAATGCTTTCAGGGATCATACGAATATTGGTTCCATCTAGATATAGATATTTCAATTCAGGAAAGTAATCAGGCATCATTAAAGATCTAACTCAGTTAGATTTTCACAGTTGTTGAGATTCAGATATTCCAACTTTAGAAACCCATATTCAGACAAGCTACCAAAAGAATGGTATGTCAGACTTCTACCAATCTTCAATTTGGTACAATGGGAAATCTCTAAAACACTAAGATGTTGCAATTTATAGATGCTATCCGGAAGATCCATAATGCTTTGACAATAACTTAGGTCTAACTTCTCAAGCCTAGTGAGATACCCAATTGATGAAGGCAACCCTTTAATACCAGTCCTTGACAATAATAGTGTTCGTAAACTTTCCATTCCTGGCAAAATACTGGGAAACTTCTCAAGCATTAAGCAATCACGGAGATCAAAATATTGAAGAGATCTTAGCATAAGGCTTCTTGGAAGAGTTTGAAGCTTTTCACAACCTTCGAGGATCTAGATTTCAAGCTTATCAAGAGATCCAACCAATTCATCAACCACAACTAAATTTTTACACTTAGAAAGGTCCAATACCTCTAAGTTTGGGGTGCACAAGGCAGGAAATTCCATAATGGATTAACAGGATCCACACTTAATATATTTCAAATTTTCTAATGGGATCCCCTGTATAAGGAAAAAAGTCAAAATTTATCTTAAACTTTAAAATAAAATTTAATAAAATTGTAATTCATAAACACTAATAATCATACCTGCCTGAATGGCTCCTCTAATGCAATGCAACTATATGGCATGTTGAGTTCAACAAGTAGATGAGGACAAAAAGTGGATGGCAAAGGAAAAGAATAATCAGGCCAATCTAGCAACCTTAACTCACTGGGGAGATATTTCCTTATTCGCAATGTACAAATACAATGCGTGAGGCCCCAACTATGACGGGAATCTATTACAACTTGGCATTTAGGTACAAATAAGTGCATGCGTTTTAATTTAACTTTCAATATCTCTTTAGTAATTGTTTGGATATATTCAGACTCAGACTCGCTGCCTATCACAGAGAAAAAGAAACATTAAGAGTTAAACTAGCTGGAAACAAAAATACAAAGATGAACTAAATTCAAGTTTCCTAGTTGTGTGTGTTACAACTTGCAACTAACATATTATTAATTAAAGTAAATGGCATTTAAGCCTTAGATTTGAGAGCTATCTCTATTTTTTTTTTTTTTTTTTTGGAGGGGGCTAAGAAATTAGTTTAAGCTTTTAGCAAGTAGTCACGTGAACACTTTGGTTAGTTGAGGAAACAAACTATTTGCTAACCAACTTCTGATACTTTTGTTTTTTGTTTCTTTTTGATGAATTAAACCACTTCTGGGTTGTAGGATTTTGTATTTGGTCTGGAAGGAGAATTTCTGCTTGGCTTCGGTTTTGATAGTTTAGTATGAGCCTATTGTATAGCTTTCTCATTTGAACAATTTGTTTGTTTCTTAGGCTCCCTTTTTCCTAAGAATCTGGGTGTAACTGTGTTTATGTTGTTCAATGAATTGATCTGATTTATCATATAATAATAATAATAATAATTAATAATCATAATCATAAAAGCAGAAGTAATACATACCCAATTTTGTAAGTCAATCCAAACAAATTCGCAACTTCAACTAGAGCTGCCCTCCACTTCCAAACCTTTTCCTTGAAGTTTCTTTCGTGCTCAGCCAGTGCTAACCCATACTTCCCTGATTGTTTACGTACCTCTGATGGGTCCACTTTGTAAAAGACAGGTAGAACCTTCTGACCTTTCTTAAGACACTCGACAAGTTCATCCAAGCACCAAGTGGAATTTGCATAGTTTTCAGAGAATACAACAACTGAAGACCTTGACAATTCAATGGCTCCGAGAAGTCTGGGTGAAATTTCTTCTCCCCTTTCAAGCTCAGCATCATCTTTGAATGTCAGACAAAGCCTAATATAAATGGTTTGTAAAAGAATGGCCGGTATCTTCACCTCTACGGCTTAGGAAGACATCATATTTCCAATAGGGAGTGGAAGAAGAAGATGAGGCTCCTTCACTGGTCTGCAAAGCCATTGGAATCTATGACTATAAGCAGAAGAGAAGACAGAGACAATCAACGGTGTGATTAAATAGGAATTTTTAAGATGAGTAAATGCATGCGGATTTTTTTGTCTTTTTGGGCCAAAGAGCAATATGAGGTGTGAAGCTCTCTGCTTACGCCCTCGCTAACACAGATTCACCTATCAAGTTCTAACTGTTAAGGAAATTGCTAATTCCAATTTAGCAAAATCAGAACCTATCTGAACGCGTTTGATTGGGAAATTATCTTCACCAAATATGTTCAAATTAGAATCGAATTAGAGATTTAGGATTCGAGGATCAGCGTAAAATGACTTGGGTGGTCTTAGTGTCATACTAACCAGGAGATGTTTTGTTCTATTACCCCTAAACCTAAATTCGGCAAAGAAAATGCTTTTATGACAATTTGCATAGTTTTACAGTTCTCTTTCATCATTCTTCTCTTGCTCAGCCTTCCCTTGGGTGTTATAAACAGTCAATGGCAGATGATGTTATAAGAGTTCTTGATTTGAACTCCACAGAGGGAGAAGTGGCAGAGAGCTACATATTGATGGCGGTCTCTGATTTTTATGCTGTGAATGCTAATTATTGAACTAGACTGAGTCTTTTTACCAGGGATTTCAAGGATTATGTTGTTGAGCATCTACAGGTAACTATAATTCTCACACACATCCTAAAAGGCTAAAAGTACAGATTTTTTATATTTTGGTAGAACTAAAACTGGTATTTATCTCTTTTGGAATGGGAAAGGCATCAAAAATACATATGCATACATGCACAAAGAAGACTAATGTTCCAAGTAAAAAGAGTTTGTTAATTCAAATTATGTGAACAAAAGAATGTAAAGGAATACAAAAATAATAATAATATGATTAGTAGAAGTAGTAAAAGATGACATGTCAACTAAGGAATTAACAAAAAATGACATCAAACATTATATACATGTGTGTGTGTGTATACAAAAATTGAAACGTAACATTTACTGTTGCTACCCTTCTTTTAAGCTACATTAGCGTGGCATGTCATCATTTCTTTAAAAAATATGTATATAAAAGATGTTTACACTGCAACTTCTCCCAGTGACCATGGGAGAGGAGGATTTCAGTTTTTTTCTGGCAGAAAACTGCTGCTGCAATTCTTTGTGGTTGGGATGACAAGACTCTGAAATCGATCAGCCCTTGCACTTCTTTTTTCTTCATTTAATTGATGGAAAGGCTCTTCCAATAGGATCAGCACTTCACCGATGTGGCAGCCTCAAGATCATGGTATTGAGGAATTGTGATTCAGTCATATGATGAAACTCATTCTCATGAATTAATGCAACTATGACCAGTTATTTTCCTAACTCCTCTTTCCTTCATCTTCTCCCTCACAAGAGAAACATCTGACCACCGATCTGCTGCTGCATAGATGTTGGACAAAGACACATAATTACCAGCATTATGTGGCTCAAGCTCAAGAAGACGAGCAGCAATAACCTCCCCTAATTCAATATTGCAATGCAGCTTACAGGCCCCAAGAAGTGCACCCCAAGCACCAGAATGTGGCTCCACAGGCATTGAGTTTAGAAGCTCATAAGCTGCTTTCAATCTCCCTACCCTGCTAAGAAGATCAACCATACAAGCATAATGATCAGGAGAAGGAACTAAAGAGTATTCATATCTCATCATTTCAAAATAGTGCCAACCCTCTTCAACAAATCCAGCATGACTACATGCTGACAAGATGACGGTGAAGGCCACCTCATCTGGAACCAGCCCTTCATTTAGCATCTTATTGAAAAGGTCAACAGCTTTCTTCCCATGCCCATGATACGACAACCCTTGTATCATGGAACAATAAGAGATTAGGTCCTTTTTGGGCATCTCTTCAAACAACTTCGTTGCTCGCTCCATGTTTCCACACTTGGCATTCATGTCAACAAGAGCCGCAGCTACATGAGGTTGTTGAATATCCATTGTGCTTCGGCTCACATAAGAATCAACCCATTTAGCCAATTCCAAATTACCAATTTGAGAACAAGCAGACATCAAGCTCACCATAACAAACTCATCAGGCTTTACATCCCTTGAATCCATTTCAAGGAAAACTTTCAACGCTTCGTTAGGCTGACCACTTTGAGCATAACCCGATATCAATGCAGACCACACAAAAATATCCCTTTGAGGCACCTGCTCAAACAGAAACCTTGCAGACGCCATATCACCTGCCTTTGCATACCCATCAATCATGGTAGTATACGAAACCACATTCCTCTCAGGCATTTCATCAAACATCCTCCTCGCACCCTTCAAGTCACCCAGTTTCACGAGGCCACAAATGATAGCATTCCAGGATGCCACATTCCTTTGTGGCATTTCATTGAACAACCTCTTTGCCTCTTCTAAATCCCCAAAAGTTATATACCCAACAACCATAGCCGTCCATGAAACCACATTTCTGTCAGACATATCATCGAACAGCTTACGAGCACTAAAAATATGTTTACATTTCCCATAGAAGTCAATCAAACTAGTCTTAACAAAGAGATCCCCTTCAACCCCGCACCTCAATGCCGACCCATGAAGGGCACTCCCTAGGCTAACCTCACACTGGGTGGAACACGCTTTAATGATTGACGGGTAGGTGTAGCTGTCAGGCACACCACCCTCTCTCTTCATGCGAACGAAGAGTGAAACAATGTGGATGAAATGAGAGTTTTGAGAATAAGCTCTAATGAGAGAGTTCCAGAGGAACGTACTGGGTCTTAGAACGCGGTTGAAGACGGAAGTGGAATAGGAAAGAGTGGAGAGGGAGAGGGAGATGAAAAGGGTGATGAGAAAGTGGTCTTGCTCGAGGCCTTTACGGATGATGTGGGCGTGAAGTTGGTGGAGGTGGAGAGAGGTCTTGCAAGACCTGAGGAGAGTTGGGATTGAATTTGAATTTGAATTTGAATTTGAATTGAAGGCAGTGGTGGCGGTGGTAGTGGCAGTGGCTTTGGCTTTTGGAAGGCTACTGCTATTGCTACTGACACCGGAGAAAGAGAAGCAACGGCTAGAGTATTGACATCGCCGGATAAAAGCCATTCACCTCTCCATTCACCTCTCTGCGTTCTCCGTCGCTGTCGTTCTCTCTCTTCCTTGCTTACTCTCTCTGACTTCTCTGGTTTTTATCTTTAGAAAGAAAAATAATAATAAAAACTTTAAATATATATATATATACCAGCTTTAAATAAAGAATACACAGCAAAATCAAACACAAAACCCAAAGCTGTACTTGGCCGGAGCTGCCTCCTGAAGCGGCGGAGTTGAGCCGCCGCCGACCCTTTCTCCCTCTCGGTCTCACCCTCTCCCGGTCTCTCAGTCTCTCTCTCTCTCCCCCTGTCGATCTCTCAGTCTCTCTCTCTCTCCCCCTCTTTCTTTCTCCCTCAGTTAATCGGTTTCATCATCATCTGATCTGAGTGAGCCAAGGTATGTTTTGTTTGGGTGTTTTTTTAAAATAACTATAAAACTCAAACTATATGAGTTGGGCAACGTTACAAACATATTTCATTCCTAACAATTCGAGTTTAGTGGACTCGATTTACCTAGTAGCTGAGGTGGACAAAGTAGGAAACCGAGTTCATTAAACTTGATTTATATAAGTTTCCTACTTCAATGAACTCGGTTTCTATACATAGAAACCGAGTTCATTGAACTCGAATTCTATGTCTCATCCCACTGCGTCAATAGTTTCTGGTCACGTGGGTACTGAGCTGGAAATCGAGCCTATTGGACTCAATTTCTATGAATGGTCCCCAGCCCTCCAAATGTTGCCGTGGGTCCCAACTGGGACCTGTTTTCCTTCTTGTCCGTCTCTTCACTCACTACTTTCTCAGTATCTTCACTCAGTAACTCTCTTCACTCACTACACTCATCTCACACAACATCTCAGCTATCTTCATACAATATTGTGATTATTTGCTAGTTTTTTTTTTTTAAGAAAAATTTAGAACATATTAGGAAAAGTTATGTTTTTTTTTTTTTTTGTTAGTGTAAATATTGTGATTAATTTATTTGTTGTAGTGATTAATTTATTTGTTAGTATATAGTGATTAATTTATTTGTTAGTATATTGTGATTAGTTTATTTGTTAGTATATTGTGATTAGTTAATTTGTAAGTATATTGTGATTATTTGCTAGTTTTTTTTTTTTTTTTTGAAATTAATATTATGATTAATTATAAAAAGTGTAATCACCTTCAAAGTATGACTCATGTTATGTCCAAAAAACTAGTCATATCTTGAAATTGGTTTTGTTCAGTCCTTTTATTTTGATAGCTTGCATTTAATCATGACAAGTGAAGCTATTTGAGTTTTGACATTAGTGCTCAATTGAATGATGAACTTGATTACTTACCGCAAAATCAATGTCTAAATATTTGGACACATTTATATAAGATCATGAATCTACTTAAGAAAAACATATCTATAATGACTAGTAATATTATGATTAATTATTGGAAATATTTAGTACTAAATATTGTGATTAAATTACAACATATTGGGAATTTTTTTTTTTTTTTTGTTAGTGTAAATATTGTGATTAAATTATTTGCTAACTTTTAAAAAATATATATAATATTGTGATGGGCTATGTTATTACAACATATGGGAATATTTGTTTTGTTTGTTAGTGTAAATATTGTGATAATATGCTAAGTTTTTTTAAAAAATTAATATTGTGATTAATTATTGGGAACATTTAGTGCTAAATTTTGTGATCAATTGTTAGGAATATTTAGTACTTTTAGGTCTTTATCATGGATATGAAATGGATTATGAGTTTGATACCTAAGATAGTATTTGTAGTCTTTTTACCATAAATTATTTCAAGATATATTTATTTAAGATTTGTAACAGAGATTTCAATGGATAACTGGTTGGTATATAATATTTTTGTTCATCATAACTTATTTGAATGAGTTTTGAAAGTCATGCCCCTAGAATGATTTGGAATTTTAAAAGAATAAGAAATTGGTAATGACTATTTTTGTATGTGACCTGAGGTGAGTATATGCAAATTTGGTTGAGGTTAGTATTGTTGGCATTTCATACGCAAAGTTTTGTGATTGATGTTGATTGAGCAGTATAAATTTGTCACTAACACCATTGCATTTGATGATCTATAGGTTGACAATGACCCATATAAATATATATTACGGTGGACCCCTTAGCAATGCCAACCCTTATGATGGATTGATGTTTCAAGGTCCGGGTATCCAGTGCTACTATATGATGATACGCCATAAGCTAAAGACCCTGAATGATTTGAAAGTAAAAATTATGGAAGAATTGCAAGTGAACCCTGCTTTGCATGACATACATATTACTTTCCGTTCTCCACATGAAGTCCTCAATCAATGCATTGATTACAGATATATGACGATAATAGAGGACAAACATGTGAAATTCATGTTTAGTAAGATGCAAAAATGGGAACAAGTAGCAGATTTTGAGTTGTATGTTAGTTTGCAGCTGCATGCGGAAGTCGGCGTAGAGGAAATTGTACAAACAACTACATCTCTAATGGACATGACTATGCATTCAAAGCTAGTAATACCATTGACAAACTTGGAATTTCAGAAATGGGAAGGAAAAAAAAATCAACATAATGTAAAAGGATAAGAAGAGAATATTCAGTAGGTGGTCGGTTTTAATTTTACCTTGCCTTCCCAAACAGCGCACGCTCGATGTTCTTTTACAAACCTTAACACCGAATCCTCAATGGGACTAGGACCGAACTCATCAGGGATCTGAGCAAGAACAGTAGCCATACTGCACGAAGTTTAGGGAGTCAAGAGTAATATAAGCACATGTTGAATTGGCAAGGATCTCAATGTATAGCCTAATTTCTTGCACAAATGATAAGTATGACAATCAACCATAGGGAATAAACATACATATAAAAAACTCAATATGCTGCCAAAAACTCAGTATGAGCTAATTAATTAAGCCTTCTACATTTCTCCATTTTCATTCAAATGTGTTCTGAGGAGTTAGAGCAATGCTTTGACAAATCAGAACATTACAGTTTTTTGGTTTTCATAATAATCTGTATTTAAAAACACTTCATAGAAAGGAGAAAGTAAAATGGTAATGTGGATATAGTCTAGGGAGGGGAACAGAAAAAAGAAAAAAGAAGAGTACGTTTAAACTTTAAAGGTGCTGCTATGTACATTTTAATAAATTTTGCATAGATTGCAAAATTTTCAAAATTACACTTAAGACTTGATTTCCAAATAATATTTTAAAAATTGGAAATTATGTTTTATACACTTAAATCATGTTTTGAAAACACAATCTAAAGACTAAATGTGGTATCATCTTTTTAATGAGTTTAGTAGTTATTGATTTAGGGGGGTGTAACATTAAATAATTTTCCATAGATTTCAAAATTTGCACTGAACTTTTATGTGGATATACAAGTTAAGTGCAACATTTGAAATTTAGAAATTTTTTGTTTTTACATTTAAATTGAGTTTTGGAAAAATGAGTTTAGTGTAAATTTTGAAACACAAACTTTCAAAATTTGCAGTAAACTATCAAGGCAAATGTGTTTACACTAGACTTGTGCCAAGAGCCTTACTAGTTTAATTGGTACCTTTTAGTGTTTATAACGAAGATATTTAGGATCCAATTTTTTTTCACCCTCAACTTTCGATATATTTAAAAAAGAAATTATGTTTTCAAACACAATATCAATGTAAAATGTAAATGTATATAGAAACCGTGCATGGGTATATAGATTTTAATATAGATGATCATAGGGAAGACTATCACCATATGCAAACATATAGTTCTGTTCACTGTTTGTGTTGCTATCAAGTACAATGCATGCCAATAGAAAATCATCCACTACCACTAAACCTAGAAAAAAGGAGTAATCAAAGAAAACCCATATATCAGTTGCAAGGAATAGAGAGAGTCCTTACTTTTGTGATAGACTACCAGCGGAACCCAGAAAGTTGTTAATCCAACTCAGACAAGATATTGAAATTAATTTCTGTATGAAAGCAAAAAAAAAATATTCAGATACCACCTATATTAAAAATTACATAACAAAACCCAGAAACTCTACTCAATACCACCATCAACAAGTACCAAAATATAATTCAGACAATCAATTGAAACTGAGAATTCTGCTCATATCAATTTCTTTCTTCTTAAAAAAGCATATCATTCCAAATTTTCTTCCTATAAAGAAAATGGATATAATAGTATTAATGCTAGTACCTATTTACTGGTAAGCGTAACTTGTGCATACCAAGTTTCATACTCAATTCAAATCACAGAAATATATAATAATAATAATAATAATAATAATAATCATTTTATAAAAATAAAAATCCAAAAACTCGTTAATCTCCATTTCAGACACTCAACTCAATTCACATTACACCCAAAAAAAAAAAAAAAAAAAAAAAAAACAGTAAATAAGCAAAACCAACAACAACAACCCATTTCTCTAAAACACAAAGACAATCCAAACAATCATTCATACAATGATATAAAACCCAAAAACCACATAGAAGAGATCAAATGAGAATGATACCCTGCGGTTGTTGGGATAGAAATCATTGCTAGAAGGCAATGATTGTTGGGACGGCGACGGCGACGGAGTGGTGGGGTGACGGTGATGGAGCGAGAGGGCAGGAGAGGGAATGAGATTGAGAGAGATGGATGGCGACGAAGCGAGAGGGAATGAGAGTAAGAGTGAGAGTAAGAGAGACTAAGAGTGGGAGGGAATGAGAGAGACTGTGAGTGTTGTTTTGAAAGTTTTTTGAGTGCGATTTGCAGGACACGTGGAGGGCCGAAAAGAAATCAAGTCCAATCGACTCGATTTCAATGTACAAAAACCGAGTCCACTGGACTCAATTTATATGTACAAAAACCGAGTCTATCAGACTCGGTTTCTATGTACAAAAACTGAGTCCAATGAACTCGATTTCTAGGCATACGTGGACGCTTTGTCCACCTCAGTTACTGGCAAAATAGGAAACTCAAGTACAATATACTAGATTTATAACCCGAAAATCGAGTCCACTGAACGCGAATTGTTAGAAATGAAATTTGTTTGAAATGTTGCCTAACTTATAATATAGTTTGGGTTTTATAGTTATTTTTTAGAAAAATCTGTTTTGTTTTCTCAGTTTAATCGGTGGGTGGGAGACCTGGGGGTGGGGATTTGTTTTGTTTTTTAGCGGGCAGGGGAACGACGTCGTTCCACTTAAGTTATTATTATTTTTTTTTTATTTTGTAATTAACGTTTATTAGTTTTTTTAAAAAATTAAGAAAAAAATATATATATACACACACTAGACTCTCTTTTATTTTTTATTTTGAGTTTATTGAAATAATATTTAAAAGTGAAATAGAGACAGTGCCTTAATTTTTAAGATATTTCTGTACTTGATAAAAGTTTGAAAGTCTAAAATTTAGGAACTTTTTAAAAAATAGTAAATTATTTTTTTAACAGGTTTGTGTTTTTAAATTTAAAATTATTTAACTAAAAAAATATGGTTATTTTTTATTTTGGGTTTAGTGAAATACAGAGTAATATTTAAAAGTGAGATAGAGATAGTGTCATAATTTTTAAGATATTTTTGTGCTTTTTTTTTTTTTTTGAGAGGAAAGACTATGAGCTTTTATTAAGAAAATCTAGCTAAATCAGCTTGGATAACATGAAGAAATTGTAGTGGAATATCATCCATCCACACAATAAAGTCTGAGATATGCACATCATACCTAACAAGATTGTGAGCAACCTTATTACCTTATCTCTTAACTTGAGAGTAATGTAATTGATTAAAAAAAAAAAAAAAAGAGCAGTGTCGCATATCTTCAATAAGCAACCCACCGTATGACAGAACACCTTTGTCATTGATCACCCTTAACATTAAAACTTGCGAGTCTTCCTCGAGAACAGCTTCTCTAATACCAATCTCTGATGCAATCTAAAGGGCTTTGGAGGTAGCTACATCATTTTTAAATGTAAAATTATTTAACTAAAAAATAGGGTTATTTTTTAGAGTTTAAGAATTTGTGTGATGATATTTTCGTACACAAAATGATGAAATCCAAACAGAAATCCTATTATATAAACGACAACACTTAATAGAGGCATAATGGATTACTAGATTGACTATATTTGAAACTTAGAAGATTGAAATGATAAAACTAAAACTTGAAGGACAAAAATAAGAAAATATGAAATTTAGAGAGTCAATTTTACATTTTAGGATAAATAAAGTTATAAAAAAACGCAAGAAACTAAAATTACAGCTACAACAATTTTCGCAACAATTAAGTGGACAATATTTTATTGATTCTCATTTGAATCCACACAGTTAGAGCATCTCCAGCAGATTCTCCAAATTTTTGTATTGTTTGGAGAATGAACAGTGATTTTTACCTTTTAGCTACCCACTTTTTCAAATACATTTTTCAACAGATTCTCTATCCCATTCTCTATCTCATTTAAATATTATTTCTTCATTATTTCTTTAACCTTTCTTTATTCTTTTTTTAATATTTTTTTATTCTTTCTCTATTCATTCCCAACAACTATATTTTTCAAATACCCAATAGCTATATTTTTAAATCTCCCAACAATAATATTTTCAAAGCTACACACACACACAATCTGAATGAAAGCCCTTATATATGGGAAGCGCACACAGACACACACACACAATCTGAATGAGAGCCCCTGTATATGGGAAGCGCGCGCGTGCACACACACACACACAATCTGAACGAAAGCCCTGTATATGGGAAGTGTGAAATTTGAACAAAAGAACAAAAGCTTTAATACAATCAAAGCTTTAATACAATAAGGTTGGACATCAACTTTTTTTTTTTTGATAAATTGCAATTTCATTAAAAGACTAAGAAGGACTACAAGCAGAGGCATCTCCCTTACAAATTGCCTCAAGCGAGGGGTGGAGATTACCATCAGAAAAACAGAAGGGGAAAACTGAGTTTAAAGCAAATTTCATAGCTTCATGTGCTGCAGAACAAAATGAAATTACGCAGCTTCATGTGCTACGGAGATTACCATCACCTTGGATATACATATATAGTGCAATAGGATCACACTGTAGCAAAACAAAATGAATAGTGCAATAGGATCATATTGCAGCAAAACAAAAATGAGTGACCCAATATACAAAACAAGTTTAAAGAGCTCTTTTAATCATATACAAAATAAGAGCATTGATGATGATAATAGTCTAAGAACGAGACCTTCGTTTTTCAAGGATTTCCATTTGGCATTGATGAATATATTCTTGCTGCACTAAAGACAACATACCTACATCCACCATCATAAGCTCTTTTTCTTCCTTCATCTGATTCATTCTCAATTTCTTCATTTCATTGTCCTCCTTCAGCTTTTCCATTCTCAATTTTTTCATTTCATATTCCTCTTTTGATATTTTCATATCCAATTCCATTTTCATTCTTGCTATTTCAAGTTTTTTATCCTTAAGTTGAATTCGTGCCATCTCATGCTCTTGGTCTACAAGACGTCCTTTCTCAATACAAGCCATTTTTCTCTCACTTATTTTTCTTCTTTCTTCCATCATGACATTCAATATGCCTTCTATATGTGAAGTCGTGCCTTCTTTGCACTTTTGTTTCTTCAATCTTTCTTTTTCGGCCTTCACCCCTGGTGGTCTCTCCAAGTTTACAATTGGAACCTGTGGAATATCATCATCCTCTAAACTTATTGACTCTAGATTAAAAGGTGAAGATGCCTCAGATCTCCCTCTTTTTTTTGGTTGGATTGTTACAAATAGCCAACCATTTTGGTGAGTACTTTAATAAATTCCAGCAATGTTCATATTGAAATTTGGTACGCTGCAATGCTTGATAGGGCTCTTTTGCTGCATTAAGTTTAAAAATTTAACAAATAGTTCATAGTTACTATCTTGAAACAGTTGGAACAAATTAGCAAATTAACACAAATTTCTTTATAAGATGTACCTTGTCTTCATTAGTCTTACCACTTTCATTCTTTGATTCAATTTTTGCCAAACAGCCACAAAACTTATTGGTGCAAAATTGAATCGTTGACCATCGATTCGTTGGAGAACCCATCATACGCTCAGAAGTGAAGGTCTTCCACTAGTGGTAATACTCCCAAATTCTTAACCAATATGTTGTGCGTTTTTGGTTAGTGCTTTGCATTACATCTTGGTTGACATTGAGAAATGCGGACACAAGAAGCACATCTTCTTGTATGGAGAAGTTGCTGCCACATTGTAATTTATTAGCTGTGGATTCAACTTGGGGTGGAGACATTTGGCTAAATGCTTGAGCTTGTGGAACACTATCTTCACCACTTATATGTGAAGATCCTGAAATATATTCATCATAATTATCTTCTAAAAGATTAGTGAAAGATGTGTCTCTTGGAATACTCGAATCAATTCCTAGTAACAAAAACAAAAACAAAAAAACATAGTCCTTAAATAAATAATAAATTATCACCATTTCAATCTTATAATTCATTACACAAGCTACATTGACACATCCCCTGCCTTTTATTTTCATACCAACAAGACAATAGTAATTAAGAACAACAAGAAATATATAATTATTAAGGAAAGAATATCTATTGATGATAGATATTGAGGAAAGGAATACGTACTCTCTCCAAATTTGACTCTATAAATAGAGATAGGAATAGAATAGGATTCTAGCTTATTAACGTACCTTAAAATAAACATAGTTCTTGAAAACTCCTTTTTTTTTAAGGTAAATAGGTAGAAACTTTTATTCAGTAAAAACATTGTAAGTACAAGGGAAGTATATGCCCTGTTTTCAAGTCCGAGAAACAGGGGATAAAAGGAAACATAATAAAAAAACTCCACTATTGCTACGTAGCAGTTAGCCCTTCATAAGCTTCACTGTTGACTCTCGGCCTCTCTGTTCTGCTGCTGTGCCTGCATAAATCTCTGATATTCTTGCAAGAATCCGGTAGCCCCCCTCAGTATGTCTCTTGGATGGAGTTGGATCCGTTCAAAGTAATATTTGTTTCTTGCGTTCCAGATTGCCCACGCTATGACTGCCCACTTCTCCACATCATGCTCTTCTAATTTACTCACCATCCTTTGGAGAAGCATAAAGAAATCACCTTCTGTATTGGGGCATTTCTGAATTCTTCCACTACAGAGAGCCCATACGTTCCTTGCTAGGGGGCATTCCCACAAAAGGTGTCCAACTGATTCAGGCTTCTGGCAGCACATACCACACATGGGGTCTACCTGCACTCTTCTCCTGTTTAAGTTCTCTCTGGTTGGCAATATATTTGAGCATGCCCTCCAAAGGAACATACGGACCTTTGGTGGCACGTTCAACCGCCACACCTTCCTCCAGATTGGTCCGTCTCTTCTGGCTTCTGAGTGCTCACTCCGAACAATGTCCCTCATCCGTATAGCTAGCTTATAGGCAGACTTCACCGAGAAAGCACCTGATTTTGTCTCCTTCCATATCAGGGTGTCTCGGCTTCCATCCTGTGGCAGTGCAGTATCCAGAATCTCCATCCTTGTCCTGTGTGCAAAGAGGTTGAAAACTTTCTCCCTATCCCATTGTTTCGTATGCCCGTCTATCAGGTCCTCAACCATCATCCCCTGCTGTTGTTCACCCAGAAAAACCGGTTCATGAGATAGCCAGTTGTGTGTACTGACACCGATAGTTCGACCATCTCCCACCTTCCACTTGGACCTTCTCCGTATGATGTTTCTTGCTGCAAGTAAGCTTCTCCATACATAGGATGGATTATTTCCCAACTCAGCATCCATGAAAGAGCAGTTTGGGAAATACCTTGATTTGTACACCCGATAGAACAGTGAGTGTGTGTTATGGATAAGTCGCCATGCTTGTTTTGCTAGCAAGGCTAAATTGAAAGCTTGTATGTCTCGAAACCCCATCCCTCCTCTTGCTTTTGGGCTGCACAGCTTTTCCCAATTGATCCAATGAATTTTCTTTTCATCCTTCGTCTGGCCCCACCAATATTTAGCTATTGTGGAGTTTAGAGTGTCACATAAGGCATTTGGGATTTTGAAAATTCCCATGGTGTATGCGGGGATGGCTTGGGCCACCGTTTTGATGAGTATCTCCCTTCCGGCCTTTGAAATAAATTTCTCCTTCCACCCCATCACTTTCTTTGTAATTTTCTCTTGTAAGCCTCTGAAAGTGTTGACCTTTGATCTTCCACCGGTCATGGGCAAGCCTAGGTATGGTTCACAATCTTCCATAATTCTGCCCCCTAATAGTGCCTGTATTTCTGCCTTAACCGAATCCCTTGTATTTCTGCTAAAGAAGATGGAAGTTTTGTGACTATTTATAGCTTGTCCTAAAGCAGCTGCATACCTCCCAAGAATATCTAGAAGGTGTTGCCCCTCCTCCCTTGTGGCTTGGCAAAAAATAAAACTATCGTCTGCAAACAACAAGTGAGAGATGCATACTCCATTTTTACAAGATAAAATCCCATGTAGGTGTTTTGTCTCCACAGCCTTTCGTATAAGGGAAGAAAGGCCCTCCGCACATAGTAAAAATAGATAGGGAGATAGTGGGTCTCCTTGAAAACTCCTAACAGAACCAATAAAGCCGCCAATCCATTAAAGATTGAAACACCAATCCAATTATAATTCTATAATGTGTAAGGAATCCCTTTCATTCAGTAATTAAGAATTCTGAACTAAATCAATTGTTGTTTTGAACTTAGCAAGTTTTGATTTCAAGTTTGAGGATTTGATCCCATGTTTGACTCTAAGAAGCATACCCCACGGAGCAAATATCTCAAGAAACCAGAATATGGCCAGTATTCAATAACAAATAAAAAGGGGCTTTGATAAGCAATGCAAATGTACATATATAAGCCTCTATATAAGCAATGCAAATATACAAATACAACTGAAATGAGAAGCAATTAAATTTAATAAAAACAGAGCATGTACTGATGCAGGGGTGTGCATGTACTGATGATGAGCTATGCATGTATTGCTACAAGGCTGTGCATGTAAGTGTGTGTGTACTAATAAAAACAAAGCATTAGATAAATACTTTGTTGCCCATGTCTTGAACATACTAGTTCTTAAGCCTTCCATATCAGTTCTTTAAAAAAAAAAAAAAAAAAAAAAAAAAAGCCTTCCATATCAATTCTTAAACATACCCACGTCTTCTCTATCGAACAGTTGGTGTGCAGTAGAGATGAGACCAAAATTTCTATTAGAAAATAAGAAACTCTAAAGGAATCAGATTAGTTTATCAACTCTAATAAGATTAATAAAATATAAAAAATAGAGAAAAGAACCAAAATTAAAGCATGATGGCATTAAAGTTTATAAACAGTTAACAGATGCAAGACATGACTAATCTAATCCTGAACAAAAATTAAAGCATGATGGCATTAAAGTTAGATAAGTTTGACCTGTATAAAGAGAACAGGAATCTTCACATTCCCAACCACGTCTCTTGTGCTAGACTCTGAATAAAAGCATTCTAGTACCTCAAAACCATAAGATACCATAGATATTGCTTTTTCAAAATCACGAACAAACTTTGCCAATAAAGCCTTCTCCATGTCAAACCCTTTTGCTTTGCCTTGAAATAGTTCCTAGAAGTTAAGTAGACATTAAACATAAGTTATTCCAAATTAAAAAATTAATAATAAGTTATTATACTTAAATGGTGGCCAACACAATTCAAAGCATACCACATCAATGATTATGTTTGTTCAACATTAAAACAATGCTAGAATGGAGGGGCATAAAGCATTTGAACCAAAATAGACAGAAGATTGAAAGCAATCACCAACCTTATTAGATCTTAGAATAGAAAGATGCTATGTCTACAACATTTTTATAACAAATCCTAAGTAACAAGTTGTTACTGGTTGTTATTGTAAAAATGTTGTAAAAATATTGTAGACATATCATTTCTCCTTAGAATATCTCAGTCCACCAGTGAGCTTCTAATCAATGGCCATGTGATAAGGAGAAGACCTTGTAGCCTCCTCTAAGTCAAATGGATTGTCTATGCATGTGGCAGCTATAAGCAGTGTATTCTCTCCAGCTTCTAACAAGTACTTTGTCAACATGTTTGCACCATATTCCCAGCCAATGGCCATCAATGTAGTCCATGACCTTGCCTTATTGATGAATTGTATAGTTGTGGAGATATCATCACTGTCAGTAGCTGTAAATAACCTACAGAAAATAAAATAGTAAAGAAGCTCCTACTATCAGCACATTCAAAAGAAACCTGTATTAGACAATTCTCCTGTCCATGAACCTAAACATGAAATTGATTAAAATTTACCATGAAAACAACTACTTTGAAGTAAAAGCGGCAAGGTTTCCTCCCATGCCCACACCACCGAATTTTTTTACAAAAAAAATATTAAAAAAAAGGTCAGTCCTAATCCACCTCACAAATCTAGAATGCAATCCCTCATTACTTGATGTGGTGCATTTGGCAGGAAAGGAATGCTAGAAGCTTTGAGGGGTGTGAAAGGGCCATTTTAGATTTGAAATTGCAATTTTTTAGAATCTTTTTTGAATGGATGATGCGTCAGGGTTATTTTCTTCTTCAAACTTACTAGATTTTAATGATTATTGTAACTTTAGAGTTGAATTGTGGCGCCAACAACAACCTTGTAACTCAACTAGCACTTTCTAGTGTTTCTAACTAAAACGTCCGCGGTTCAAATCCCAACTCCCCCAACTATCAAATTATCAAAACCTTTATAGGGTTTAATCGTGGGTGTACTCCATGTGTACTTGTTTTATAACCCAACTCTCAGCTCAATAATTCAAACCCATCATGCCATTTCAAGGTAACCAATCACTCTAGAAGCTTACCACCATAAAGGATAGTGCAATTTACAAATTGATTGAACAACCACACAATTATGTGCTATTATTATTGAACCATCACTGATATAGCTCCGGCGTTAACAACATATAATAAATACATAAATACTATACCAAAGTTGAACAGAATCCAAACACTTAAACAAGCTTAATTAGTACTTATCGCGCCGTGGTGAGAGGTGAACCCCTCGGATTCATGGCGACCGGAAAACAACCATGGTTGAGAGTGAGACCTCACATTCTTGTCCATGCTACCCTGAGGCGAACCAGGGATCCCACGCCAGTTGCCACAGATGGAGATTGGAAACACTACAATTCACGGTCAATTTTGTTTTGGAAGAAAGTGTTTTTGTTGCTTTCTTTTCCCACACTAAATGGCATGCCGTTTATAATTTTTTTGAATAATAGAGATAGATGGCAATGGTGGATGGATTAGTGGGTCACTTGAGCAACAAAGGTAATATATGGATCTAATAAAGCAACATTTGAGGTAGGCCCAATGATTAAAGCAGACAGTGACCTAAAGAAGTGGAAGAAGCTGGGACATAGTAATGGGCTCCAATCACAAACAAGAAAGAGCATCAGTGTTGGGTACTATGGACTTGATGCAGGAGTGGGATGATTATGAAACTAAAAAAAATAAATTAAGGTGGCTGAGTTTTATGAAGGCAACTCTCAATGTTTCAACACTATGCTAGAGCAGTCTCGCTGAGCACTATGATCACTTTTGAGTTGAAATTATCGTGGGCTAAGGAACTCACATACAATCACATACAATTCAAGAAGATATTATCTGTCTTCTAGAGGACCATCTCAACAATATCCAGTGATCCTCCTATCTAATAATATAATGTTATTTGTACAAGTTAATTGAGTTAGATGCTATTAACAATTCTAATCACAGTATCCAAATAAATAAATAAATAAAAATAATTAAAACTTTCACAGCGATACTATCACCACCACCTTCCCCAATTCAACACGAGAAGTAGCTATTTAGATTTGAGTCATTAGACACCATTCTCGCTCTCATTGATCTAGCATGAATTTAGTGAGGATGATGGCAAATCTAAAGCTAGAAAAATGTATGCATTTGATGAAGCAGACCACCATTATGCTGCTATAAATCCGAAAATGGGTAGAGCGATTGGTGAAATAGACATGTCTTAATTCGATAAGGCGATGGATCGCGAGATTGAGGATGCTATTATGCCCATTCTGCCGAAGACGACAAGCTTAATTTTAATAGGTGTTCAGTTCACAAGCTTCACCCAAACAATTTCACTCAAATAGGGAAGAAAATGGGCAAATGCCCCTTTCAAAAAAAAATCTAGCATTTTGCCCCCTTTCCCAAACTAATTAGGGAAATGCCCCTCTTTTGAAACTTGATTTTATCAAAATCGAATTATAAAAAATAAATAAATAAATAAAATTTTTTTTTTTGAAACCCTATAGTGGCGTTTTAAGGAGCCTATAGTGACGTTTTAAGGATCTATAGTGGCGTTTTGTAATCTGATCTCCATGAAGTCGAGTTACATGCAATTTTTTTTTTCTTTTTTTTACCTATAACTCGATTTCATGGAAATCGGATTACAAAACGCCACTATAGGTCTTTAAAACGTTACTATAGGATCCTTAGAAACGTCACTATAGGGCTTAACTCGATTTTGAGAAAATCGAGTTTCAAAAGAGGAGCATTTTCCTAATTAATTTGGAAAAGAGGGCAAAATGCTGGATTGTTTTTTTGAAAGGGGCAAAAGCCAATTTTTTCCCTCAAATAGGTGCCTAACTCTATCAAAGGATGGAACATAACTCCAATTAGCTTTAGATTCTCCTCCTAGTGGTTGATTTGTAGTCCGCATTAGGGGTTTTTATTACCCTTGTGGCGGTGGTTGTGAGGCCTAGGGAAGAAAGGGATGAGTCTTCTCATCCTGACCTATTGCCGATACTAAGTAGTAGCCAAAAATTTGTATCCATTTTTCATGATATAAGCATGGATCAAATATATCATGGCGTGGTGGTTTAATGTTGTTTGTTTGTTTTTTTTTTTTTTTTTTTGGGGTGGTGGTACAGAGAACTTTTCGGCATGGGGGAAGGTGGTGGTGATGGTTTCATCCGTAGGGTTATTTATTTATTTATTTTATTGATTAGGGCGTTACTTTATTAATTTAAATATATGGAATTATATTATTGGATGGGAGGATCACTAGACATTATTGATATGAATTTCAGTCGAGTCCAATAATTTGAGGTGAAAATGACACTGGTATAGTGACAAAAATAGTGAATTTCTGTGTGTGCTTATATGTGCGAAAGTGTCTTATGTTTGACATTTGGAAACACACATTCCTACTCCCACCACCTCCTTGATAGTTGGGAGGGAGAATTGAAAAGAGAAAAAAAAAATGGTGATGATGATCTGGTTTTCGTTTGTGAAGATCCGAAAGAATGTGAACAAATCCAATCCTTGAAAAAAAATCCAATTGAAAGAATGGTCCATGGTGGTGATCAAAGACTCTCCCACTCATGATGATTGCTCCATCTTCCCACCAATCAACCATGAAATCTCCCCATTTCTGAACAACATCAACAACACCCATTATCACCTTTATCTTCATCTTCGTCATCATCAGTTCATCACCACCACCATTTCCATTTTCACCATCTTCATCATTCTCATCCCCACTGTTCGATTCCAACCCACAGCTAGCTCCGCTGTCTGATTCCCAGGTGAAAAGACCCAGTGAGGTGACGAGGTGGATTGGGGCTAGGCTTGAGGTCTTACGTTGTAAGGTTTTTGTGTTGGTTTCCTCTTTCTGAAATTATGATGCCACCAAAGGGGCATTTTGGTCATTTAATCCTTGTCGCGATGGCGGCGGCCATGGTGTTTTGGATGTTATTCGTGCAAGCTCGGTGGCGACGGCGACGAATGGAGAGTAAGGGTTGTTTGATGCAGGCCATAAAGGAGAAAGATGTGGTTGGTTTTTAATTGTTTGTGTAGTGTTTGTTGTAATGCTTGTGCTAATTTGTTATGATAAAGTTTTAGTTGTTCATGGAAATTCCAATTAGAAAAAAATAGGTGGTATTACTAATTGATCAGAAATTTAGATTAGTAAAATTCATTGCGCTTAATCATGTGAGTGTAAAATATGAATGTGATCTTGTTTAGTAAGTCTTGTCTTCCCACTCCTTCCTTCCCCATCTCCTATGTTTTTTGTCTATATTATCTATTAAAAAAAAAAAAAAAGGTGCTGCATAGGGCCTTTATTCAAAAATCCAAAGACCTCAAACCTTGTCATTAGAGTTCATATATAATAATAATAATAATAATAATAATTTAACTGTTACAGAAAATCAGTAGAGGGGTTTAAATTTGGTTCTCCTTATAAAGGAACCGAAACAATGTCACTAAGCTACTCAACTTTTGTCATTAGAGTTGATAAGTTTGACTAGCGGGCCAAATGTGTGTGAAATAGTTTAATTGTTATAGAAAATGAGTAGAGGGATTTGAATACGGTTCTCCTTATAAATATAATAATATGCTTATGAACAAACTTGTAAGTATGAAACTTAATTTAAGTATATCTAATATGATATGTTTATATGTATACATGTATAGAAATGTAATTTTATAAGCTTGAGATTAGATTATGTGAATTATCATAAAAAATCACATTATTATTTACAGTTTATTGATAATAGAAAATAATTCATTTGTAGTGTGTGTATGTATTTATGTATATTTTTAACAATTTATATTTGATAAATCTAATTTTTAAGTCCGCAGACAAAAATTATCTTATCTAATTAACTCAAATAATATTGATTTTAACTATAATTTAGTTATTTAGTATTAACATAGATTTGTGATGGGTGAAAAAATTTAGTCTTAATGTTTACTACATATTGAAAAATAATAAGTTAATCAAGTAGTTCATGAACAAGCTTAAGTTTGGTAAAATGAATCGAACTTAAACATGTGTTATCTAGTTCGGTAATGAACTTGAGCTTGGCTGCTCAACTTATGTTTGAAATAAAACTAAATGATCAATCCTAAACTTTTACTTCTCGAATTGGCTCGGCTCATTTACAACCCTACATTTAATACCCTTCTCCACAAGCTTACAACGAGTTATATCATCTTATTTAAATGAAGAGGTTCTGAAAAAATTAGGGAGGTTTAGGGAATTGAATTTGATAGTTGCGTGCTGCAACAAACCCAATACTCTCTTTTGCTGATCTTTTCAGGTTGACATTCCAGTGCCCACGAGGTTCGGAGCTTTTTATCATGGTTTGCTTGTTTATGTGGAATCGCAGAAACAAGTGCAGAGTCAAAGAGGCAGTGGCTCCACTGGGCAAACTTTCGGATTTGGCAAAACGGCACCTTCAGGAGTTTCAAGACCAGCATGGTAAATCTGTCAACAAACAGCCCCCGAAGCAATCTGTCTGGAGGCCACCTGACCCAAGTACTCTGAAAACAAATTTTGTTGGTGCCATTTTTGAAGAATTGGGAGCAGCAGATATCAAAGTCGTGGTTCGCAATTCCTCTGGAGAAATTATGGCGGCCCTATCCGAAATTATCCCCCTGCCATCATCCATAGTTGTATTGGAAACTATTGCAGCTAGAAGGGCGGTCAAATTTCTTCAAGAACTTGATTTGCACAGCTCAATTTTTGAATGAGACTCATAAATATCGATTTTGGCGATAAAAAATCAGTGCTTCCATCACCCATCTGTTGGACATTTGATTAGGGACATCTTGTATTCAGCTAGTTCTCTACAGAACTATTCTTTCTCTCATATATGTCGGCAAGGCAATGCTTTGGCACATGCTCTAGCCAAGAGAGCAAGATTTTCTTTTCCTGTTTTAGTTTGGTTGGAATCTATTCCTCATAATATTAACAAGTATTATGTATCTGATTTTTTAGCAATTAAATAATTTGTTCTGTTTCTCAAAAAAAAAAAATTGGAGGTTTTGTATATGAGAATTTAAGGGAGATAATTATATAAACAAATAGAAATTGAGGAAATTTTTGAAGAGAGAGAGAGATTTCATTTTTAATTAAATTGGTTTCATAAAAATTGCAATTTATCCACTTGTGATTTGGTCATATTACAATTAAGTTTATAAAATTTCATTGTTACATTTGATACCCTAAGGTTTGGATTAAAATGAAACTGTTAGTGTTCCGCATAATGACCCATAAACAATTTTATTTTAATATAAAATTTAGGTGTTCAAAATTTAGCAATTGAAAATTTAATGAGATTAAATTATGATATGGCCAAGCCAAAAGGAGCTAAGCTGTAATTGAAAATTGGTCTGCAAAATGCAAACTTTGCTTATCTAGACGAAACGTTAATGATTTCATTGATAAGGCCAAACCAAATGGATAAAACTTCTCTCTAAAAAAAGAGTAATAATAAAACTTGTAATTGAAAGTTATAAAATGCAAAATCTATAAATTTGGATGGAATCTTAATGATTTCATATTTAGTAAATTGTGATAAGACCAAACCAAATAGAGAAATGTTATGTTCACAATATTTTCATAACAAATCCTAAGTGGCAGATTGTTACAAGTTGTTATTGGTGCGGGAAAAAAATAATTTTAATGATAGATTCAAATTATAACCAATAATAACTAACTACCTATGATTTGTTATGAAAATATTGTGAACGTAACACTTCTCAACCAAATAAGTTAAATTATAATTTTTCCGAAGAAGAAGAAGAAGAAGAAGAAGAAGAAGAAAAAAGGGAAAAAAAAAGAATGACACCAAGACCTTGTCAAATCCAAAACCCCCAAAAACATGCAAGACTGTGAAGAAACTAAATAAAGAAAAATACTATATTCACAATATTTTCACAATAAATCTTATGTGGTAGGTTGTTAGGGGTTGTATTGATGGGGTAGAAAAGTAATTTCAGTGGTAAATTCAAATTAGAACCAATAATGACTAATCACCTATATTTTGTTGTGAAATGTTGTGGACAGCGTAACACATCTCCTAAACAAATGGTTGGCTTGCTAAAAAACACAGAGAAGCACCTTAACTTTGAAGTAGCTCAAATGTGCAATAAGTGTAAAAGGATCCTCTTAGATTCAAATGAATCTATTAAAATTAAATATTATAAATTAAAATATATATTTGAATGTCATGTTATTTAAAATTTTAAATAATATAAAAATTATGCTAGATACCATTAAAAAAAAACATATTTTATGTGAAATGATTGAACACAAATTAACATTTGTGATTATAGTTTGAAATAAAAATGTCAAGAGTTTTGTAAGAACTGATATCTCCTGGTGTTTCTAAAGAAAATGTTCAAGATACATATTTTCCCTTCCTTAATTATCAAATTATATAAAATAAATAAAGATAAAATATAGTCAACACTTCTAAAATTTTGGCTAATGTCCGCCAACTTTTAGGGAAAAAGTTGATTTTAAGAAATAAGTTGGTTTGTTTTAAAATATCTTGGACTCATTGGCCCAAATATGGACGTTAATTGTATTTTACCCAATAAATAATAATAAAAATCTCTAAAAAAATAATAATAAAATTAAAATACAAAGTGCACCTTTTAAGTTTAACTGAAATTCATTTTGATTTTCTAATTTTACTTTCGTTTCAATTGAGTCCTTTAAGTTTCAAAGTTATTTAATTCAGACATTTTATCCAATTTCGTTAAAATAAATTGTTGTTAAGATGCAATTAACTAATTAGAAAAAACGGTTTAAAAAAAATTCTTATATAAAAAAAATAAAAATATATATTTTTATTAGTTTTATAAATTTTTTCAGGTAAATATAATTTTTTTAAGGAAATTTTTTTATCAAAATTGAGTAAAAAAACCTAAATTAAGTAAATTTAAAACTTATAGCACTCAATTCAAGCAAAATAAAATGAGAAGACCGCGATGAATTTTAGTCAGTTGCAATAATTTGAGTTCAAAGTGATGCCAGTAATGTGACAATAACAGTGAATATATTTTTGTGCTTATGGGTAGGGATGGCAATTTTTCCCTGCCCCGCTTAACCCGCCCCGCTTCACCCCGCGCAGGTTTTCCCCGCCCTGCAAAGGTGGTGGAGCGGGGATGGGGTAAGATTTTAGTCCCGTACCATGGGGCGGGGTGGGGATGGGTTTAGGCTTTTTAGACCCACCCTGCCCCGCCCCTCCTCATCCCCACCCCGCCTCGTGTTATTAAAGGTTATAATTGTAAATTTTACATACCCTAAAACCCTACTATTTAAACAAACATATTAATATTAGCATATTTTATTCTACCCAATGTGATTCTCTGCCTTTATTTTGTTATGTGTTATACTATGAGATTTTTATTTATTTATTTTTTTTAATGATTGTCTTGTTAAACACTTGGATATATTATTCTATTTTTTCTAAAAATTGATTTGATTTGATGAGATAAATTTAGTTGTAATTTCAAGTATTTAAAAAAATTGTACTAGTTGTAAGACAAATTAACAAAAAATAGAGTTTTACAAGGTGGGGCGGGGCTTCGTGGGGTCTCAAGGGGTGGGAATGGGGTGAGAAAGTATTCTCCGTCATGCAGAAATGGGGCAAGACAAAACTATGCGGGACAGGGATGAAGACCCTATCCTTCAGCCTCACCCCGCCCCATTGCCATCCCTATTTATGGGCTGTTTGATAGGTTATTTCAAACAACTTTTTGAACATTTTAAATACAATTTAACACATTATTACACAGCTACCCACTCACATGGATAACAAAAAAATCCAAACGACATTATTTAAACTTCTCTGCCAAACACCCCTGTATATTGGAAAGTGTCTTATGTTGACATTTGGAAACACACTACCGTACTCCTCCACCTCCTTGATAGTTGGGAGGGAGAGAATTGAAAGGAGAGAAAATAAATAAATAAATAAAAAATGGCGGATGATGGTCTGGTTTTGGTTCGTGAAGATCCAAATGAATGTGAGCAAATCCATTCCTTGAAAAAAATCCAATTGAAAGAATGGTCCATGGTGGTGATCAGAGACTCTACCGCCCACGATGATTGCTCCATCTTCCCACCTATCAACCATGAAAATCTCCCCATTTCCGAACAACACCCGTTATCACCTTCATCATCTTCTTCGTCTTCGTCATCATCTCCATCTTCATCATCACCACCGCCAAACCCATTTTCGTCATCTTCATCGTTGTCATCCTCGCCGTCCGATTCCACTGCCTCGGACCCACAACCAGCTCCGCCGCCGTCGTCCAATTCCCAGGTGAAACGAGCCGGCGAGGTGACGAGGTGGATTGGGGTTGGGCTCGAGGTCATACGTTGTAAGGTTTTTGCCTTGGTTTCCTCGTTCCGAAATTATGATGCCACCAAAGGGGCATTCTGGCCATTTTGCCCCGTCGCGGCGGCGGCGGCGGTGTTTTGGATGTTGTTCGTGCAGGCTCGGCAGCGGCGGCGACGAATGGAGAGTAAGGGTCGTTTGATACAGGCCATTAAGGAGAAAGATGAGGTTGGTTTTTAATTGATTGTGTAGTGTTTGTTGTAATGCTTGTGTTAAATTTTGTTATGATAAAATGTTTTTAGTTGTTGATGGAAATTCCAACTAGAAAAAATTGGTGGTGTTACTAACTGTTCAGAAAATTAGATTAGTAAGACTCTTTGGGCTTAATCATGTTAATGTGAAATGTGAAATGTGAGCTTGTTTGTCTGGTTTAGTGCTGCATAGGGCCTTTGATCAGAAATCCAAAAGGGTTCATATATATACTATAATATAATTGTTACGGAAAATGAGTAGATAGATTTGAACTTGGTTATCCTTATAAAGGAACCGAAATAATGTCACTAAGCTACACCACTTTTGTCATTAAAGTTGATGAGTTTGACTAGTGTGCATATATATATGTAATTGTTACAGAAAATGAATAGAGGAACTTGAACCTGGTACTTAACAAAAAAAAAAAAAAAAAAAAAACCGAAACAATGCCACAGAGCTACACGACTTTTGTTATTAGAGTTGATAAGTTTGACTAGTGAGCAAAATGGGTGTCTCTTGGATTTGCTGTTGTGAAAGCTTTACTTTCTCTTTAGCGTGAGGGGTTCTAACTTCTAACTGGTATATGTATCTACAATCATGACCTTCATCTCTTTGGTTGTCAGTGCAATAAGCTGATTATTAACTTTTTCTTTTTGGATAAATAGCTGAATTATTATCTTTTTTATTAGATTCTCCTTTATTTTGTATTTTGTCCTTGTACTTAAGTTTGGCTTTGATAATTTTGCAGAAGATTACACAACTGTTACACCAAATTGCTCAAATGAATGAAGTTCTGGTAGCCCGTCACAGAGATCTGACATCAAAAATGTCTAAGTAATTGCAAAAGGGGCGCCATTTGATAGCAACTATCACGTTTGACATAAGAACTTTGAAGCATTGAGGCTTAAAATTGACATTAACTAAATTGATTGATGTGCTGCTCAAATCCTGGTTGCAGTTCCTGTGTCATATCCAAACACCACTGCCTTTTTTAAGTGGAAGAACATAATGATCGATTGCTCAACACTCATGAAACCACAATTTGAACTCTGCAAACTCCATGGATTCTGGAGCATGTGACTGACTCATGGACCAGCATCTCTGAGCATTCGAATGAACTTCAGATTTACCATACTCTTCATGATTTGATGTGGCCAAGTAATAGTCTGGGTCTTTGTTTTTTGTTAATGAAGTGCCAAGTCCAGTAGATTAATGTAGTTTCTTGAATTTGTATAAAGATTAGTTAAATGTCTTAGGTTATTTTTTTGTACCCGTTTTCCTATGTGCCTTGTTGACAAATATTTGTGCATGTGTTGCACTTCTGATTTGAACCTATGAATAAGCTTGTTCATCTATTTTTTTTCTCCTTTTTTTTTTTTTTTTTTTTTTTTTTTTTTTTTTTTTTGCAAATAATGCATGGACTTATAAAGGTCCCAACTACTTAAAAAATGGAGTGTGGTCCCAATTACTTACTAACTACATCTTTGGACAAAAAGTCTGTCCAAATTGAGCCAATTGGCAATTGTGTCTACAACTCCACAAGATACCACCTCGTTTTGGATTCATTTTGCAGGCAGATCCCAACACCATAGAGCATCTTTTAATGGCACATTCACAAACATCCAATATTTCATTAAGGCACTTGGCAATTGACTTTTAACAAAGTTGGCCTCACGGATCATAGTATTACACCTCATCAAAGATGTATCGTCTAACATTCAATGGTGAAACCTTCAACTCTTGCACCAAATTTGCTCAAACGAATTATAGTGCTGCAACATTGAGACTGAAAATTTTCTTCTTTTGATGTCTCAGTACTAAATTTTGATTTGATCATTTGAAGCAAAATATTCACCTCTGCACCTATTAGCTTATATAAATCAAGTGCTACAAGCCCTTTACAGGACTATAAGAACTGGTTAGATAAAGGTGGTCCATTAGATTACATTTTTATATGAAGCACAGGGTTTTGTCATAACTGATGACATCTTTATTGTATATTTTATGCTCAGATCTTAATACTTTACAGGGTAACTGAAGTATGCTTCTCTAGGTGTCCATGAGATTACAATCACAATACCTATTTACAATTCTAAGCAGAAGTTTGTGTCACATGCATATCCGAACATGGCTGTTATTTAAGCCGAAGCACATCAATATCAATATACATATATACAGAGACCTCATGTTGGAGAGTATGGGAATTCTTTAAAGTTTGTTTTTATATTAAAGTATTATTTCATTGAATTAGCCAAAGAGTAAATGCATATCGTAATTATCTATTGTTGTGCATTAATTATTTATATTAAATAAATTTATATGATTATTTTTATAAACTCTATATAGAAAATAATTTTTAGTTGGAATAATAATAATATATTTAGAATATGACATTCTTACTCATGTTTAGTTGCTTTGACAACAATTGTCACAAAAGTCATAAACAAATGTCTGTGAATTCACTAAAATTGATCTTAATCCTTTAAATTTTCTAACTCCTTTGTGTGTGTGTGTGTGTGTGTGGAACTAACACGATAGTATGTATTCTATATAATTAGAAAGACTACTAATATAATAAATATGTTTATTTTGTTATATTAATTATTTTAAGCATAATGAAATTTTAATATTGTGGGTGCCTGAGGATCGAGGATGGATTTGAAGAGTTGCCATATAACTGTGGGGATGCCACAATAAGGTATTCTTGGTGGGAGCGAGAATCTGAAGAGAGAGAGAGAGAGAGAGAGAGAGAGAGAGAGAGAGAGAGAGAGAGAGAGAGAGAGAACCAATGGTCATAAGAGAAATTTCTAGTTTAGAGTAGCCTGTCACCTCCGCATTAAATGGTGGGCAACAACTTTATCAATTACATTGATGAGAAAGTGATTTGAACAGTGTAAGTCACAATTAAGCAAATTCTTTCCACCACCTTCTTTAGATACAGGAAGAAACAAGTGTCATGATGGGAGGTATGTTAGGTAAGGATTGATAGTTGAGATATGAGAAGAGGGGAAGTATATAAGAAAAAAGGGTTGGGGGGGGGGGGGGGAAGACAGGGGGATCAAAAAGAAAAAGAAGAAATAAGAAGAACACTTAGAGATAAGAGAGTGAACAGTAATAATTCTTATGTAAGTGTGGTCTTCTCAGGCCAATTTGTATTGAGAAAGTGGTTCATCCACTTAATAAGATTAGCCATTTCTTCCTTATTTTTCTCCTCGGGAGGAGTCCTCCTTTAGTTGTTTGTTTCCCTTTCTCATAAATTCATTGTTTTGGGCCACGGTTGGACCAATCTAGCCACTATTTTAAGTGGGCTTGGGCAGTTGGTTCTTCTGGTCCCTACAAACATCATTTTTCTAATATTTATATGAGAAACAATTGGTTTTTTTTATGTGAGAAACAATTGATTTGAAATATGACATTTTTACTCAAATTTAGTTGTTTTTGCAACAATTGAAACCATGTCCAACAAAAATGGGAAAAGTTTTTTAGTAATGCACAATCAAGAACGTAAAATAAAAAATAAAAAATAAAAAAAAAGGAAGAAGAAGAAGAAGAAAAAGGAAAGATATATGCATTTTTTTAGTAAGCATGAAACATGCCTATCTATATTAGCTATTATATCATGCAATTTTCAATTTGTAAACACATATATATAGTATGATCAAATCACTATATTACTCTTAAAGTATTTTTATTTTGTCTATCTATAAAATAACTAAAGATTACAATCTTTTATAATGATATATTGAAATATCATTCTTATACATCGATAGTTCCGGGTGGGGATCTCAATTTTGAATGTTGCTATTGAAAATTAAGGTGCCAATCAATTAAGTTACAAGATTTTTGGTAAAACTTATTAAAATATTGGAGAAAACTAATATCAAGTTACATTGCACATCATGGGATAGGGATGTGCGTTCAAACCGAAAAACCAAATGGACCGATTGAAACCAACCGAAATTTTGGGTTTCAATTGGTTTTCCTTGACTTCAGTTCAGTTTTGATTTTAAAATTTCAAATATTTCAAGTACTATGAGACATATTGTCGCTCCTGTTATGGTGTAGCAATGGTAAATTTGTCTGTTTAGACCCTTTTTCTTATTCAAAATATTTTCAATTTTATGTTGGAATTTGTGTGTAAATTGTTAAACAAATATTGTTGGAAGCTGTTCTTTCTCTATCGTTCTAATTTGTTCAACAACTCTCTCTCTCTCTCTGTTGCGCTATTACTTTGTTTTTTTCTATGGAAAACTGAAAACCAATCGAAACCGACTGAAATCAAAATACTACCGAAACTGATTGATTTCTAGACATTTCGGTTGGTTTCAATTGAGAATTTCACAAACTGAAATATTCGGTTTGGCCATACCCATAAAAACCGACCGAACCAAACCGAGCAACTCCTAGTGCGGGAACATAAACGCATGATTGCAAATGTACTAAGCAAACATCATTAAAGGGGAACGTGGCTAAACCCAGGATTAGCATCTAATATCTTTAAGCTTTTCATGAACCAATGAAACTGATCAGCGAATGTGAGATTTTTGATACTCTTAACATAATATATTACTCGATCCAATGGAGCCGAATCTAGTATTTTAATGATACATCATACTTTATTTTTGAGCCCTAGTTTGATATGCCCTTATCTACAGATTCTTTGCATGTTTAGCACTTCTGCAGACCCTTTAGGTCAATGTCAAGATAGATTCAACCTGATTTGTTTCTTAATTAATTATTTGATGCTTGTGCATTAAGTTTCAAATTTGCACTTGTTTTATACTAACCTGGTTTGGACAAAGAGTTTTTGTTTTGGATTGAAAAGCTTGCTGTCAAACTTCTCAACAATCCCTATTGATGCATGTCTCAGCTCCAAAAAAGCAAGAGACAGGAGAAACAGTAATCTCTTTTATTTAGAAAAATTCAACTATTGATTTCAGCTTAATACTGAGCAATAGAAACAGTAAATACATAATATAACCAAGAGAAGCAATGCAATACACAATATAACCAAGAGAAGCAATGCAAACAACCCATGCCAATACTAAAATTTTTTACCATAAAGTTTAGAGAGCAGACATTGTTTATGGTCCAAAAACATGGTTATAAACTAAAGAGAATTATGTACTGGAAGACTTATGACAATTTTCAAAGGCTTTCTCCTCAGAATAGAATATCAGGGGCTGTAATGCAAATACTGATACAATCAAAGACCATGAATTGCAACCAAACTTTACAATTAAGAGTTCATACCAGCAGGCTAGAGAGTATTAAATCATTCATTTACTCCATTGTAAAGAGGATCAAAACTGATACTTATAACTATTTCTTGTTCACTCCTGTTCTATTTTCAAGCCACAAAGGAAGAGAGAATAACAAAATATATGATACCTACCTTTATCAGCTTTGTCTCCCACATAAAATAGAGAAAACGCTAATAATCAGACAAAAATAGAACACAAGCCAAAGTAACCTTCCCATTAAAATGAACAACTTATATTCAAAATCCATGTGGCATGGGTCAGATGTCTTGGAGTCCAATGTGTTAACACATATTTGAAGGATCTATCAAGAAACCAGTACAAAATAATAAATCCTTACTGAGTTGTAGATTAAATTACTAGTTAACATGCAAGCAGTTTCTAGCCCACATCAGGAAAGCACCGATGCGGCTACAGGGGTGCCGCATCGGCATCCGATGCGGGGTGCAGTGGGCAACGCCACTGCCCGCGCTTCGGTGCTTTTTTTTTTCTTTTTCCGTTTCCGGATTTGTGCCGATTCGGGTTGAATCAGTTCATATCGGCTGGCCGAAACCAACCGATTCAAGCCGTACCGGCTGATTCAGTCCAATACCGGCCGATTCAGGCTGATACCGGCTTTGAATTAGGCTGAAATTCAAGTAAGAATTATTATTTAAAAAAAAAAAAAAAAAAAAGAGAGTGCAAAAACATATTTATAAAAATAAAAATTAAAAAAAAAAAAAAAAAAAACCCTCAAACCATCACTGCCTCCCTCCCTATATTCTAATTTCAATGTTTTAGTTTCAAACTTGTGGATTGTATTTAATTTATGAACATCATGTTTTAGTTATCATCTACTGTGAAAAAATATGCTTAGCAATATATAGAAAATAAAAATAAAAATATTTTTAATAATTTTTTAGTCGCCGCACCCACACCCTACTTTTTCAAAAATTGCCTAGTCCTGCACTTGCTCTTGAATCTGGAAACACACCCGTGCTTCATAGGCCCACATCCACTTCTTTTTGTACTTAAGAATTTGCTTCTGAGTTGGATGCAGGTATATGGAACAAAGATTAGTGTGTAGTCACAAATGAATTTGTATAGGGATAATTCTCAATTAGAAGTACTCAGTTTGGCATAGGATGTAATCAAGGTCATAATGTCATGCATAAGACTAAGAAAAAATAACTTCAACAATGTTAGAATTTAAATGGTAAAGATCTACTTCCTAGATTTGCTACAATTAAATTTTTAATCTAACTGCCGTCTGTAAAACACAAAAACCAAATGTTGAAGATCTCCTAGGTTTCAGCAACTACAGAGCAAATAGCTGCATTTAGGAGCAAGATACTAAGAACCTTCGTGGATGTTAGACCACTATAAAAATTATTTACTTCTAAATAAGACACCCCTGCAGTTGAAAGCTATCTAATTCCATTGAAAAGCATCTTCTAGTTGGGGTTGGGAGTGTCAGATATGTCACATGCAGAGACTACAACAGAAGAGCCCTGGCATATCTCAACAGCTCCCTAGTTCCAACTATGTACATCAATATCATAGGGCTTCAGAGATTCTGCCTTGCTTCCTCTTGATAAAAACAATCAGTCTACTAGCCCAATAAAACAGATACTGAACTAAAATATTCATATTGTATACTTTTAAATAAAAATGTGCAAAATACATTAATGGTTCTTGCCAGGGAAACAAAAAATTGAAACAGGCAGTACATTGCAAATCAAAAAGAAGAATTTAAGTTTAAAAAAGAATTCTATGCTATGGTTCCTGACAACAGTACCAACATAACAAACAAAAACACTTAGACATGGAATGTTATCAAATTTAATTTTACTTTTTTTAACTAAGGAACTACATAATTACCTACCAATTATCACACACTGAAGATGTTTTACTTGCTAGCTCTGTGATTTACTGCTTCCCTGCACAGGGTGCCTCCGAATATCAAACTGGTCCACAACCTCCAAAGGAGCAACTGTCTCATTCCTGATCCTCTTGATCTTAGGACTCAACAATCCCCTATGCCTAAACCCATACAGCTTCAGCACCTGGTTATCCGCAAAATTAAATGCCCTCTCCATGCTACTCAAGCACCTCTCAACTGGATAATCCCCATAGCTACCACAAGGCTTGCAACCAACAAAATGGGTCACGAATGGCCACCTCTCGTCCCCCAATCCCGGATGATACTTCTCAATCATCTCCTCATACCTATCCACCAATCCCGCCCAATACCCATGCAAATAATATGAATTCTCCAGAAACACCTTATCCATCCACCGATCCTTCTTCGAAAGCAACAAGTAAATCAAGGCAGACTGATCATCCGCCTCAAAAGCCGGCCTCCCCTTCAAATTTGCCGTCAAAATCTTCCCAGCCTCCTCCCGAACCGGCCCTTTAGGCCCCATTGGCGCCCAATCATCAAGCAAATCCAAGGACCATTGACAATTCCTAAACAAGAAACTACCCGTATTCAGAGCAATCCAACTCTTCTGCTCAAACATCAAATCCGGGTACCCATGGACAACCAAATTATAATTATCATACTTAGAAAGTGGAATCTCGAAAACCATATCTGTAAAAAGCGCATCACTATCCATCCACCAAATCCACTCCACCTCAGGATGAGACAACATTAACCGTCGAAGCAACGGCAATTTAGCCCAATACCCAGCTAATTCCTTATCCAAATGAGCCAAATTATAAACAATCTCAATCCCATGAAGTCTACAGTAGTCAATCTTATTCTTAATAGCTTTCAACAAGTAATGGTCACCAATTGGGTTATCACAAGGTTTAGGAGGAGACCCAGTAACGAGCAAGATACGAGGCTTACCGTTAATATGGTTGGGGAACTCAGGGTTTTGATCTAACCAGGTTTTGCGGTCTTGGTCCCAGGTAGAGATCTTGGGTCCGAGAGCGAAGGTGTCGTTTACGCTGAAGAAGGATTCGGGTTCGTTGACCGGGTCAGATGGGTCGGAGTCGGACCGGATCTCGGCGAGGATGCGGTTGGTTTCTTCGATGATGTTCTGGTTCATTGCGTCATCGCCGGAGGAGCCGAGGTTGCCGATGCCGATGGTGCCACGGAGTACGAGGATGGTGACGAAACCACATAGGATGGTGATCTTTATGTTGTTGAAGGTCTTGTGGAGCTGTCTGCCACGTGGCAACAGTGTACTACTGCGCCCTCTTCCTCCGTTCGCGGTGGTTGTCGGTAGCCCACCACCCGGTCCTCCTCCTCCGCCGCTGCTTCTCTTCTGAGTTATGTTCTCTTGTCCCATGATGTCTCTCTCTCTCTCACACACACACACACACACACTCTCTGTGTCTCAAATCTAAAAATGTGTTTTTTTTGTTTTTGGTGTTTTTTGTGTAGGTAAGGTTGTATCTGTGGGAAGAGATCTACAGAATTCTATATATCAATGTGTGAATTTTTGTTGTGAGGGAGAGAAGGATAGAGAGAGAGAGAGAGAGGGAAAATGGGGAGAGAAGTGAAAGAGGCCAGAGGCAGAGGAAGATGGATGGGATGGGAGGAGTGAGTTCATGACTTCATGGTGGGCGGTGAGATAGATGGTGGGGAAGACATGTTTGTAATGCACCGACTTGTACTACTTGGGCATTACTATATTTTATTCATTGATTTGGAGGTGAGGAGATATTATGTACAATGTTTTGTTATTATATATGCTGATCCGGAGTTGGATCCTCCATTAGTGTTTCTTGTACTGTTACACAAGGACATCTTTTATTTTATTTTATTTTTTTTGAGAAAGCAAGGACATCTTTTATTATTATAGTAATTATTATTTTATGTCTTAAGGTAAGTTAATTAATTATCCAACCCCTAGGTACCAAGACCTCATGAGGTATTGGTTTCAAAAAATGTAGCTAATATTTTGGGTCACTTTTAAATGTGTAACCAAAAAAAAAAAAAAAAAAAAAACTTTTAAATGATTCCTTCCCTACGGTTATTAAAGTTTAATAAGTTTTTTATTTTTATTTTTTTTGTTGTCAAAGACTAGTTGGTTTTTATTGTGGATACAACATCGACAAATTGATATGGGTGATACGAGTGCCTGGTAGCCTTGTCTATGGGTTGAGCCAAGTCAATTTGGAGCTCAAATCGAAATTGAACCTAGCCACATTGGGTGGATAACATAAAAAACCACCATCGACCACAAACAGTGAAATATTCTATTTCAATGGATGAATCATAACAACCACTTAAATGGAATTGAAAACTTTGATTTTTACACTTTTTTCCCCAAAATACAATAAAAAAATGCCAAAGGCGTACCCATTTGTGATATTTAGAGGCTTTTTTTATATTTACCAAAATACAAAAAAAAATGGTAAAAATATTATTTTGGTCCCTAAATTTTATCAAAAGTATGTTTTTCATCTCTAAACTTTAAGAAGTTCATTTTTAGTCCTCAAACTATTGAAAAGTTCATATTTCATTTCTAAACTATATGTTTTATATATGTACTTAAACTTTACTAAAAATTTGTTTTTCATCCCTAAATTTTTGAAAAAAGTTTTAATTTTATCCATATTTTTGTCTAAACTATTGAAAAAACTCTTTACAAATTTTTTTTAAAAAAAATTTAAGTTTAAAAATAAAAAATAAACTTTTGATAAAATTTAGTGATTAAAATAGTATTTTATAAAAAAAAAACAAAAAAAAAAAAACATTTGGCCTTTTAAGTTTTTAATTACATCCAGCCCCATCTTATCTAGAGTAGCTTGTTCAATGAGCAAATCAAAAAAAGAAAGAGTCCACGAAAAGCAGATGTAGTAACCTTAAGGTAGATTTCCTTTTTTTTATGATATTCAAAGTGTGTGTCTGTCTCTTATGTCAACGGACCCTCCGCTGTCTCCGGACTGTTTTGCAATTTGCACAGCTCAGCTTTTCACGCGTCAAATGTATGTTCATACTTTGTGACTTTGGAAGAAAAAGATAAAGCGAGTAACCAACCAACCTGTTCTTCTTAGTACCACGTGTTTTAGTTTGTGACTTTTGTTAATCCGCGTCCAAGTGCATTTCAGCATCTGTTAAGCAGGAATCCATTAAATCTCAATGCATTGAGAAGTGATAAAAAAATTAAAATTTAATAAATAAATATCTCTTTAACTTAAAACCTTCCTTTGTTTTAATGAAAAATCTTATTTGGATATAGGATTTTGCATTTTTCTATATTTTGTAGTATAAAAAAAATGGGTTAAAGGAAAAACTTTCTTTATTTAGCTTGAGATGAGATAGAGATGTTTTCTGTTAGAAATCTCTGGAAAATAATTTTATCTCACGTGAAGCTAATAAGGAAAATAATTCTATCTAACACGAAATTAAATAAGAGAAGTTAATAGATGGTTTTTTTTTTTTGACTCATTTTAAAGTTGTTACCAAACATATGAAAATGAAATAGTATTATAGAAAATATATTTTGGAAAATGATTTATTTTTCAGAAAATAGTAATGTCAAAATAAATATTCTTCCTGCAATGGCAATGGTGGTGGTTTAATTTTTGATTTTGTTTGTGGGTTTGTTTATGATTGTGGGTTGTGGTTAAAATGGTGGTTTGGTGGCTGTGTTAGTGGTGGTTTCGTGTTTGATTTTGTCTGTGGGTTTGATTTTGGCTGTGGGTTTGATTTTGGCTGTAGAAGTGGGTTATGGTTGTGGCTGCCGTGGGCTGTGTTGGGTTTGGTTTTGGCTGTGTTGTGGCTGTTTTGGCTATGTTGTGGCTGGTGGAGTGGTGGTGGAGGTGGTTGTGGCCTATTGAAAGGTTTTTATGGTGGATATGTTTTATTTTATTTTAATGAGCTCTTTATATTATTTTAATCAAATATCTAAAAATATAGATCTATTGATGTTGACTATATTGTGAAGTGAAGAGGTAAAATAGATAAAGTGACTTTTGTTGATGCTAAATAGCTAAATTTTTGTCTCCACCAATGTGGATGCTCTTATACAACTTATTGTAGCTTGTTGGTAAACCTAAAATTTATTATTTTATTTGCCTTTCTCTTTCTCTTCACTAACTCTATCTTTTCTCTCTCCTTCAGTCCCAGATCTCAAGTCTTAAGTTCTCAACACACACACACACACACTCTCTCTCTCTCTCTCTCTCTCTCTCTCTCTCTCTCTCTCTCTCTCTCTCTCTCTCTCTCTCTCTCTCTCTCTCTCTCTCTCTCTCTCTCTCTCTCTGATGTATGGTGGTGGAGGCGTTCTTGTAGTGGAGACATTGTGGGTTGTGGAACGATGGGCTATAGGCTACCAATGGGTGTGAGGTGATGTAGTGGTCGTGGTGGCATGGATGTCATGGGTTGTGGTGGGTCTTATGATGGTGGGTTTTGGTTTATGGTGTGGTAGATTGTGGTGGTGAGTTGGTTAGGTGTGGAGGTGAGTTGCGGCGAGTTGTGCCGGTGGTATCACAGTGGGTTGCGAGTTTTTATTTATTTTTATCTAATTTCTGGTATGGGTTTGTGTTGATAGTGGCTGATGTTGGTGTGGTTGTGGTGGCGGCGGTGGCTTATGTAGTTGTTTTTTTTTTTGCTATAGGGTTTGATTTGTGGGTGAAGAGAGAGAGACATTGATAGGAAGTCAGAGAGGTTGTAAAGAAGAGAGAGAAATAGAGTAAAATTAAGAAAAAAATTGAATAGTATTGGATATAATGTGAAAAATAAAAATAAAAATATTGAATGAATTGTAAAATAAAATTGTAAAATAAATAAAATAACTTCTTACTATAAAATAAGTTTTTTTTACCACTCCGCTGTGCCTGTGAATGCTCTAATCACACTGGACTTCACGCTCTTTTAATTTAACCTTAGTTTATTGGTTGTAGTTGAGCTACATCAACCTCACGCAAGCTTTCAAGCACGTAGTGGTCACTCTCCAATGATGCTCTACTTTGACATGTGCGTTTCCAACGTGGGTGAGACAAATAGTAGGCCAAGGGACCCACAAGATCCCATCTCCGTTACCGTCTCACTCTTTGCCATGTGCCATGTGCCATGCCCAAATTTGAGCAATCTGTCTTTCTCTAATGTTAACTTCTAATTCGCTTTCAATGCTATTCTATTTTACCATTCTAAAACACCACTTTATCAATATACCATACCATTTTACAATCTTTCACATCCCAAAACTCTATTTTTATTAAAATATTATTTTTTAACCCATTCTTTATTATTTCTTCCCAACCGTTCAGCTCATTTTCCTGGGCTTTTCAACAACCATTTTTATTCCTCTCTCCCAGCACTGGTTCAACACACAACACACACCCATTATGCAACGATCAACCTATCCAAACCCATCACCACACCCACACACACACAAACACAAACATCAAACCAGCAACAAAGCCACGCACAAACAGAACCCAGCAACAAAGCCACGCACAAACACAACCCAGCAACAAAGCCAAGCCACACACACAAACACAAACCCATTCAAAAATCGGGCCACCGATCAAAAACCCAAGCCAGGCCACCGATCCACATCGCTGATCAACCAATCCACACCGCCGATTTGAAACCCAGGCCACCGATCAAAAACCGGAGCAAACCCATTCAAAAAACATCATCACCGGAGCCACCGGAGCAAACCCATTCAAAAAAATCATCATCGGAGCAAACCCATTCAAACCCATTCAAATAAAATCATTACCGAAGCAAACCCATTCAAACCTATTCAAAAAAACATCATCACCGGAGCCACCGGAGCAAACCCATCCAATAAAATCATCACCGAAGCCATCGGAGCAAATCCATTCAAAAAAATGAGAGAGATGAGAGAGCAGAGTCGAGAGAGAAGATGGAGAGCAGAGACGAGAGAGCAAACCCATTCAAAAAACATCATCACCGGAGCCACTGGAGCAAACCCATTCAAAAAAAACATCACTGGAGCCATCGGACCAAATCCATTCAAAAAAATGAGAGAGATGAGAGAGCAGAAACGAGAGAGAAGACGGAGAGCAGAGACAAGAGAGAGAGAAGGGCACAGACAAAATGAGAGAGATGAGAGACAGAGGAAAGAGAGTAGAGATAAAATATTATTTTTTTATACAATACTGCTACAGTGCAATTCTATCTTTAGAATTGCACTGTAGCAAGTATTGCAAAAAATTTACAATACTTGCCTTTGCCATTTTCTGATGTAGATGATTTTAAGGTTACAAATGCTAAATTTCCCTTAAATATAGCATTAGCATTTTCCAATGCTAATGCTCTTACCCTTCACATTTCGACTGCGGCATTTGTAGGACAGATTTAGCATTAAATCTAAAAAACAACCAACACCTGGACTGCCAAATGGTCAGAATTGCAAAAAAATTTGCACGGCCTGAAGTAGTACCGTGGCACTTTTGTGTGTCTCACTTTCTCTCTTTCTTTAGAATATATTATTATTTTATTGTGTAGATATATTATTTTAATATATAGTATAATAAAATAAAAGCTGAGATGCTGAAAATGTTATAAAATGATATGGTATAACTGAGAAAATAGTTTTTTGGGATGATAAAATAGAATGGGATAACATTCCTAGATGTGAATGCTCTAATACTACTATTTAAATAATTGAGTAGAATTTGCTCGGTGTGTTTGATTATTTCTTGCAAGAGTGTTGGTTCTTAGGTATCACTCCACTGAAACTGTGATAGCAAACTTGCAAGGACAGCCAATGTTTTATAAATTTTTAAGTACAATCAGATCATAGTAAGAGCATTGCAAAATAATCAAATTCAGTTTCTATGTTATAGCAAAATCTTGAACTTATACAAACATGATCTATCCACTAGTATTTACCTATGTAATTCAAGTGACACAATAAGGGCAATATTTGCTAGATAGTACTTTTTAAGGAAAATTTTAGGAGAATGGCGTGCGATTGAAGTTATTTAATTATGTAGACTATTTTTGGAATTCAAGTTTGTCAAACTCGAGTTCCAACCCAAAATCGAGTTTAACAAACTCGAGTCTCAATTTTCATTCAACGTTAGATTGCCACACAACCTAAACTAATTGAAACTCGAGTTTGATAAACTCGCTTTTGGGTTGGAATTCAAGTTTGACAAATTCGAGTTCTGAAAAAAAGTTTACATAACTAAATAACTTCACCTTCGAACTATCCACCTAAAATTTTCCTAAAAACGTACTATTCAGTAAATTTTGCCAACAATAAACCTACCCATCAAACTAGACTAATAATACAGTATGTTTGGTTGCACTATGAGGGGAGGGAAAACAAAGGATTATTGTTAGATTTCATTACATTGTTATTGTATAGCTAACTTGCAAGGAAGCGCATGTTTTAGAATTTTTAAATGCGATCAGATCATTGAAAAAGCAAAGAAAAATAATCACTCATTTTTAATGTTATGGTTGAATCTAGAACTTAATGTACGTTGACCTCATTTTTCGCACATCTTTTAGCCCATGAAAATACTTATCTCAAAAAATAGACAAAGCCATTGAAAGCCAAAGGCCCACTAATAAAACCCACAGCCCATGGAAATCAACACTTGGAATTAATCTAAAATTGGGTCTCAAAATTCAACCCAAAGGTCTGTAACCCATAAACTTCCCCCACGAATTTTGGGGAGGTCAGTATGTGAGATTGGCTAATCTCGGCCCCAAGCAATCAGCCCCAAGTATCACTAATATGGGCAGCAAATTCACAAGGCCATCTAATGAGATTGGTTAACTTGGGCCCACTAAGTTAACTTAGTCTGCCAAGGCCCACGGCTGGATCAAGATCAAAATTGATCAAAATGCTTCCTTTCATTAAACAAGACCTCAAACAATATATAATCTATATAAAATTTAAAAATTAAAGCATAACATTTATTGTTATTACGTTTTTATTGAGACGTACAACATTTCAGTCAATTTAGTCCATTTCGGTTCATTTTGGTCTACTTCAATCTAGTGTGCTCCACCTCACTCCATTCAGTCCATTTTGGTCCACCTGCTCCATTATTCATTCCATTTGGACCATTCATGGATTTTAGTCCAGTTCGGTCCAATTAGATCTATTTCGGTCCAAGTAGGTCCAATGTGGTCAGTTTATCCATTTCGGTCCAATTTGGTCTATTTCGGTCCACTTCAGTCCATTCGGTCCATGGCTACATATTTGAATATCCTTATCAATTATTTGAGAAATATCAATTGTAATTGTATGATAAATTTTGATTATCATGATAATGAATGAGAAATTTGAAAATAATTTGTAATTTCATCATCACTTTTGACTTAGACGATAGATTCTTGAAAGGATAGAGCACCCACCACAGGCATGATGAGATTGAGTTTCTTTTTATATTTTCATAAGACAAGGATTACAATTATGTCATTTGGGTGTTTACATTATTTGCATAGAAAAATGATCACACGGCGATGGATGTATTGATTTAGAATCTTATTAAGGAGGGTTGAGTAATAGATGCAGTGGTCGCTCCATGAATATTTTTCAGGGTGGTTGTTAAGAAAAATTACACAAAATGTAATTGTGGGGTCGAGAAATTTGAGGTCCCAGCCCACTTCGCATTAAGGGCCCAAGACCCGGGCCGAGGAGACCTAGTGCCGAGGACGATCTCACGTTCAGCGCCTCAGAACGCCTAAAGAAAAGGAAAAACTCGGTACAATGGCAAGAGAAGGGAGAAAGCTGCCAATACTGCAGTATGGAGCTTTGCATCTGACAAGCCCATGCTCCTCACCATGTTATACAGCTTTTACAGCCACCCCCAACTACTCCGGATATGGACTGATAAGACATACCTACATCCTAGAAAGAAAAGTTGACACGTGGACACGGAGAAGGAAGTAAAGATTAGTATAAAATAGAGAGAGCAAGGAAAGTGAGAGGGGGCCCAGAAAAAGGAGCCCTACAGAAGGGAGAACGAGAATGGTATCATGCTCCTCGGCCACGGTCTGAGGACCTAATCCGAATAAACCGTATTAACGGAAGGCTTAGTTAGGTTTACCCTCATATAAACCTCCATCAAAATCATGGTTAATCCACTGTCCGGTGATTAAAGCCTAGCCTTTTAATCTCATGCTCTACTAGTTGTATTGTTTGGGCCCAGTATGTGCGAACTCACGATTATGTATGGGTCGTTGCAAATCGTGTCCTTACAATTGGCGCCGTCTGTGGGAAGGCTTGCGCGTTGACACTGGTGGTGGTGGAGTCAAGCTTCTGTTAAACGAGGGCCTGAAAAAGATCCTTCATTCCCAACAACACGCTGTTGTTGCTCTGACATAGATTTCCGCTAGGGGCTACGCCTCGCAGTGTCAATGACACAGGCAGCTCTAGGGGCTTGCAATATCAAGCTAACCTTTCCCCCCCACCTTGGTCGAGGGGCTAATCTTCGAAAAGTAAAAAAAAAAAAATAAATAAATAAAAATACAAGTTTTGGACAGAATCAAGGTCTTGTATGGTCCTCGGACTTAAGCCTATGGGGAAACCAAGTACTTAAAAGAAAAAATACAAGTTTTGGACAGAACCAAGGCCTTGTATGGTCCTCGGACTCAAGCATATGGAGAAACCAAGTACTTAAAAGAAAAAATGCAAGTTTTGGACAGAACCAAGGCCTTGTATGGTCCTCGGACTCAAGCCTATGGGGAAACCAAGTACTTAAAAGAAAAAATACAAGTTTTGGACAGATCCAAGGCCTTGTATGGTCCTCGGACTCAAGCCTATGGGGAAACCAAGTACTTAAAAGAAAAAATACAAGTTTTGGACAGAACCAAGGCCTTGTATGGTCCTCCAACTCAAGCCTATGGGGAAACTAAGTACTTAAAAGAAAAAATACAAGTTTTGGACAGAACCAAGGCCTTGTATGGTCCTCGGACTCAAGCCTATGGGGAAACCAAGTACTTAAAAGAAAAAATACAAGTTTTGGAGAGATCCAAGGCCTTGTAACTCAAGCCTATGGGGAAACCAAGTACTTAAAAGAAAAAATACAAGTTTTGGACAGAACCAAGGCCTTGTATGGTCCTCGGACTCAAGCCTATGGAGAAACCAAGTACTTAAAAGAAAAAATACAAGTTTTGGACAGAACCAAGGCCTTGTATGGTCCTCGAACTCAAGCCTATAGGGAAACTAAGTACTTAAAAGAAAAAAATACAAGTTTTGGACAGAACCAAGGCCTTGTATGGTCCTCCGACTCAAGCCTATGGGGAAACCAAGTACTTAAAAAAAAAATACAAGTTTTGGATAGATCCAAGGCCTTGTATGGTCCTCGGACTCAAGCCTATGGGGAAACCAAGTACTTAAAAGAAAAAATACAAGTTTTGGACAGATCCAAGGCCTTGTATGGTCCTCGGACTCAAGCCTATGGGGAAACCAAGTACTTCAAAGAAAAAATACAAGTTTTGGACAGATCCAAGGCCTTGTATGGTCCTCGGACTCAAGCCTATGGGGAAACCAAGTACTTAAAAGAAAAAAAATACAAGTTTTGGACAGAACCAAGGCCTTGTATGGTCCTCAGACTCAAGCCTATGGGGAAACCAAGTACTTAAAAGAAAAAATACAAGTTTTGGATAGAACCAAGGCCTTGTATGGTCCTCGGACTCAAGCCTATGGGGAAACCAAGTACTTAAAAGAAAAAATACAAGTTTTGGACAGATCCAAGGCCTTGTATGGTCCTCGGACTCAAGCCTATAGGGAAACCAAGTACTTAAAAGAAAAAATACAAGTTTTGGACAGAACCAAGGCCTTGTATGGTCCTCGGACTCAAGTTTATGGGGAAACCAAGTACTTAAAAGAAAGAATACAAGTTTTGGACAGATCCAAGGCCTTGTATGGTCCTCGGATCAGAGGCCAGGTGTTATCAGAAACAAGGCCAAAGTTCCACATGACTCGGCAATCCTCTCGGATGATTTATTCAGGATTCCTTATTCTCGGGCACTTACCTCACGCGTGTTATGGTGCACTCGACCATTATATCGGTTAGTCTCATAAGTCTAATTTGTTATTGATTGGTGTTATCATATTTGGTAGTTTTTTGTTGATTTCCTGTCCTAAGTGTCATTAAAGGAAAATGCACATATAGCACGCCCATGCACAAAATAATTGCTGCAGAAAGGAAAAGTATTTAGAAGGAAACACATTCATTTTTTTTATTAAGATAAAGAAATAGTACAACGTACAATGAGAGAGCTTGAATAAGCTTATATTAAAAACTAACTACATACACGAAAAGAAAAGATACAAGGGAGTTAAAAAAAAAAAAAAAAGCCAAAGAAGAAGTGCAGAGAAAAGGGATGCTGCCGTTCCAAAATGTTGTCTGAGGAGACCATTCCTCGATACTTTTACATGCCTATAACTTAGGTAGCAAAAGAACCCAACTTGAGGCCAGCACCGTGGAAGAAAAGGTGCAGGGAGCCGAAAGTTGATGAGCCTCCATATCCAAATGTGACCAAGAATCTAATGTGACCAGAACCTGCTTCAGATTTTGACTGAAAGAGGTAGGGGTACCATCCCCACCATATCCAAATGGAAGATTATCTTAAATCTGTGCCTCCCCTGCCCAGACCGCACCACCTTAAGTTTCGGAAGGGTCCGGTGCCTCTGTGGCGGGTGAAGTTCCTTCACCCCCACCCGTGCCCCAAACATATTGTATAAGGGTAGATAATATTGGATGTGGAGATTGTGATTATGGGAGAAGGATTATGATTTTAAAGGGAGCAGAGGGGTTTATATGCACAAGGAGTAGCCCCCTATCCTATTTATATAGGGAACAAACCGGTGGCATTCAATCCATGCAAGTTTCCAATAAGTGCTACAGACAAGACAGTCCTGGCACAATTTCCGACACCATCTGCAACCGCAAGGTTTGAATAACCTCGTGAAGGAAGCGCATTAATGGCGGGCCTTGAATACTGAAATGTCAAAGATGCCGTTTGAGAAAATCTAGAGGGATGTCTCACACTTTGGCGCGCTCCCCATGCCAGTACAGCAACCCCGACATTGATGAAATGCGGAGCTGGGCAAGTCATGGTTTGGGCCTGACATTACCAAAACCCTCCTCCCCAACAATAAAGTCGGGCAGCAGGATTTTGAGGGGCTATTGTGGGGCCTGAAAATTTGAGGTCCCAGCCCACTTCGCATTAAGGGCCCAAGACCCGGGCCGAGGAGACCTAGTGCCGAGGACGATCTCACATTCAGCGCCTCAGAACGCCTAAAGAAAAGGAAAAACTCGGTACAGTGGCAGGAGAAGGGAGAAAGCTGCCAATACTGCAGTACAGAGCTTTGCATCTGACAAGCCCATGCTCCTCACCATGTTATACAGCTTTTGCAACTACCCCCAACCACTCCGGATATGGACTGATAGGACATACCTACATCCTAGAAAGAAAAGTTGACACGTGGACACAGAGAAGGAAGTAAAGATTAGTATAAAATAGAGAGAGCAAGGAAAGAGAGAGGGGGCCAGAAAAAGGAGCCCTACAGAAGGGAGAACGAGAATGGTATCACGCTCCTCGGCCACGGTCTGAGGACCTAATCCAAATAAACCGTATTAACGGAAGGCTTAGTTAGGTCTACCCTCATATAAACCTCCATCAAAATCATGGTTAATCCACTGTCCGGTGATTAAAGCCTAGCCTTTTAATCCCATGCTCTACTAGTTGTATTGTTTGGGCCCTGTATATGCGAACTCACGATTATGTGTGGGTCGTTGCAAATCGTGTCCTTACAGTAATTAAAAGAGAACTTCATATATTGATTAAAACACACACACACACACACACACACACACACACACACACACACACACACACAAATTTTTTTCTACAAAATTTTTTTTACTTTGAAATTTTTACATGATAGTCTCATTATCAATGTTACAAGTTACATCTCTATCAAAATTTTAGTTGAATAATTTTTTTTTTGGGATTTTTCTTTTTGTTTGTAAGGACCTAATATATTGTTAAGGGAACTAAAGTTTAAGAATAAAGTTTTGCTACAAACTTAATTATACCCTAAGGCTACAACTCTCATTAAATAAATTAACATGGTCAATTTTGAAAATTTAATTGTTGAATTGCATGTTCTTTTTATGTTCTTAAAATGCATGTCAAATTTCATGTCAATCATATGTTAATTACTTTTGATCCTTAAATTTATTTTTTATGAATAATTTTAGAATACAAAAATTCTAGATTTAAAAATTTGATTGATGACATAGCTATTAATCTTTGATCTTCTTGAAATTTTGCAAATATGGAGGATTAAAGAAGAAAATGTATCTATTTGTGGATTTGTCAAAATTCACGTACAATTAAAAAAAAAAGAAAAAAAGTAGAGTTATAGCCTTAATTTACAACTAAGTTTGTTACCAAATTTTGTTCAAAATTTAATTATGTTGGGCCTAAAAAATTTTAGGGTGGTCACAAATATTTTTTAAGGATTAAAAAACCATAAATTTTTAAATTTTTTATATAATAATAATAATAATAATAATAATAATAATAATAATAATAATAATAATAAATTCAGGTCAGGTGGTCCTATGACCACCCTGAACGTAGAGCCGCCAGTGAATGGATGCGCATGCTTTAGTACTGTAGGTTAGACAATGGTTAAACTAGGGAGTGAAAATGAGGCATTGGGTATTTTGCAAGAGCTTTGACAAGTACTAGTGCCCCCAAGATTAATGGCCTGTTTGGAAGTTTAGAGAGGGAGGAGAGTAGAGGGGAGTAGAGGGGAGGAGAGTAGAGGGGAATCAACCTTGTTTGGATGTTTTTAAAATTAGTACGGAGGAACCCTTCTCCTTGTTTGGATGTTTTAAAAATTAGGATGTAGAGGAGAGGAAATGATTAAAATAGACAAATTTACCCCTATTTGAAAATAGACTTGCAACATTGGTCTATGATTAATTTGTTAGAATATTTTTTTTTGATAATTTTTTTTATGTGAATTAAATAATCAACATTAGTCTATGATTAAATATTTTTTCTACTTTCTTATTATACTAAAAAAAACCATCTTTAATTGATAATAATTAAAATAAGAAAAAAATGTTTGGTTTATTTGTTTACTGAAAAAATCAACAAAATATTGAATTTCGAGTGTTTCTTTCATTATTATTATTATTTTTAATATATATTTTTTTCTTAGTACATGAATTTAATTGACAACACACTTTCTTTTTAAGTTTGAACATATTTTTGACTCTGTGTTGTAACTTGTAACTTTCTTCGAAGTTTGAACCTCATGGAGCTAGTGCAGGAGCTCATGGTTACAGCCTCTCTCACTCTCATCCTCTCTCTCGTCGTAGCTAAGCTCAATTTCATATAAAGTTCAATTTCAACAAAGCCACATGGGAGGAGCATAGTATGACCCATAGGCTATAGTAGCATTGGTAGTACAGCCAATTTTTGAATCAAAGGCCTCATATGACATTGCATCATGCCAGACAACTAAGAAGTGAAAAGCATAAAAATGAAAGTAAGCAAACAAAGTTTTCAAGCCACTGAAAAAAGGATAGTGTTACAATGAGCTATGACCGTATCTGTAATTGCCAATAGACTTGTTTTAGAAAGAAAAACTAAAAATAAACACAAGCTGGTGCCAAAGAAAAATTAATCCCAAGAGTTTACAGTTCAATGATCAATTGAAAAGGTTTTTAGAAGCTGAAATTGTCTTGGAACATTACTTGCCTAACTGACATAATTGTCAAGTTTCCTCTTTCCCAGAACTTTGAGCTCGGATTCAGAAATCCAACTATTATGAATATGAGACTTTCCAGTCCACTTAACTAAAAACTCATGAGATACCTTCTCTCCATCAACACAAGCAGATTCAGCCAGGGTGGCTTCCTGAATTTTGTTTTCTCCAGAGCTTCTCATTCCCATTTCTAAATCCACTTCTTTATCGTCTTTGGTTTCATTAGAGACGTTTGTTTCATAAATTTTTGGAACTTCATCAATATCTTGATTTCTCAAACTGACATCAGTATTCTCCTCTGTAACCATTCTTTCATTTGCCTTTTCAAAATTCTCTATAGTTACAGCAGATTCATCTTGATCTTTACCATTCATAGCACAAGAATATGAATCCTTGATATCTTTTCTTAAAAGATCCATGGCATTTCCTTTCTTACATTCTTTGGTTGCAGATCTTCTGTATACATGTATTTTATCCACTTTTTTTTTTTTTTTTGGTTGAAAGGGAAATTCATTAACAAACTAAACAACAAGCACAGGGCCAGGACAAAGCCTACTTACAAACAGCCCAACGGCATCAGCCTCCAACAAGCTAGTTAAATCCACAGGTGGACTAGAACACACAACAAACTCACTGTCTAGAAAAGACAGTTGACAAAGCTGTGGAAACCTCATAGTTGATAGACTTACGCTTCTGCCGTGATTTACTAGTTACAGGGCTGGCAGTATTTGCTTTGGATTTACGTTTCTTAGAAGAACTAAGAATAGATTTTCCCTTATCAATCCTATGCTTCTTTTGACTGTCTTCATTATTCAATTTTGGTTTTCTTTTTCTATGTTCCTTAGTGGCAGCACTAATTGCAAGAACCAGAGTTCTTCCCGGGGAGACATTTTTAAGGACCAGATATCATTATTTTCTCAGCAACCAAACAACAGGGAAAAACGAAAGCAAACACGATTTCAAGCTAAAAGCTAATAGTTTTCTCAAAACCCAAATGCCAAAAACATAAATCAGATCCATTTTCCAGTTCAAACTTGAACATAAAAAAGCTGAGAGAGTACCATTTTGGTTGGGGCTTAGGACGAGCCAAAACAGAAACCCATTCACAAAAAAAAAAAAAAAAAAAAAAAACAAGAAATTTGCTCAAATCAGAAACCCATTCACAAAAAACAAGAAATTACCCAATAAAAATAAACAAGAAACACAGATTCATAGCCAAAATATACAAATTTATGCAAGTTCACAATCTAGACTCACTCAAGCACTTTATCAAACACATTATGAGCAATACTTTGAAACTTTAAAATTTAAGAAAAAAACCTTCAGATCAGAAACCCACCCACAAATAATATGTTATTACCCCATAGAATCACAATTAATAAGAAATTATCCAATAAAATCACAATTTTAAGAACACACTTATTTGATTCAACTTAAGAAACCCATGAAACAGAAATTAAAATAGAGTTTACCTTTGTGAGAGACTGCTAGGCGTGTGGGAGAAGAGTGAAAGATAGTCCAAGAGTGAAGAAGTCATGAGAGAAAGAGAGAGCCAGCGTAAGCTAAGAGAGCTTGAGAGAAAATCGTGGGTTACAAAGCTGTGAGAACTGAGAGAGCTTGAGAGAAATTTTTGGTTAAGAGAGCTGAGAGAGATTATGGTTACAGTGTTTTTTTTTTTTTTTTTTTTTTTTTTTTTTTTTTTTTTTTTTTTTTTACGTTAAAATACCTTGTAATTTTTTTTAATATAATAAGGGTAAATTAGGTAATTTATATATTTAATAATTTATGTGCTCTACTCTCCCTCCAAATCTCTCCAATTTGGGGGAATTAAAAATGAGGGGTTAAAGGTAGTTGAAACCCCTCCAAACCCCTCCAAATCCCTCCCCCTCCTTCCTTAAAAAACTCTCAAGCAAGGTAATTGAACTACTCTCCTTCCCTCTACTTTACTCTCCCTCCTTTTTTTAACATCCAAACAGGCCATAAGATACAGGCTGACAGTTACAGTCACTACAATAATTAGCACTTTATGTGCAAAAGGGCATGCTAGGGGAGCAGAGAGGGTTGTGTGGCACCACAAGGATATGAAATAGTGCCTTGCATTTACAAGAGCCTTCTTTATGGTTGGTCTAAGCAGGATTATCAAAGATAAGAAGTTGGCTGGGTTTATTTCCAATTTATTTTGTTAAAACACATTCCTTTAGATGCCTTTGTGAACGAAATCTTAAACATAAGCCTCCCAGTCTTTTTCCTGAGGCCATGAATGTGATGATGGAAATGAGGTCCTATAAGATTGCCCCAGCCTCAAATAGTTATAATACTTTGCTATCATGTCTTGAAAGGACAAGAAGGGTCCAGGATCCTTGTTGAATTCTTGAAATAATTGGGATATATATTATCTTGTTAGATGGTGTTATATTTGACTGGGAGATGTGGTAAAGTTAATCAGATAGCAGATGAGATGATTAGGGAAGGGTTGATGTCATAAAGTAAATTTTTGGCTAAATTATAAATTACGACATCTAACTTTGGTTTGTATTCAATTTAGTTCTTTAACTTTATTCTTCCCCCACCCCCCAATCTTTTAACTTTGTCCTTAAATTAGTCTTTCCAACCAGTTCTTGTATGGTTGGTTGCCATAAGTGTCCTAAATCGATGCAGTTTTGGTATTTTTGAATTTCTTCATAAAGATGCTGGAAAGTTTTCTCAACAAGCATAACTTGGTACATACGTAGACTCACATAACCAGTCAAACTGAAACGATTTACATGACGACACTTTTGAAACAAAAAAAAAAATCATGCACCTAGAGCTAATTAATTATACATTCGAACTCACTCATAATAGGATTTTCTTTTCCAACACTAGCAAATTAATACAAACCTTATTTAACAGAGTTATGCTAATGTATTTTAGTGGTTAGGTTTCTGCTGTTTCAATCTCAATAATTTCAACGCCAGTACTAGCAGCAGTAGCAGCAATTTGAGGTCTCCTCACTATTCTAAAATCATATGCAATACCATATCGTACCCCTACAGCCCATGTTTTTTGGTACACTTTGTTGATGTCTAAAATTTCACAAAAAAACCCATTCTATGAAAAGTAAAGAAAGCCCGATTCAAGCAGTAAGAAGAATCAACATCAAGGCCTTATGTATGTTCAGATTTCCAACAAAAAGGCCATTAAAAAATCCGTCAAAATCCAGTGAAAGAATTGGGTCGGGATACCCAGAGGCTGCTAGAGGCTCGGGATCCTCAGGATGTGCAACACAGCTAACGTGGGATTAAGACAGCTCCAGAGGAGTACCACGAAATACAAGAAACGGAGAACATATATGTCCTTCTCAAGCACCTAGTGGTGCAGCAAAGAACTAGAGAGCTTAGAGAGTGACAATTCATGAACAAAAGACTGGTACCTCGAGGAACCCAGAATGAAGAACTATAAGGGAAAGTGGCTGGAAAAACCTTTAATCCAGCAGAAATGAATTTCGCTCACTTAGAAAAAATGACAGCAAGGAAAGACAACCAAAAGCTAAGTCTGAAAAGTAAGAAGCCTTGAAAGAAGAGAGATTGAAGGTTAGCTGCCCCAATACGCCTCGTAATGGAAAGTCAACAAGTGACTTTTAGAGAAACAACACTAATAGATTAAAACTATCAGAAGTAGGGAAAAAACTAGCCATTAAAGTGCCTGACATAATAGGGGCTTTGGTACCCAGGGAGCCAAGGGGGGAGAATTAGTGGTATTCGAACCCTAGAATGACACTATAAAAGGGGAAGACAGCCAACATTGAAAGGAGGATTCAACAATAAGGAATCAAAACAAGAATCATTGAGAAAACTCTGTCAAAAACTCAAAGAAAGTAGAAAACAGAGCCCGGTATCCCAGAAACAGCCACTATAGAACATACTTAGATTCAAAGGGATTCAAATTTTGCAAGTCTTAGAGGCTTAGATAGCCATCTAAGTCTGTAATTTTTGAGCTTATTTGGACTTTGTAACACGTCTTAGTGAGCACATTGTAATCCACAATTAAGACAAATAATGAAATATCTCATTTTGATTTGAGAATCTCTAACAATTATTTCGTGTATTTTTTTATTACATTGTCTTCCTTTACTGTTTCTTGCCGCTTAATATATATATTTTTGCTTGTTAGTTTTTCCTTTTACTCAACCAAAAGCTGAGTCTTTTTACCACGGTCCTCACTTCAACTTGGGCCTTGGATACACTTAGCCTCCAAAGAAACATATGCCAAAACATGCACACATCGGATATCACTCTCTCCCACAAAAATCTTCATCACCTAACTATCTTGAAAGGTAATGCCTAAGCAAAGACACTTGGATTTGAGTTCCAAATCCCACAAGTCTTGTGCAAAGGCACTAAGTCTGTGAGAATTGGGGCCAAGATCCTTGTGGCTGAATTATTTTTATGAAATTCATTTACATATATGTATATGTATTAAAATGTATATCCTAATCTAATAAACTAACAATTATTTGAAGATATGTGTATTGTACAGTGTGTTTTTTTTATGCAAGACCTATAGAGGTAAAGGGAAAGAATAAAACTCTATTGCATAATAAGCATGAAGAAAGATCATACAGTTTAGAGAACCAGAGATTCTGGGTTCTTACAGGCCTAGTACGCCCTAGGATCCCACGACAATACGCCCGGGGTACCAAGTAAAAGAACTCTTTTAAATGTTTATACAATAAAAGATAAGCCTTAAATATTCTATTTCAATTTCTTTCTCATTGTGAATATTATGAATTCTTATTTTACTTATTTTGTAAAGTAAAGGGTCATTTTATGACACTAAAACACTTATAATGGTATTTTTATTACTTAGGAGGAATCGCATTTTTGTCTTGAGGAGTTTTATGTGACTTGCGCACAACTTGATTTGTAATCAGTCCCATTTAGCTACGGTGAACTAAGCCCAGTCCACCAAAACAACAAGTAAAGGGCCCAAGATCCTTGTTTCTACATGGGCCTGTGTGCTAAGAAAAAAGCGCCCTCACACACTTCAACCATTGTTGGCCTTTGATGTGGAAATGGCTGAACACAGTCGTATGCAATTTAAATGAGCAGAATGATCTCTTCTTCATATTCATTCCTGACTAGAGATTTGTCAATCATTTCCTATAGACAAGAAGAGCTTGCTAAAAGATTAGAACTTATACATGCATTGCTTATTTGACTTGGTTCCCACTGTGTAATCACCTCTAGAAGCACAATTCCAAAGTCATAGACATCTTTTGTAACATATTCCAGATCCCAAATCCCATTGTTTATTGAGGATCTCCTTGAATGATCAGCATTTTTTGAATTGATTGATGTCGCCCCTTTGAAATTTGATATTTGAGGCTCAGAATTCTGATCAAGTAAGATGCATTTTGAGCATATGTTCAGATGGACTATCCGGATTTTGCACTTATGGTGGAGCCATGCCAAGCCTCTTGCTAGACCAACAGCAATTCTAACCCTCAACGGCCATTCTAATTTCATAGAATCATCTTCCAAAGAATGTAGCCAATCATAAAGATTTCCGTTGGACCTATATTTGTAAACCAAAATCTTCTCCTTCCTTTACATGCAGAATCCCAAGAGGGGAAGTAAGTGATCTCAATCTACCTAGAATTGTTAACTCACACATGAATTGTTCTCCAGCTGTTGAGAGTCATATAGTCTCTTAACAGCAAGAAACAGACCATTGGGCAGTGTGACCTTATATACTGTTCCCATCTTTCCCAATCCAATGATATTTATCTGATCTGTCCCAATTGGTTTAATGGAATTGTAGTCTATTTGAGATGACTAATCTCCAAGAATGAGGAAAAGGAAAGGGAATTTTGGTTTAATTCTTTGTTGCCTCTAATTCATCATGATTCAACTTAAATACATACCAAATAACCACAACCGATAACAATGACAGCTATTCTATTTTAGCCGAAACTTTGGCTAAACTAGATAATAACACCTATCCTAGATAAAGATAACAAAATGATAATAACAAAAGATAACAGCAACCTAATCTCCCAGTTACAAGCAACTGAAGGAGTCCTTTATTAAACTAAACTCTTGGAGGCAGAGGCAATCTTCTTAGCAAATCCACTGTTACTACTTAGCAGGTGAACGTAACCCAGACACAAGGCTTTGGGACACATCATTGTCAGAGTTGAAATTGTCAGTTGCCTTATTGAGCTCCGCAGAAGTCATTCTAGTAACCCACCTCTCCAAAGTAAAGATCTGTGGAACAAGTTACTCTCCATTAGTATGAAAGTATACGATAAAGCCAAAAGAGTTCAAGGCTAATTACAATTGAAGATTTGAAAACTATAATGGACAGTTTTGTCTGTTTTGTTATTTGTTTCACTTGTAGACATCTGCAAAGAAAGAGAAAAGGAGAGACAAACTGAGAACCTGTTTGCAGCTTTTCCATTGGAGCTTTGAAGGAAACAATTTGGTCACCTATGAGTTTCCTTTCTCTTACTGTTCTTCTTGAGGGTCATCCTTTTCCTCTTCTTCATTTGCTCCCAAGGCACACAATAGGACACGAAAATAGTTACAACTGAAACTGAAGAAGCCGCATAACCAACAATAAACCCACTTTTAAAAGTCTCATCTGATTTCCTTCCAAGTTCTTTGCAAGGTTCCAAAGGCCCTCCACAAAGTCCGCTGTTATTCACGTAGCTCTCTTTCGTGACATTGGGATCGGTAAAATTTGGTACTGGTCCTGACAAGAAATTGTTAGCAACGGTAAAGTTCTTGATTCGAGTGAGCTGGCCAAGTTGCTGAGGTATTTGACCTGTCAGCCTGTTGTGATCAAGTTTAAGGGAATTCAGATAAGTACAATTTGCAATATCGGTCGGGATTTCACCAGAGAAATTGTTTCTAGAGAGATCAAGTGATGTCAAATAAGGAAGCCTTGTTGATATGTCAGAGGGGATGGCACCAGAGAGCTTGTTGAATGAAAGGTTTAGAACTATTAAGTCTTTGCAGTTCTCAATGCCCTGAGGGAATTGGCCCTTGAGGCTCTTGTTGTAAAGTCGGATAGATTGAACTTTGTATTCCCCGGGCAAGCAATCGACCCCATTAAATCCACAGTAGAAACCTTCTCCAATTTCGGAGAAATTCCAAGAAGATTTAAAGCGATTAAAAGGGTCTTTGAGTGACTCTTTAATGGATTTCAAGCAAGAGATATCACTATCACCACCATTGCTGAGAGTAAATACACCCAGCAGTGACCAGATAAAGGTGCTGGAAAGAAAAATTATAATTATATTTTTAAGAGCCATTTGTATGCAAGCGTTTATCTGTGTGTAAGACTACAAATGAGTACTCGCACTCAATGAGATCAAAGAAAAAGCAAACGAAAAGGAATTAAACAAAACAGTAATAAATTTAAGAGATTTACATTTAAAGATCATCTAGTGACATCTACCCCTTTGAAGCTCCAAAAAACTTCAAAGAAATAAGTCAATAACTGACCTTGGAAACAAAGCAGGAAGGAAAACCTGGTTTATACTTTATTCTGAATAATAAAGATGAATTTACCTAGTCTAGGATTCATTGTCAGCTCTTTCGTAGTGTTGGATATTTTTATAAAAAATTATATATTTCAAATCAACACTACCTCTAAAGTGAGAAGGTCTTTAAGCGTGAGAAGAATGTCTGCCGTGCCGTTTACTCCAAAAAAAAAAAAAAAAAAAAGTGTGATAAGAATGACTTTAAAAGTCATTTAAAAAGTCATTCTTTTTTAAGAGTGTAAATTGTGTCCGGACGTGGCATAAAGCATGAGGTTTACGCCCTCCAATAAAAGAGCGCCACGACAGCATTTTACTAAAACGTTAATACAACTGGCCACACCTATTGACTGTTCATTAAAATCCTGCCATTAACACTTCTCTCATCCATACTCCCTTCCACAAACCACCAGTAACGGCCACCGCACCGCTGCTCCGATTTGCCCCTTATTTTGGCAACGGCAACCTACAAACCAAACAGTGAAACTGATACAACTTTGCAGGTGCCTAATTGAGAGGAGACCGAAAAGAATTCCTTCAAACGTACGGACCACCAACAACTGTTGTTGCTCCATTTTCCTCCCCTCATTCCGGCAACAGCGACCCACAGATCCAACGGATGAGACCCAAAAATTTCCGTCCCAAGACAACTAAAACTCAACAGATCTAAAGATCCTAAATTTCTCTTTTTCCTTTCACATCTTCCACTTGCCGCATCCCTCTTTTGCTCTCTTAAGTCGGCATATAGGCAAAACAACAAATAGTTATGAAGAATAATGAGTGATTAAACATGGGTTTCTCTTGAATCATCCATCTGGACAATAAATCAAATCCACACCAACAAATCTTACAAAAAGAAACCACCAAACCAATCTTACAAAGTTTTTTTCTGTATGTTTTTCTACACTATGGTGGTGCCTCTTGTGGTTAGAGCAACCACATCAGTCCATGTATTTTACACATCCATTTTTACAATAAAAACCTACTTTTTCTATTTTACACATTTACTTTTACAAAACACCGACATCAATTCATCTATTTTATCACCTCATTTATTTAAATAATTAATTTTCTCAATTTTTTTATTATTTTCTCAACCAACCCCTTTATTATACACGCACGTTCTCATTTTTTTTTATACAACTCTCTCTCTCTCTCTCTCTGTGTGAACCCATTTTTCGTTCTCATTTTTTCTGATAAAGCTCTCTCTCTCTCTCTCTCTCTCTCTCTCTGTGAACCCATTTTTTCTAATACAAAGACTCTCTCTGAACCCATTTTTTCTGATACAGCTCTCTACACCCATAACCCATCTCTATACCCAAATCTGAATAAACTCTCCCTCTCGGTTTATACCGATCCATAGCTCCCTAGCTCCCTAGCTCCGATCATCTCTATACCGATCTCCCTTTCTGAATCATCTCTATACCGATCTCCCTAGCTCCGATCCATAGCTCCGATTCACAGCTCTGATCAGGCAAGCACCGATCTCCCTAGCTCCGATCCACAGCTCCGATCAGGCAAGCACCGATCTCCCTAGCTCCGATCCACAAGCACCGATCAGATCCGACTAGATTAGATTTGACCGAGATCTTCCTAGCTCCGATCCACAAGCACTGATCAGTTATTGTATCTTCCTAGCTTCGATCAGGTAAGACCCACGAGCTCCGATTAAGCGAGACCCACAAGCTCTGATCATTCCAGTCAAGTGTATCTCTGTGTTTTCTTTTTCTTTTTTTCACTTTTGAGCAAGTGTATCTCTATGTTGATTTGTCTGTGGATGTGTTTGGGTTAATTTTCAGTTGATTTTGGGTTTTCTGTTGATTTTGGATTAATTTTCAGTTGAGTTTGGTTAATACTCTGTGCTAGATTGCGGTGTTTGGTGGTGGCGCTGGGTTTGGTGGTTGGGTGGTTATTCTGGCGCGCTGGGTTGTTGTAATGGTTAGAGAAGAGAAGTAGTTTGACAGAGGAGAGAAAATAATATAAAAAAATTGTTTACACGGTGAACAGTAACCGTGTATATATGCACGGTTACTGTTCATTTTGCAAGATATCATGTATATTTAGACATTTTTACATGAACTAATGTGGAAGGATTTTGGGGTAAAATGTGTAAATTGGAGCACTTTTTGTATTTTAGATGAGTATCCACGAGCTAGTGTGGATGCTCTTAGAGATTGAAGGAATTGGTTCTCAGCTATGTGTGGAAGCTGGGCTTTTGGATTTTTGCATGGTTTTAAAAACCGGTACAGTGAAAGAATCGTTCGAGGAGCTAATTATCGATTTTCTAGTTGGATCAAGGTCCAACCAATGGTCGAACCAGTGACGTCATAAATAATTTAAATATTATTTATTTGAATTATATAAATAATTTTTAATTTTTAATTTTATATATATATATATATATATTAACAAGTGTGTGTGTCCGACTTCTATTGTAACGCCCCAAAATCATAGGCAATAAAAGTCTATTTAATCTGAATAATCCATAAAAATATTAAATAAAAGAAACTAGCAACCTTGAAACTGATTACAAGAGTCAGAGCTCTAATTCACCAAATACAAAACATCCTCAAAATAATTCTCCAATACAAAGTTTAATGCCATAAAATAATAATAAAATCCTCAGTTCCACAAAAATAAATTTGTAACTTCTGTCTCCCAAGAATCTCTACTCCAATAATCCACCTAATGTATCTGTAATGGGAAATAAAGGGGGGTGAGATAACTCAATAAGTGGAATTCACTAACATTGGGGTGTGGGAACAAACCTTTCAAATAAATAATTCTTTCAACAGATTCACAACTTATAATTCACCAATATTTTGTCATTAACTATTTCATGTAAAAGAAAATAATATCTTTATATTGTGAGCCATCATAATATATATATATATATATATATATTGATACCATCACATAAACAATTTCCTAGGCTTTTCTCGTGGTCAACGTTTACGCCCCGTTGACAGGGTTGTGCTGTCCCCTTTTTGGAACTGAAACCTCCTTTCATCCCATTTCTCAAGGATGGCTCCTTTGGAACCTAAAGGTACACTCCCTTGCTAAGGAGCTTCCTTTTGGATCCTCAATAGTATGCTCCCTTGCTAAGGAGCTATCAAATGTGCACTGTCCCCTTTTGGGACCGTCCCTTGCTAAGGACTAGCTGCAGCATGATTGTCCCTTGCTAAGAACTAAATATCATACTGAGCTTCTAATCATGACTTGCCATAGGTTTTCAAAACATATTCAATATGCTCACAAAATAATCCATTCATACTTCTCAAAATATAAAGACATATTCACACATACAAGTTTAAATAAAATTAGGTTGTCCCACAAGGTTTTCATAAAACGAATAGCCAATGTGCACATCAAACATTTGTAAAATATTCATTTATATATAGAATATCAACATATTCTTTCATATAAAATAGTTTAATAATTAACACTGTTTTGGGAAAACCCCCAAAATTAGTAAACACCACTTACCTCTTAGTTGCAAAAATAAAGGAAATCAACCTCCCTTGAATTACAACAATTCAGTAGAATTAGAACTTAGCAATACCAAAAATAGGTTCATCAATACACAAATTCCCACTTAAAAATCTATTTTCACACTTAAAATGGTTTTATCCTAGACAACATTGATTTATCCAAAATCCTCTATTTATTCACCTAACTATCCAATTTACTTTCAGCTTTGATCAGATTTTTGGACTTATAAATATTGTTGCCTAATTAGAATATTCATGAAACTTCAATCAATCTCAGAACCAATAGAGGTATGACTATACATACTATTCATACATAATCAAATTTCAAAGCCTGGACCATACGGCTATATAAACAATTCTTATTATAATATTATAATCATCACTCCAAAGACCCAAAATCTATTACACGGTTGAACTAGTGTGAAAGCAAAATAACCAGTCAACAATTGTGACTTAGTGTGAATGCATAATAACCGGTCAATGGCTTAGTGTGAATGCTTAGTGTGAATGCAATAACAACCGATCAACAATGGTGGCTTAGTGTGAATGCAATAACTTAAGCATTCTTTTCACTTTAACATGGTGACCAAGTCCAACATATTACTCTATTTGGCTCAATCTCACGTCTGTGTTCCTTCCTGACATATTGGCCAAATCTTTATCTAATATAATACAATTATAGGAACCCTTTTTCTATTATAATAATGATAGTTTAGGTTCATATCAATTGCAAGCTATATGACTATTCAAACTTCCTAAATCTTGAGCATGAGAAACATCGTACCTGAAGACTCCAACTCAACGCCACAGTGGAGAAAGGCAGAATTCAATTGTCGGCTGAAGCAAAAAGAAATCCCATCAGAAAAACACGTGTGACCTAAGAGGAAAAAGGTTAGGGTTTTCAAGGCCCATATATGTACTTATGTCACCTCACTTGGGCTTCATATTCCATAAAATTTATCTTCTTTTTTAATACATTAGGCCCAAATTTATTTAATCCATTTTAATTATAGGCCTCCATTAAAAATTAATGTATAGTCATTTAATTGGTATCAAATTATGGGGTGTTACATCTATAGGCAGAGAGAAAAATACAGTTTTTTTGGATCCCTTGAAAAGTCGAAACGTTTACAAAACAAAGTAACAAATACCCAGTTCAAAACAACAACAACAACAACAACAAATAACAACAACCAAATTGGTCAATACCCTTTTGCTCTCTCTCTCTCTCTCTCTGAAATTCCAAGGCTTTGATTTTGAATTAAATTCACTTTGAGGGTTGGTGGGTTTGTTTTGATTTGAGAGAAATAGAGAAGGAAAAAAAAAAGCAGTCTTTTTAAAAAAAAAAAAAATTTTCATTTATTTTCATCTATGCTGAGCACCAATACAATGTCGTCTAGCACAAGAGTCACTGGATTGGCTGATTCTGCAGCTCCCAGAAGAAATTCCAAGAAACCTAAATGTAATTTCTTCTCAAAAGACTTGATTTTTTTTTTTTTTTTTTTTTTTTTTTTTTTTTTTTTTTTTTGTGTGTGTGGAGTTTTGTTTCCATCCATGAGTACCCACTTGCTAATTTGTTGAGTTTTCACATGGGTTTTGCTTGGAATACAATAATACCTTGATCGGGCGAAGAGATGATGTGGTAATCGTTAGGGGCGGAGCGAGAAGTGTCACAGCATTGGTGATCATGGAAGACGTCGGCGCCGTTATGCATGAGGGTGGGATTGTGGGCATGGCAGTGTGCATGATATTCAGGGAGGCAGAGAGAGTGAGTGGCATGAGAGGGTGAGGTAGAGAGGTGTGTGAGGGTGAGGTAGAGAGGCATGCGTGAGCAGTGAGAGGCATGAGCCAATGAGACTTGAGAGTTGAGAGGCGTGAGAGAAGTTAGAAAACATTGAGAGTGAGAAGTGAGAATTGAGATGAGAGTGTGAGAGTCTTAGGCTTAGGACTTAGGGTTAGGGGTTAAACGATGTAGTTTTAGGTAGGAAAGGACAAAAAATGACAAACCGGTTAGTAACCTGTTCGACCACGCCAGTTTCCGGTTCTTAGGTTGAACCAGTCGGTTTTCACTATTTACCAGTTTTTAGGCTATTTTCAGTTTTCTACCATAACAGATCGAATTGAAGGCTAGTTCCTGGTTGAACCGGTCGAACCAGCCAGTCCAGTCTTGTTTTTAAAACTATGGATTTTTGTGATATTGGGTTTCAAGAAGAGTGATTATGTGTGATAGATTTATTTCATTGTCCAGTGAAATGCTGATGTGGCTTATTATTATTAGTGGGTGTAAAGTGTGAGATTTACACCAAGACCAGATGGAATGTTTTCTCTTCTTTTAAAAGTGAGAAGAATGTCTGCCGTTTACTCTAAAAAAAAAAGTGTGATAAGAATGACTTTAAAAGTCATTTAAAAAGTCATTCTTTTAAATGTGAAAAGAATGACTTTTCTTTTAAGAGTCCTTCTAGTGAAACATAAAGTGGCAAAAAAAAGCCATAACTCGCCCATGTGGTGAGTTGTGGTTGGTGGAGGGGTAGTGGTGGGACACCCTTCTACCAACCACAACTCGCCACATGGGTGGGTTGTCGCTTTTTTGTGTCACTTTATGTGGCACAAGACTTATTCTTCTTTTAAATGGGAGAAAAATGACTTTTAATGTATCATTATCATGGGTTAATAGCTATAAATTTAATACAGTTGATTTATATACAACTATATACTTATTAGATGACCGTTGATGTATAATGTCATCATAATTATTTGATTTTAATATATGGGTCATTATGCCATCCTCCATAGTTATGTTATATAATGATGATATTGTCAGGGGCAAAAATTTTTTCCTTTTGATAAATGAGATTTATGTTGGGTTGGGGGGCCTAAACCGAAACTCGACGATGGGTTTAATGCACGGCCCAAAGGTTATCGGTGAAGATCCAAAGAATTCACTATATCTTATGCCTTCGGCCTAGATTGAGACTGACAAGAATGGCCCATAAACAATCCCTATAACAGACATGTCAGCATGATTAAAAAGCATATTGTAAGAAATAGCCCAGCGGTAAAATGTTTCTGTAGAAAATAGTCCAGTGGTAAAATATTTCTACAGAAAATAGCCCAGTGGTAAAATGTCCTAGCGGTAAAGTAAGACAAAACAGAATAAACCTCAGCTATTAGCTATTTCACAGATTAAGAAAAGTATCCACATTTTCAAACTCATCATCTATTGGCTCTGGAGAAGAGTCTTCTAACACAATAATATGAGGGAAAAATTCTATAGTGACAATTACATTGTAACCTTCAATAGTAAATGAGTAAATGAATATTATGGGCTCCATTATGACAAATAATGAGAAAAACTTAGTGTGGGATGAAGGAAGAGAGAGAGATCCTAGCTAGCGCAGCAAGATCATTATGGTGCTAAGACATGCTCGTGAATATAGTATAAATAATGAGTAATGAGGGACATTTCAGGTAGTATGAGTAGTGAGAGAGAGTGTGTATAGTAAAGTTGTTGGGGCTTTCTGTTGGGGGTAGATAAGTGTTTATGAGTAGAGCTCTGAAGAGTGTTTGTGAGCTAGGAGTTGGAGAACTTAGTTTCTAAGCTTGAAACTAAGAACCCAGTGACTTTTTAAAAGCTTAGAGAAGGCTTAAACAGGGAGGTTAAGGAAGAACTCCTTTTTATTAGTGTGTCTCTTAGTGTATATCCCTCCTCCCTAAGTGTTAATGGAGAGTTTCCATTTATAGTTGAGTTTTAGGGGGTAATTAGCAAATAATCTCTGCTAAATCTTTCTCAATCTTCAGAAAATCCTTAGAGAATTGTTCCTAGGATTTTAGCTAAGAGTGGTAAGCTCAACTTTTAGAAAGTTCTTGTTGTTTTAAGTAATAACAACTGGGATTCTGACTTAGCATTGAATGCTGATTGGCCTTGGCTGATGGGATTAAAGCATGCATTAGGCTAATGATCTTGGTTATCCTTGTAACGCCCCAAAATCATAAGCAATAAAAGCCTATTTAATCTGAATAATTCATAAAAATATTAAATAAAAGAAACTAGCAACCTTGAATCTGATCACAAGAGTCAGAGCTCTAATTCACCAAATACAAAACATCCTCAAAGATAATTCTCCAATACAATGTTTAATGCCATAAAATAATAATAAAATCCTCAGTTCCACAAAAATAGTTCGTAACTTCTGTCTCCCAAGAATCTCTACTCCAGTAATCCATCTAATGTATCTGTAATGGGAAATAAAGGGGGGTGAGATAACTCAATAAGTGGAATTCACTAACATTGGGGTGTGGGAACAAACCTTTTAAATAAATAATTCTTTCAACAAATTCACAACTTGTAACTCATCAATATTTTGTCATCAAATATTTCATGTAAAAGAAAATAATATCTTTATATTGTGAGCCATCATAATATATACCGTCATATAAACACTTTCCTAGGCTTTTCTCGTGGTCAACGTTTACGCCTCGTTGACAGGGTTGTGCTGTCCCTTTTTAGGACCAGAACCTCCTTTCCATCCCTTTTTCTTAAGGAAGGCTCATTTGGAACCTAAAGGTGCACTCCCTTGCTAAGGAGCTTCCTTTTTGGATCCTCAATAGTATACTCCCTTGCTAAGGATCTATCAAATGTGTACTGTCCCCTTTTCTAGGACCGTCCCTTGCTAAGAACTAGCTGCAGTATGATTGTCCCTTGCTAAGGACTAAATTCCATACAGAGCTTCTAATCACGACTTGACATAGGTTTTCAAAACATATTCAATGTGCTCACAAAATAATCCATTCATACTTCTCAAAATATAAAGACATATTCACACATACAAATTTAAATAAATTTAGGTTGTCCCATAAGTTTTTTATAAACTGTAACGACCCCGCCCCAACTGTTTATATATTGTTTGCTTTGGGGCCCATACCCCTCACGGTTTTGTTTTTCCCCAGGTTGCGCTGGGGAAAAGGCCTCTATACATTGAAGGGAGGTCATTTCTTATAAACACATTCTCATGTGCTTCCCTAGGTGATGTGGGATTCTATGGAATGCAAGACCCCCTTTTTTGGGTCACTACAATCCACCCCCCTTACGGGCACACGCGTTCTCGCGTGTAGGGCCCACACTTCCGACTAAGGCATGGCTCTGATACCATCTGTAACGACCCCGCCCCAACTGTGTAGATATTGTCCGCTTTGGGGCCCATACCCCTCACAGTTTTGTTTTTCCCCAGGTTGCGCTGGGGAAAAGGCCTCTACACATTGAAGGGAGGTCATTCCTTATAAACACATTCCCATGTGCTTCCCTAGGCTATGTGGGATTCCATGGAATGCAAGACCCCCCTTTTTGGGTCACTACAATCTTGCTGCTAGAATAAGAGCCCTGTAGGGCAAATTGTATCACCTCAAGCCAGGTGTCAATCTTGGAGCCCGTGCTGGGAACTTTGCTGGGATTCCCTTGGTGCCTTCCAAACCATATTTCCCTAAGTTTCCCCATTTGGGGTTCATGTGCTTGGTCCATGAATTAGAGAGTGCACGTTTTTTGTATGAAAATGAATTGATTTCAAGTTGTTTCAGAAGTTTTCATAGTCTGGTCATGGCTACTCTTGGTTCTTGATCGAATGGGCTGGAGAAGAAAGAAGGGACAACTGGCTGAGGCTTTCCAGCTTTTTGTCATGTCACTTTCAGCTTTATGTCACATGAGAAATGATGGAATTTCAGCTTGTGAAGGAAGGGTTTAATCCTTGATGGACACGTGTCCTTTTTTTATCTGATTGGACAAGTTGGAACTTGATAGCAATGGGCTCCAGCTGTTAAGTTATGCTAAAATTTGGCTGGTCAGCTCACGTGCGCTTCAGCCGCTAGGATTTGTGTATGAGCTGGGCTCACTCAGTTGGGCTTTATAGTTGAGCTTCTTTGGGCTTGGTTGTCTCTACAAAATGAAGAGTTTTGCCATGGGTGATATACATGGGCTTTTATAAATTTTGTAAGAGAGGTATTTCTTGAGAGATGAGTAATTATATTTCCCATGAGTGAGGGATTTAGTATATGTAAAACAAGTGTTAAAATAATATTTGAGTTTTGTAAATATGTGCCAAAATAGCATTTGGACTTTATGAAATAGTTGTCAAAATAATATTTGGGTTTTATAAGATAGTTGCCAAAATAGTATTTGGGTTTTATAAAATAAGTGCCAAATTAGTATTTAGGCTTCGTAAAATAGTGCCAAAATAATACTTAGGCTTTGTAAAATAGTGTCAAATTAATATTTGGGCTTTAGTCAATTTCGGTCAATTGACTAAGGCCCAAATATTGAGAGACATCAACATAGCACTTCGGTCAATTTAGTCAATTTCGGTTCATTTTGATCTACTTCAATCCAATGTGGTCCAACTCACTCCACTCGGTCCATTTTTTGGTCCACCTGCTCCATTATTCAGTCCATTTGGACCATTCGTCCATTTTAGTCCAGTTCGGTCCAGTTAGATCTATTTCAGTCCAATCTGGTCTGTTTGTCCATTTCGGTCCAGTTTGGTCTATTTCGGTCCACTTCAGTCCATGGCTACATATTTGAACATGCTTATCAATTATTTGAGCAATATCAATTGTAATTATATGATAAGTTTTGATTATCATGATAATGAAAGAGAAATTTGAAAATATAATTGTAATTTCATCATCACTTATGACCTAAATAATAGATTCTTGAAAAGATAGAGGACTCTCCGGGGAATGCTGAAATTAAGTATCTTTTTATATTTTCATAAGACAAGGATTAAAATTATGCCATTTGGATGTTTACATTATTTGCGTTGAAGAATGATCACACGGTGATGGATGTATTGATTTAGAATCTTATGAAGGAGGGTTGAGTAATGGATGCGCATACTTAGTGTTGTAGCTTAGACATTGGTTAAACTAGGGAGTGAAAATGAGGCATTGGGTATTTTGCAAGAACTTGGACAAGTACTAGTGCCCCCAAGATTAAGATACAGACTTACAGTTATAGTCACTACAATAATTAGCACTTTATGTGCAAAAGGGCATGCTAGGGGAGCAGAGGGGGTTGTGTGGTACCACAAGGATATGAAATAGTGCCTTGCATTTACAAGAGCCTTCTTTATGGTTGGTCTAAGCAGCATTATCAAAGATAAGAAGTTGGCTGGGTTTATTACCAGTTTATTTTGCTAAAACACATTCCTTTAGATGCCTTTGTGAACGAAATCTTAAACGTAAGCCTCCCAGTCTTTTTCCTGAGGCCATGAATGTGATGATGGAAATGAAGTCCCATAAGATTGCCCCAACCTCAATTAGTTATAATAGTTTGCTATCATGTCTAGGAAGGACAAGAAGGGTACAGGATTCTTGTTGAATTCTTGAGATAGTTGGGCTATATATTATCTTGTTTGGAATGGTGTTATATTTGACTGGGAGATGTGGTAAAGGTAATCAGATAGTAGATGAGATGATTAGGGAAGGGTCATAAAGTAAATTTTTGGCTAAATTATAAATTACGCCCTCTAACTTTAGTTTGTATTCAATTTAGTTCTTTAACTTTATTCTTCCCCCCCCCCCCCCCCCCCCAATCTTTTAACTTTGTCGTCAATTTAGTCTTTGCAACCAGTTCTTGTATGGTTGGTTTCCATTAAGAGTCCTAAATCGAGGTAGTTTTGGTATTTTTGAATTTCTTCACAAAGATGCTGGAAAGTTTTCTCAACAAGCATAACTTAGTACGTACATAGACTCACATAATTAGTCAAACTGAAACGATTTACATGACAACACTTTTGAAACAGAAAATCACGCACCTAGAGCTAATTAATTATACATTCGAACTCACTCATAATAGGATTTTCTTTTCCAACACTAGCAAATTAATACAAACCTTATTTAACAGAGTTATGCTAATGTACTTTAGTGCTTAGGTTTCTGCTGTTTCAATCTCAATAATTTCATCGCTAGTACTAGCAGCAGCAGCAGCAATTTGAGGTCTCCTCACTATTCTGAAATCATATGCAATACCATATCGTACCCCTACGGCCCATGTTTTTTGGTACACTTCAACCATTGTTGGCCTTTGATGTGGAAATGGCTGAACACAGTCGTATGCAATTTTAATGAGCCGAATGATCTCTTCATCATATTCATTCCCGACCAGAGATTTGTCAATCATTTCATATAGAAAGGAAGAGCTTGCTAAAAGATTAGAACTTATACATGCATTGCTTATTTGACTTGGTTCCCACTGTGTAATCAGCTCTAGAAGCACGATTCCAAAGTCATAGACATCTTTTGTAACATATTCCAGATCCCAAATCCCATTATTTATAGAGGATCTCCTTGAATGATTAGCATTTTTTGAATTGATTGATGTCGCCCCTTCGAAATTTGATATTTGAGGCTCAAAATTCTGATCAAGTAAGATGCATTTTGAGCATATGTTCAGATGGACTATCCGGATTTTGCACTTGTGGTGGAGCCATGCCAAGCCTCTCGCTAGACCAACAGCGATTCTAACCCTCAACGGCCATTCTAATTTCATAGAATCATCTTCCAAAGAATGTAGCCAATCATAAAGATTTCCGTTGGACATATATTTGTACACCAAAATCTTCTCTTTCCTTTCTATGCAGAATCCCAAGAGGGGAAGTAAGTGATAATGTCTCAATCTACCTAGAATTGTTAACTCACACATGAATTGTTTCTCCAGCTGTTGAGAGTCATATAGTCTCTTAATAGCAAGAAACAGACCATTGGGCAGTGTAGCCTTATATACTGTTCCCATCTTTCCCAATCCAATGATGTTATCAGAGCTAAAATTGTCAGTTGCCTTATTGAGCTCTGCAAGAGTCATTCTAGTAACCCACCTCTCCAAAATAGAGATCTGTGGAACAAGTTACACTCCATTAGTATGAAAGTATAAAATAAAGACAGCCAAAAGAGTTCAAGGCTAATTACAATTGAAGATTTGAAAACTATAAAGTCTATAATGGACAGTTTTGTCTGTTTTGTTATTTGATTCACTTGTAGTAGACATCTGCAAAGAAAGAGAAAAGGAGAGACAAACTGAGAACCTGTTTGTAGCTTTTCCATTGGAGATTTGAAGGCAGCAATTTGGTCACCTTATGAGCTTCTTTTCTCTTATTGTTCTTCTTGAGGGTCATCCTTTTCCTCTTCTTCATTTGCTCCCAAGGCACACAATAGGACATGAAAATAGTTACAACTGAAACTGCAGAAACCGCATAACCAACAATAAACCCACTTTTAAAAGTCTCATCTGATTTCCTTCCAAGCTCTTTGCAAGGTTCCAAAGGCCCTCCACAAAGTCCGCTGTTATTCACGTAGCTCTCTTTCGTGACACTGGCAATGGCAAAATTTGGTACTGGTCCTGACAAAAAATTGTTAGCAACGGTAAAGGTCTTGATTCGAGTGAGCTGGCCAAGTTGCTGAGGTATTTGACCTGTCAGCCTGTTGTGATCAAGTTTAAGGGAATTCAGATAAACACAATTTGCAATATCTGTCGGGATTTCACCAGAGAAATTGTTTCTAGAGAGATCAAGTACTGTCACATAAGGGAGCCTTGTTGATATGTCAGAGGGGATGGCACCAGAGAGCTTGTTGAATGAAAGTTCTAGACCTTGTAAGTATTTGCAGTTCTCAATGCCCTGAGGGAATTGGCCCTTGAGGCCCATGTTGTAAAGTTGGATATATAAAACTTTGCTTTCCCCGGAATTCCAGCATTGGACCCCAGTAAATCCACAGTAGAAACCTTCTCCAACTTCGTCAAAATTCCAAGAAGATTTAAAGCGATTAAAAGGGTCTTCTAGTGACTCTTTAATGGATTTCAAGCAAGAGATATCACTATCACCACCATTGCTGAGAGTAAATACACCCAGCAGTGACCAGAAAAAGGTGCTGAAAAGAAAATTTATAATTATATTTCTAAAAGCCATTTGTATGCAAGCGTTCATCTGTGTGTAAGACTACAAATGAGTACTTGCATTCAATGAGATCAAAGAAAAGGCAAAAGAAAAGGAATTAAAGAAAACAGTAATAAATTTAAGCAATTTACATATTAAAGATCATCTACCCCTTTGAAGCTCCAAAAAACTTCAAAGAAATAAGTCAATAACTGATCTTGGAAACAAAGCAGGAAGGAAAACCTGGTTTATACTGAATAATAAAGATGAATTGACCTAGTCTAGGATTCATTGTCAGCTCTTTCGTAGTAACTGCATTCCAAAATACTAAATTCTTGCTACAACAGTTTATGTCAGCATCCTGAAGAGTTCATAATCATACCGCAGATAATTGACTAGAACAACGATTCTTTCATGGAAAGAGGATGTTAAGGTTTTATATTGGGTCAAAGTCTTATATCATATAATAAAATGAAATATTATCTTACACTGCATACTAAACTACGGACAAAGCACAAGTTTTAATATCAATAATTAATGAGCTAATGAATTTTAATTGGGTGTGCATGATGAAAAAATGCAGGCAACTTGCCTGTCAAAGTTTCAATGTCTGTCATCAGAGCCTGGTTGTGCATGTGACTTTGGTTGCAAAGTTGGGGGTTTGAGTTCCCAAATTAGAGTTTAGAATTGGCCTCACAACAATGATAATGATGCTTACAAAAAAACTAACATAGGAAAAAAAAAAGATGAATAAAACTAGGCAACACTTGCCTGTCAAAGTTTCTATTTCTGCCACCAGAGGCCTTCATAGTCCAAATGGCATTTGGAAGAACTGTCCATGTTTCTTTGGTTGTGAGGTTGGGAGTTCAAGTTCCCGAATTAGAGTTTCACATTGGCCTCACAACAATGATAATGATGCTCTCAGAAACACTTACATAGAAAGAAAGAAGAACAAAAAGGGGAGCCACTGCTCAATTTAGTTAGGATCAACCAGAGAAGTGGTCAATGGTCTATCAAGAAAAGTACACCTTAACTACTACAGCATCATTATTATTGATTAAATAAATACACAAACCATATCCCTGAATCAATAGAAAACATGGTATTGTTAACAATTAGAAGTATTAAATTTTTTTGCTTTACTGCAACAAGGATCAACTAGTGTAGGTGTATTATGTGTATTATGTCTCAATCTACAAGTGTCAAGTTTCGTTTGTTTGTTTGTTCTTGTTTTTCCTTTCTTTTGGAAAATCATGTTTTCAATGGTTACGAAATGCTGAAGAAATGGCCCATCCATATACAAATGTACAATGTGGGGGGTCACTCTGTATCAGATACAACGGTTGACTGTTCTGTATTGGTTATAAAATAAAAGGCTCTTGCTGACTGTAACCTTACAATTTGTCTCCTAACAGAATATCAAGATGTACCTAATTTGCACAAGAAATTGCAATATTTTTTGCAAGTTGAACAGTTTTTCTAAACGCTCAATATCATCATGACTAGAATGATCGAGACAGATAAACACTCGATCAAATTGTTTTTTAATGGACTGTGCTTTAACGCAAACATAGAACTTTATGTTTCAGTCATAAGAGCAAGCAAACATAATCCAAAAGCAAATCTGTTTACAGATTTTCCTTACTCAATTTTACACTTTGTATGTCATGTTTCAATTGGTCTATGTAATTTCTACCTCAACAATTTCATTTGAGGTATCTGCAAAGTTGCAGTAGCAATGCCATATTGCCTCAATATCTCAGTCTTATTTTGAACACCATATGTCTCCCCAATAATACTTATTATTGTATTGTACAATTCAAGCGTTGTTGGGAAAGGGCTTAAGACAGAGACACATACAATTCTAAGGAATTGAAAGATTTCACCATCAAATCCTCGAACAACCAGAGAATTATTCATGACAATGTAGAGTTTAAAAGAATTAGTCAAAAAATGAGTAATCCAATCAACCAAACTCGCATTCAAACTGTGTGATAATTTTTTATTTGAATGAGTTCCTTCCCAATAAGAGTGTTTGAATAAAATTATATCTATGATTATATATATTTATTTAGGGTTCAGTTAATCTATGTCCTTAAGGCATATATTAATTATTCATTTTTGGAAACATTTTATTAAGAATTAAAAAAACTGTCAAAAAAATTAGTAACTTTTTTATTTTTCTGTAAAAAGTTTCTTAAAATGATTTACTAATATATGCCCTAAGGGCACACTTTAATTAAAATCCTTTTATTTTATTTAAAAATTTATGAAAAATATAAAATTATATTTAAAAAAAAAGATTTTAAAAAATTGGAGGTGACAATTAATGGAGATTTTAAACTTACCCCAACCAAAAAAATTTTGGACAAACTAATACGCGTGCAGAAAATTACCCATTTCTGTAAAATTACCCAAAAGTTCTTATTACTCAACTGACATCTCTTAATATTTTTAGATGGAAAAAAATAAAAATAAAAAACCGTTTTACCCATCATCATCATAAGGGAAATTGTTGTTGCACACATGCAAGTACGCACTAACTGTACATCCAACGAACTAACCAACTAACCAACCAAGAATGTCCCAAAACTTTCAAACTGTCCTCACCTCCACCATCTCTGCCGTAACCACACTTTCCAACCGTCCACTGATTCCTCAGTACCCCTCGATCTCATCCTACATTCTTATAATAATCATCATTCAATTATAATCATGTGTATGAAAAATGTGTTTTTTAAGTTTTCATTCATTGTCTTAAAAGAATGCTACTTGTTTTTTGTGTGGTTGAATTGTAAAAGAAGGTCGGAGAGGCATTGCGATGAGTGAGGTGTTCGAGGTGTACGAGCATCACTATTGCGAGCTCTCTGCCAATCTATCAAGCTACTGCACTGCCGCTACTGTACTTGATGGAGGTTATTACCACACTATATATGTTTTCTTTGAATCTCTATTATTTAGTTGCTTTTGTTTGTTTCACGAGGAACAATTAGGCAATAATGAGGTGGGTATTTAATGTTGAAAATTCTTTAGGTAAGAGAAATGGAGAGAAGAGGCTAGTGGTTATGAATTATGATATATGAATTGATGGGTTTGTGATTATGTGCTTGTATTGTATAAGATGATGAAGCATATAGATGTTTTATAATGCTTGAATGAGATTGTTGCTTTTGCTATATTTTTACTTTTTAAGTTTTGTATGATATCATCAATGGGTATTTATAGTGGGTTACATCCTAACTAAGATTACAATATACTTTAACTAGTATTCGGATTAGGAATTTAGGACTACTTTACTAAAGGCTTTGTTGCTTAATTGGCATCTCATTGTTCACAAAGTGCTTGAAAATCAATTTTTTAAGTTTTATGTTAGTAGGTAACAATTAATCTTATGTTCTATTTTGATATTGATATTTAAATATCAATGAGATTGTAAATAACTTTGTGGTTTAGTGGTATTGTCTGATTCTTGAGAACCTGGATTTGAATTTCCCACTTGTTGTAAGCAAAAAGTGTATATAAAATATTGTAAACCTAGAATATTCATAATGATGAGTTAAGTAGATGCTAAACATGCTGATGGGGAACAAAACTGGAAGATGGTTTGTTAGAATGTAGGAGTCATGTCTGTGGTGTTGTTAGTTTGTGTGCATGGAAAATGGAACTTTTTACTGTAGTCTGCATATGAAGTTGAATATAATTACCTTTTGCTTTTGTTTGGTTGTGAGACTATTGGGTTTTGTACTGTACGTATTAAAATATGCCTAAACTGTCAAATTATTTACTTCACTGATGGTTCTATGCATTCTTCATTCTTGATTGGCAGAGCAAAAGAAGCAGAAAATTTCCGAAATAAAAACTGGATTAGATGATGCGGATGGTTTGGTACTAAAGAAGCCTATTGCTGTGACATATTAATTCTCTATTTTATTTATTTATATATATCTCATCAGATTACTAATGTGACTTTTCTCGAATTTGAACAGCTTCAGAAAATGGATCTTGAGGCAAGGAGTTTGTCACCTAGTGCAAAGGCAACCCTTCTTGCTAAGTTAAGGGAATATAAAACTGATTTCAATAGTTTGAAAAATGAATCCAAAAGATTCACATCAGCTAATGCTAATCTGGCTGCAAGAGATCAGCTGTTGGAGTCAGGAATGGTAGATGCACTGTTGGTATGTATGTCTTTCTCCCTCTCAAAGGTTGTATCTTGCGCATCAACTGTATGTAACCAATGTGTCACAATATGTGGGATTCACAAGTGTGTGGTTTTCACTAACTGTGAGATACAGGTTGCATGCAACTGATGTATAAAATAATTTTTCGTGGTTCACATAGTTCTTGGTGTGAAATGCCAAATGGTCTATATCTACTATAGCTTTACATTTCTATTTCCATGAAAGTTATTTCCACCAATTGGTTTTACTCTTCTAATTAGAATATATACACACTTTCTAAATTTTAAGAATAGTCATGGACATGGATATTATGTATATAATTCCATTAGGGGTACATTCTCATTGACATTGGTGGGTGATGCAAAAGGTATCTAATGATCAAAGAGGAAGACTGCTGATGACAACAGAGAGATTAAATCAGTCCACTGACAGAATTAAGGAGAGTAGAAGAACAATGCTGGAAACAGAAGAGCTCGGCGTCTCGATCCTACAAAATTTGCATCAACAGCGTCAATCTCTACTACACGCCAATAACACAGTATGCCTTATGCTCTTTCTTTTTGTTCCAATTAATGGTTCATTGCCTCTTGGTAACAGGTTCATTGTGGTTTTTACTTTTTATATTTTGTATGTTTCATTTTTGTATTTCATGTGCACTACACTTCATCCCTTCCCTAAATGGCAACTGAACAAGGGCATAGGTTGTTCTCTGTATAGGAAAAAAGGGGTCTGCTTTAGCCTTATGCAATCCGCAATTAGCTTTCCCGATAAACGGCTCTGATTAATTTAATGGTCAGCATTAGCAAACTATTGATCTTTCCTTCTGTCTGCAGATACATGGTGTGGATGACAATGTTATCAGGAGCAAGAAGATATTGACATCCATGTCAAGAAGGATGAGCAGGAACAAATGTATCATTGGTTCCATAGTCGCAATCCTAGTTCTTGCAATCATATTCATCCTTTATTTTAAGCTGACTCATTAGTCCACCTTTTCTTGTCCAAAAATTTAATTGGCTCATATTAGCGTGTATGTTGTGCTTTTCTTTCATGAATGCGTGCGCAATACTCTCGTGTCTTTTTACCTAACTTTTTTTTTTTTCAATTTAATTTACTCAAAGAGGAAGCCTATTTCTCCCTTCATCAAGTGTATCATAGCTTCTCTCTTTTTTATTACATATATTCAAATGTATGCTTTTCTTTTTTTTTTTTCTTTGGTGGGGAATAGGGGGAGTAAAATGCATGTACTTTTAAGATCTTTCTAGCAAAAAAATTAAAATCGCTGCAATTACCTTGTACTATTATTTAAACAATTTATGGAAACTTCCTATAGATATCATTGGGTGTATTTTTTTTTTTTTTTTTTTAGCTCTCCATAATCCTCTCGAGCTGTTGAAAGATCATTTAACATTCTCAAACCATAATCAATTCCTCATTGACACATTTAAGAATACAGATACGCCTCCTGAATGAAAGAAAGACAGCAGAAAATCCTAGGGTTAATGGATCATTCAGATCTGGATCTTTTCCTCAGTGTGAAACCTTCAACCTGTTCAGATTAAGAAATACCAATGACTGCTTATATAATTCTACAGAAAAGACAGTTCACTAAACTGATAGTGAAATATCTCCTGTGACTGTTTCTGATAGTGATATATCCCTTGTATAAATATGCGATGACTGCTTTTTTAGTGAAAATCTACATCACGAGAAATTATTTCATACACCAAGTGTATTACACCCCCCTCCCACATAAATGTCGATTTCATGGTGCATGACCCGCAGCACCCATCGTTATGAGAGAGAAAGGTGGAATACACCGAGGACATTGAATAATTTCGCCTAAATCACCACCTCTCAGTGCTCTCACGCATCTGGTAAGGGAACAACTAAATATACATGAAATTTCAAGAATTCTAACTTTAAAGGAAATTACCGCATTGAAGGGACAAAACGATCCTCAATAACCCACAACCACATTAATATCCTGAAGCATCATTGTGAGGAGAGGAATACTTTCAAGCATGCTTCTCCTCATCCTCTTCGTCATCCTCATCAGAATCAACAGAAGTCGGGTGCCCATTAAGATCCACATTTACACCATTTACCTTCCTCACAAACTGGCCCCGCACACGAGGCCTTCTTTCAGCAAGTCGTTTTCGATTAACATATCTAATCTTCTTATCAAAACATCGCTCCTTTCTTTTCTGCCTAAACTTGATCAATGCTGCTTCTCTTCTGTCAACTTTATTCAAATTTACTTCAGAGGAAGATGGACTTCCAAATGGCCAAGAATGAGAAGCAGGCATTTGACCAGGTTGTAAGCATATATTAACAGGGTAATACGGGAATGGTGCCATTCCATTAACATGTGGAGGGCATTGTGGAAGATGATGGTACTGTGACATCATAGCTTTAGGGGAATGATTTTGCAGGTCATGCAGGTTCTTTTGATACAATTGTGCTGCTGATGGCATCATGACTTGATTTACAACTCCTGACATGCAATATGGAAAGGCAGCTTGGGCAGGTAAGCCAGAAGCATCAAGTTGATGTTCATTTCTTGGGTGCAAAAGCACTTGAGAGAACCTTTCATCCTTCAAATCCCTTTGCTGTGAGAGTTCCGTTGATGCAGGTGGGGTGCAAGACCTCTCTATTGAAAAAGAATCGGGCATACTATTACTGCTTGGAAATTCATCTCCTTGCGAATAGCTTTCCCATGCCTCTCCAGAGTCATTTATTTGGGTATCATTAACCACTTGTTGAACACATGCTTGATGGTTCTCTCTCGTCCTCACTTGAGCAACATTTTCCTCGACATTGGCAACCCCTTGAGAGCTCTTTTGTAGTGTGCTTGTTTTGACATAAGTGAAGAAAGCAGAAGAAGACTCACCAATCTTTAGTTCACTTTTCTTTGGGCCAGATGAAAATTGTCCTGCAAGACATCACCCAAAGAATTTTATACATATCATGTATGTATGTGTGTATGTCTACACATATATACACTATATATATGTAGATATATGTGAGTGTATGAATATGTATTAAAGTGTAAAGTATAAAAATACTGAATACATGACATGTATATATATGTACACAGCACATTTGTATTAATTGGCAATATCAAGACTGATATTTTCAGATGCTACACAAAACACAATGAAAAATCTTTCATGCTTTTAAGACACCTGCACATGATATTGGTAAAGCAGTAATTGAACAAGTGGCTCACCAGTTCGTCGGTCACTAATTTTTGGCACATCAGGCCGGTATTCATCTAATTCAATGTATGGAGGCTCTACAGCAGCAGCAGAAGACTGAAAAAAGAAACAATGAAAATATTAAGCACAGAAAATGCCAATGTTATCCCCCCCCCCCCCCCCCCCCCCCCCCAAAAAAAAAAAAAAACCTTGCTCTTACAAGGGGAGGAGGTGCCATTTGGTGAAATTGTGGCCACAGTTCAGTGTATATTGTGCTAGACCAGTCTTTGCCCCATGATGGTGTAACTTTATTACTTTTTAATTTTGTATGCGCAACTTATTTTCTTAGTTAACTTCAGAGCATTAGTCTCTTGCATCGAATCCAGTTTCACTTTTAGTTTGTTCCTAAGTATGAGTGCTAACTACTAACTTACTTCTTAGTTCTATTTTACTTAAATGTTTAATTTTCCTCTAAAGTTGGTTAGATATCAGGTCATTCAAGAGGACAAGATGAGTCTCAATTAGTGGTCTGTTCTCTAGTCCCCTACTTGGGATCTAAAATTAAAGTAGGTTTTACATTCTGGGATATGTAGTCTAATATTAGTATATTACACATAGAATGGCAAAATGTTATTAAGATTAAAATACAGAGAACATGTTACCCCCATCAATTTTTGAGTTTGCTGTACTGCTGATCCCTTCACTCCCCTCTATAGTTGCCTATACCTTCAAGTTTGTCAAGTGCATGTTTAAAGCAGGCCAATGTACTGAAATCAGGGCTCAAGTGGGGACAAAATTGTCTGTGCTTCCTAGATTAGGTTCTTTGCAATACAGCCACGAATATACTTGTGTTTATTCTTTTTTTTGGGGGGGGTGGGGGGTGTTCTTTTGCAGTGCTTAACATTTTAGCCTATTCTGTGTCCAACTAATGATAACAAAGCCCAACAGTAGAACCAAAAAACACATATCATTAAAAGTCATCTTTTCAAAGTAAATAACTAAACATATGAAGGGCCCAAGGGTCTACACAAATCACAAATCGACTAATTCATAACAAAGAGGTGATCTTCTAATTTTTGAGCAACCAAATTCCAAGGCTATAGTACACTCACCTCATCTTCTTGATGAACTGACAATCCCATCTCAGGATTAGTGCTCCTACGGGACCTGTCATCTGTGTCATCCGAGAACATAGTACTGTTTGTATTAGCATCACTAGGGTCTGATGCCACCAGATCAAAGTCGTAGTTCAAGATGTTCTTCTCAGCCAGTCCAAGCTGCCAACATAAGCATTAAAATGAACATTTCAATATTGATCTAAGGAGAGATAAACTATCAATGGAACTCTCACACTGGTGATAAGTAACACAAGAAGGTGGCCCATGGAATATGGAAGGTGACACACATATGTAAGAGCAAACATCAATAATGATATGAATTCTTCCAAGATAATAGAAAATGCATGAGCAGCTCATAAAAAAGATGATAATAGTCTAAAAAGCATATCATTTTCTGCATCATATATGGTCACTCCTGTTTCCTTACATTTGCTTCATATGAATGAGTTCCCAATATTTATTAATAGTTGCATCTATGTGGATATTTATTTACAAAAAGGGGGGGAAGGGGGGGGGGGGGGGGGGGGGGGTGGTGGGGGCAGAAAAGGAATTTCAACATAACATGAAAGCCAGGTAAAACAAACCATGCGCCGCCTTCTCCACACGTGTGTCCACAAGTTTAATAACTCATTGGTGCGTAAAGGTTTTACAAGATAGTCTGCTGCTCCAAGCCTCAGGCACTTAACAACAACAGAGACCTCATCTTGTGCCGACATCACTTATCAAATCGAACAAGATTAAATAAGAATGATCAGACTATATTTTACCCAGAAGAGAGAAATATACTATGCTACTTACGAATTTGGCAGTGGTGGTAACAAGAAAAACTTACTGATCACAGGAATGCGTCGTAAATCGTTATCCCGGTTTATGTACTTCAACAACTTCATGCCTTTGGCCAAAGGAAGGTCAAGTTCAGCAAGTATGATATCTATATTAGCTCCCTCCGCATTCAGTGCATCAATCACCTGCCTAGCTGACCTGACTGAAGTTACTGCAAAGCAAGAAATTAAAAGCTGTCACCCATCTCCACTTTCAAAATGTAACAAAATAGAGAATGTCATTAGAAGATGAAGAAGGCAAACAAAACTCAGTCATGATAGGAGTATCGCATACTACATACGTAAAAGAGATGGTAATTCTATCAGAAATTTTCCCTACTTAGGCCAGTTCCAATTGATTGCTTTGAAACAAGGATCAGAGAGAGTTTAGGTATGAACTTATCAAAAAGCAAAGCCATGCATTGAGCACCATTAGCTTTAAGCTCCAAAATAAGACTAAGGCCTTCCTTAAATTACATTGGCTTTTATTTAGACAATCAGTAACATCAAGCTTGGACCAACATCCAACTAATTCCTATCAAGAAATGATTGATTTTAAAAGGGTAAAAAATAATACATAAGCACACAGATCACACAAAAGAGGAAATTAGATCATCCTTTCTTGTTTGTTTCTATGGAGTCACTTTTACTTATGTTCTACTCATTCAAACTTCCAAAGAAGCCAATAATAGCATCTAAAACTTGTCTCACATTGTCATGTTTCTGCACTGATCATCATAATGTTTTCTAGCATAATTATTAATTAGATTTGAAGTTGTTACCTCACTTTAGTCCAACGTGAGTGAAAGCAAATAACTACAAACAGCTAAGGGCATCCAAGGTGAAAGCTTAAGTATAAATATAGTCAGTAAGTAAATTTAGTCACAAAATAGAATTTGATCCTTTTATATATTTAAAGTTTTCATCATTCAATATCCAAGAAAGCCAAAAAATCAACGGAGCCTAATACAATCATTTGACTTAGTTAAATTCAGTTTATCCTTATAAAATCCAATATCATTACTACACAATATTACATCAAAGACAGAATTATTTGCTTTAACTCAAAGTACTACCCTTCTCACATAATACCTAATTGTAAACTCAACCTCCTAAATCCTAGCATCAAATTACATAGTTCAAGCATGTTTTCACCAATAATACAAAAATTTCCAAACTCTTATCAGCTCAAGAAACCCGCTTCGCTGATAAATTCCACTAACCAAATCAGCATATAATTCAACATTACACACAACACTTTTAATTTCAATATTACATAATAAAAGACAAAAAGTTATTAGCTTTACTTCAAACACCAAAATCCTAGCAGCAAATTACATAGTTCAATCTCTACTCTACACTAAAATTTCTCATTCACAATTCAACAATTCCAAACAAACGATTAACAAACTAATCACATCAACAACCAAAAAAAAATAGTCAACAAACAAACCATAGATTTCAACAAAAACAAAAAAATCAAAACAAATCATAGAATTCAACAAGAACAAAAAATCAAAGCAACTAAAAATTTAAAAAAAAAAGCAATATATGTATATACCCTGATAAGAACATTTCAAAAGAAGAGTGGAAACCTCTTCCAAACTCTTGGCATCGTTATCACACACCAAAATCCTCACTTTGCTCCTATCTATAAACGCATCTCCTCCTCCTCCTCCTTTACTACTATTCCCACCGCCACCACCACCACCCTCTCTGTTCAAACTAACCTCCCCAGACTCCATTTTCAACACTTCTGAGAGCTCTGAACTCAACTTTCTTCTACTCCAAAACCACAAAAGAACTCTCAGATTTCCTTTTTCAAACAAATAAAAATTTAGAAATCCAATCCTCCACAACCTTAAAAGACTTTTTGGATTCTAAGAGTTCCGATCCGAGACCTCCATTGAAACCAAAGTCACCGTGAACGGCGCACGTTAGCTTTATTCATAAGAAAAAAAAAAGTGTAAGATGTCAGTCAAACCGACGGTGGTGATTTGAAGATCAGAGAGAGATCACCGGCGAGCGGCGCAAGTTAGCAAAAAAGATATTTTGGTCTGCTACAGTAAGTACTCTGTGAGAGAGAGAGAGAGAAACATTAATAATATATCTTCTCTCTCTAACTCAGTTGTTTTTTTTTTTAAGAGTAATGAAAACACTTTATAGGATAAAAAAAAGTACTTAGTTATTAATTACTTGTTTTGTGTTTTCCAAATTGAGATTAATTTGTTAAGAATAAAGTTTAGTTACAAAATTAGTTTCAGTCTTAATCTACAACCTTACTCAATATTTTTTTTTATTGGGGTGAATTTTGACAAATTCATTATTGGATGACATCTTCTTCTTATATTATTAGTGCTTGTAAAATTTCTAGAAAATTAAATATTAATAACTATGTTATCAATAAATTGTTCAAATTCTAAATTTTTGTAATTTAAAATTATACATAAAATATAAACTTATAGATCATATAGTAAATAATATCTGATTAACATAAATTTTGACATATATATTAATTAAAAGTATAAAGAGCATACAATTTAACGGTTAGATTTTCAAAATATGTAGTAATGTTTATTTTATTGAGTAACGTTGTAAGCTAGTCTAAGACTACAACCAATTTTGTAATTAAATTTTGTTAATTTTTTAATTACATTGGATTAGGGACGCGGCTAACGTGCGCACGTCCGGTAAGGCTGAGGATGTGGGTGGCGCACGATAGCGAAGTGGGAGACGTGGAAGGTCCCGCAACAGAAACAAAAAAAAAAATCTAAAAAAGTGCAAAGGCAGAGAGAGAGAAAAGTGAAGATAGTGTTCTTTTTCTGGGTGGAGATATGGTGGGAGAGATGCCACGTGGACATCTTTGGCTAATGAGGAAATGAAATCTGATTGATTTTTCCTGCCACGTCACGGGCTGATTTTTTTTTTCTCTCTCTCTTTTCTCTTTTTTTTCATTTCTTTCTATTTTTGACTTTTTATGGAAATAAATAGGCCCTACTTTGATTTTTCATTATTTTTGATTGAATCTTAAATTTTTGGGTGATTTAAGGAAATGAAATGTGATTGAATTAGAATATTCCCAGAAATCTAAAGCAAACAGGTTGTGATGCTGGCCAATTAGAGCATTTGCAATAGAAAAAATATATCAATTTTACATATTCAATTTCCAAAATTATTGACATCAATCAAGTTAAAAATGTGTAAATTTGTAAAGGTTCTAGTTGTTACAATAATTATGAAAATTTACACTGACACTCATTTTGCATATAGTTTTTTATTATTTCTTTATGTATTCCGATGCTGAAGGAAGAAAGTGTATGATGATTATTGTGTATGAAGAAAGAGAAACAATTAAAATAATTAAGAAAAATTGATATTTTAATGTAATGTAGTGTAAAATAGATAATCTAACGTGGGGTATTTTGAAAAATAAATATTTAAAATAGAAAAAGTAAATTCTTATGCTTAAGTAGATAGATTTTTTTTGCACAAGCTGACGGGAAATGCTCTTACACAAGATAGATCAATCCGAAGTAATGTATAGTTGTGTACTAATTAATTGCACATGTTTCTTGCAATATTGATGTCCACATATAAGGATATTTCTACCTTTAATTTTTGTTTAAAAATAATTTATATATAATGATATTAAGATATTTAGAATTAGATGTAATAAAATTAATGTACATTGTTTTTTTTATATATGGGTGTATGGCCAAGGTGTGATTCCCAAATTTGATTGATTGTGTGATGTGTGTGGGTGTGTGATGAGTTCCACATCAGGTATTTATTGGGTTGAATTGGACTTTATTTACAATTGCAAGGCGTCTCAATTGTTACTAGTCCTTTTGAGGTATAACGCAGATGTGGCTAGCGTAGATGTGGCTAGCGTAGATGTGGCTAACGTTTTTCCTTGGGTCGTTACATAGGGCCCCAGGCCCATTGGGCCTAGGAACTTGGCCTGACGGCCTAGTACATCACCCCGTCCTCGTTAGACCTACAGCCTCAATTCGGACACTTCAGGGCCCAGTCTAGGTCCAAGAGTTGAAATGAGATTGCATTGTCTTGGATACCCAAGGCAGGCCCCTCCCAATCGTCTTTAACCTGGTCGGGGGTATCATTGCTCGGAGATACCCTGTGCTCGGGAATATCGCTTCCGAGCGGGCTTTTGGAGGTGGGAATCAATTCCAATGCCACTACCACCTTTCCTGATGGAGCATCCACTTAGGAACAATGGAATTGGACCCCCATTCACACGTGTAAGGAAGTAATCATAACACCTCCATTCACCTCGAGCTATAAATAGGAGAATGGATTCAGAAGTAGGGGTTGGCATGAGTGGAGAGAAAACTAAGAGAAAAGAGTACAGACATCAGTAGGAACGAGAGTTATTTGGAGAGGGGAAAGAGAGGAGTTAATCTAAACCAGAGGGTGTAAGGGGGTTGCTAGGCAAGGGACCACCCATAGTAGGAAACTCTAAGCCCACTATACAGATTAGTTGTGAGCCCAAATCTAGGCCCACCCCATTAAGGATAAATTGGGCATGCAAAATCGGAATGGGATTAAATAAGTCATATAGCATCTACATATTCGAATTGTTAAATCTTCTTATCATATGTAGATCTTATTATAGGTAAATCTTCTGACTAATCTTCTAGGTAGAGTGTAGACCTCTTAATCATAATATATAAAATATATATCATGCATCTAAGACTTAAGTCTTATTAACCTGAAATCAACCAAAAACTAATTAATATCTTGGTCTGTTGATAAAGGAAAATTATCAGGAGCGAACACCATAAGCTGAAACTTTATACAATTAAAAAAAAAAAAAAGTCTTATAAATCAGAAATCAATAGAGTGTGTAAATCTCATCAAATGGATAAGGTATCTCTTGCGCCCATCTCATGTAATGTGTGTCAGACTAACATGTAAGTTCACCATCAAATGAAAAGGATGTCATACACAATAGGTTTTTTTCCTACTAAAAAACTGTGTGACAAGGGATTTGTATTTGTTACTGGAAAATGCATTAATTCTCATATATTTCTTAATGTACAACATGTACATGGCTTTAAATTTAAACTAGTTGTGGATCCTATGCGTTGCGCGTGATCATATTTTTAGGGCGGTCTCATTATTATTATTTTTCAATGTAGACTAATTTAATAAATAATAACGTAATTCATAATCATATTTTCATTTATTATAGAGACAATCATGTTGTACCAAAATCAAAACAATACAATCAAAAACACCGAGAAACATATTTAAAAAATTAATAAAACTCAACAAAACTACAATTGAAAATAAAAAAGAAAGGGAAAAATAAAAGATAGTAGCACTTTTTCCTTTTAAAAAAAAAAAAAAAAAACCAAGAGTACAATTCCTAAGGGGAAAAAAAAAGTAGAGAATATTTTTTTTTTGAAAAAAGAAGAAGTATTGTGTTAATGCTATCATAATCTAATGTAACATCTAATCTAACATATGAAAAAAGAATAGATAAATAAAATATTTAAAACACAAAATTGAATTTGTTTTCTTAAAAATCTCAAAGAATACACTAATAAGATAAGTAAGATGAAGAACAATATAAAATATTCGTAAAAGCCTAAAACAATTACTCAAGTATCTAAGAACATCATATAACAAAGACATAAAAATTTTCTACTAATTTGTTAAACAATATATTTACAAACAGTGAAAGGAAAATGCACAAAGACCATTGTCTTCAACTACATTGACTGTTTTTCATTAGTTTGTCCAGACTATCTTGTTGTTTTTCAAATAAATTAAAATCGGACAACACAAAATATAACATATTGTAATATGATTTTTACCCAAATCAGATCAACAACAAACAACATTCATTATATTTAGTGTTATAAATAAAATGATAAAAAATAATAATAATAATTGCACCAAGGAACACATATGAATTAGTCAATAATAGGACAATGAGGGTTGTGAATACCTTTTTATAAACAATTTTTTTTTTAAATTATGTTTTATTTTTCATTGATTTCCTTTTTCAATTATAAAAAATACAAATATTCATTAATCTAAGATAGAGATGTAAGAAAAATTTTAAAATCCAACAAAAATAACCCAAAAAAAAGTTGAGAGAGAGAGAAAGAGAAATAACATTTTTTGTATGGGAAAAATATGCATAGAATGGAAGAGGGTGACAAATTTATAGTAAGAGGATCGGAATAAAAAGAGTCAAAATAGATGAAGATAAATGGGTAAAATAATATTGAAAGTTACACTATCGCACACCCTTGGTGCGATGGTCACTCCACAAGTATAAATGCTTATGGGGTGTGGGGGGCAAGAGCCGGGGTTCAAGTCTCCATGAGGGAGTTTCACACACATATACACTTAGATTAGGATAGAGTAGAATTTCCATCTTATATCAAAAATATTATTGAAAGTTAAAACCACCCGAGAGGAACATACATAGACCACTTTTGTATTGATTTTCCATTGATTTATTATTTAATTATAACATCAAAATTAAAGTAGATGAATATATAAAGTTAAAACTATCTAAAATGAATTTGTAAAGTCAATATATTTTTATATTTAATATTGTAAAAAATTGAAGGTAAAAAATGACATGACAAATGAGATAACTCAATTGGAATATAGCAACAATAAATATTAAACTTGATTTTTGATATATATATATATAAATACTGTGAGTACAAATTATAGATAATAGTCGCGGTCCCACGCGTTGCGTGTGATAAATATTTTTTGGGTGATCTTTTTGTTATTAATATTTGTCATGTTATTATGTCTCGAGCTGTGTTATATACATATCACCAATATATGGTAGAATTCATATTAACAGGAACTTTAGCTCACGGTATATTTTTTTTTATTAGAGATTACTATTTAGAACAAAATGAGTATACTTTATAATAGAATTGATTTTTTTTTTTGAAATATTAATTCTACTATAATCAGTTGACTAATTTATACATTTTCAAGTCAATTGAACACATTTTGCATTTTACATTTAATTCCTTGTTTCCATAAAGGTAAGGACATTCACAATCCCAATGATCCACTCCAATATTTTTGCATGCTTGGTTTTTTGGGATATGAAATGTGTTTGTTCCGAAAGTTGTATGTTGAAGGATTTATTGATAGCTTTGGAGAAGGTTTTTTTTTTTTTTTGGTATCTGTTTGATTTAGAATTGAAAATAGTAGTTGTATTCTCTCATCATTTGATTCACATTACAGCGCAATTGCTAGTCCATATTTTACATTTTTGTCCCCTTCTATGTTGGCTTGAAGAAGGATTTCTTTTCCCCTTGTAATTTGATCATGTACAAAATATTTGTGATCACATTGTATGATCATTTTATGATTGTGTAGTTGTATGATGTTTTTAGTTTGTAATTTTTAAGTTGTTTAGGATTGTAATTTATAGTGTTGTGTGTGTTTTATGGATTAGTGATTGCTCTAGTTATTAGCAATAATTTTTTATTGTCGATTAAATGAATAAAAGCTTTTCATATACCCTCCACAAGCCTTATAGTATTTAGGCATAAATGCAAATTTATTCCCTACATTTTGCATTTTTTCCATTTTGGTCCCTACATTTTCATTTTTCCACATTTAGTCCCTAATCTAATTTGCGCTTCTCAAAATGGTTCTTGCCATCACTACCCTAACGGAAAATGATGATGTGTCAAACGGAGGGATTAAAAAGCCCAAGCCAAATAGTATTTCATGATATAATACCTGTTCAATTGCCACTTTCCTTAAGAAAATCAAAAGACAATAATATTAAATTATTGTCTTTATAATATCAAAAGTCTTTTATAATTAAATTAGGCGAAAAACACATTTTGGTCCCTACATTTTGACCCGATTCCCGTTTTAGTCCCTAAGTTTTTTTTTTACCGCTTTTAGTCCCTTTCCAGAAAAACGGTTCCATTTTAGTCCCTGCCGTTACATCAGAAACGGATATTGCTGACGTGGCAAACGGCAAAGTCAAAAAATAATAAATTAATGTCCACGTGGCCTAAATTAATAATAAAAAATATTTTTTAATGCCACGTCAGCATCTAAATTAAAAAAAAATTAAAAACTCTTATAAAAAAAAATCCTTAAATAAAAAAATTAATTTATTAATTCTAACTAAATAAAAAAAAAATTAAAAACTCTCATAAAAAAAAAAAATCAAAAACAAATTTAAAACTAAACCAGTAAGAACAACAAAACCCAGCAAGAACAAACTAAACCCAGCAAGAACAACAAATTTAAAACCCAGCAAAAACAAGATTAACACAAACACAAACACGGCAAATTAAAAAAAAAAATGGTATAAAGCTACCGTTTTAGAAGCTCAAACCAAAGCCTTTCAATAGATACTTCACAGATCTGGAACAACAATAACAATACTAACAATCTAAACCATCCAAATAAATTTTTTTTTAAAAGAAAATAATATCATAACCTATTAAGTTTAAAACATATATATTATAGAAGATTCAAAGAAATACAGACTGAATCTAATAACCGAAGAATCAGATAAAAGGAAGAGAGAGATCGAACATGATGTGGGAGACTGAGAGAGTTGCGCCAAAAGGCCCAAAGCCTTGGCCGTCGAGAGAGAGCAGAGACAAAGAAACGAGAACTGCGTAAGAGCCTAAGAGGTAAGGGTTATTAGCAAGTCTGGACGTCTGCGTAAGAGCCTGCGTAGCTTTATACCATTTTTTTTTTAAATTTGCCGTGTTTGTGTTTGTGTTAATCTTGTTTTTGCTGGGTTTTAAATTTGTTGTTCTTGCTGGGTTTAGTTTGTTCTTGCTGGGTTTAGTTCTTTCTGGGTTTTGTTGTTCTTGCTGGTTTAGTTTTAAATTTGTTTTTGATTTTTTTTTTTGATGAGAGTTTTTAATTTTTTTTATTTAGTTAGAATTAATAAATTAATTTTTTTATTTAAGGATTTTTTTATGAGAGTTTTTAATTTTTTTTTTAATTTAGATGCTGACGTGACATTAAAAAATATTTTTTATTATTAATTTAGGCCACGTGGACATTAGTTTATTATTTTTTGACTTTGCCGTTTGCCACGTCCGCAATATCCGTTTCTGATGTAACGGCAAGGACTAAAATGGAACCGTTTTTCTGGAGAGGGACTAAAAGCGGTAAAAAAAAAACTTAGGGACTAAAACGGGAATCGGGTCAAAATGTAGGGACCAAAATGTGTTTTTCGCCATTAAATTATTAATAATATTGAAACAGCTGAAGCAGTCATTGATATCCAGTTCTTCTGCTCTTCCTCTCTTTATTTAATTGAATTACTTCTTCAAACTTATTCAATTTCCACTTTCCTTAAAAAAATCAAAAGACAATATATTTGAACTATCAATACTCCTACACAAATTAATTATTAATAATTTTGAAGTAGCTGAAAATTTATTAATATCCACATCATTTATTTTACCTTCACATAGTAAAAGGTGAAATGAAATGTTGGAAAGTGGGATATTTAAATTGGGTAACTTTATTTTTTATCTAATTTACTGGAGGAAATATCCTTGGTAGCTATGTTGTTTTTATTTTTTTTCTAATGCACTGTAATGTTTCATGAGAACACTTTATGTAGATTTTTTTTTTAATTTATATTTGAATTTAAGTGCTTCCAACAATTGTGTAAATTTGAAGTAGTAATTCAAAAAATAATTGATGTTTTATGTTCATGCTTTGATTGTTTAGTTCTATTATGGATTTGGGTTTTAACTTATAAGTTATTTAGGAACTCTATATATTATACTTCCTTAGATTATGAAAAACATATACTATTACCATCAATCAATCAATCAATCAATCAATCAATCAATCTCTCTCTCTCTCTCTCTCTCTCTCTCTCTCTCTCTCTCTCTCTCTCTCTCTCTCTCTCTCTCTCTCTCTCTCTCTCTCTCTCTCTCTCTCTCTCTCTCTCTCTCTCTCTCTCTCTCTGTGAGAGAGAATATATATAATTTAATAGATTTGGAGGATGTAGTTGAATTTAAATGTTGAATAAAATGAGTTGAGATTGCATTTTGATTGTTAAATAATGAAGTTTTTATTTCAGCTTAAATGAGTAAATTTTATGGAATAGTAGTAGCTATAGTTGCTAGCTTGTATTGATGCGATCGATTCATTATTTTTCTATATTTTAGAATTTATTTTTATTAGTGCTAGTGTTTAATTGGATACCCTTGATTCATGTACCTTGTGGGGTCAAAAATTTTGTAGCTTTATTTTTTATTTTTTTGTTATTTTAATAATAATCAAAGTAGGTAGAAGTTAAGACCGTAGGTAGAATAACTTGTATAAGTTTCCCCTTGAAAAAAATTAAAAAAAAAAAAAAAACTTGTATAAGTTTCATATTTCCAAAAAGATTTTATTATTAATTGATCAAAGACTTTTGCCTGATTGTTTTGACACAATATGAATTCCTATATCTGAATTCTCATCCCACCTTCCAATTATAGTCGTTAAGTTTTAGTTGAAACACAAATGTTTTTCTAATGAGCTTTTCTATTTTGATTTAGTAAGTGGAAAATTGCATTCATTTGATAAAATATTTAATATAATTTAGCATATTCTTGTCAAAGTAGATGAAAGATCATATATGCTAATTGTATGGTCTTACAATTGCACATTTGTTTGATAGTTCTTGTAGGGGTGAAAGGCGAAGGAGCCCATATATATATGTTTGTTGGGCTAGGGGCCCAATCTGAGAACGTTTAACACTTCCAGAGGGGCATGTGCCAATGAAGGAAGAAACGGAATCCAATCAAAGCCACCTTGTTGGGGGGAGGGGGGGGGGGGACAAGGAAGAATCCCTCCTCGGCTGGGCAAGGCCGAGGACAAAGGGCATAGTCTACCATCAAGAGCAACATTCCGGACCATTCCAAAGAAGAGGATAAGTATTAAGAAGAAACAGGACAAAGGAGGGCTATAAAATATCTAAGATAAGGCTGCTACCATGGCATTGAATGCTCTGCAGCTAACTGAACTATGCTTTTCAGCCTTACAGTTACTCCCAAAGACTTTAGGGAGGGGTTGATGGGAGAACTATCAGAGTTATCAACCTAAATCTATACGTGGAAGGTGGAAATAGGAGGAAGAGGATAGTATAAAATAGAGGAGAGACCCTGATAGTGAGAGGCCGGAAAAATGGAGAAAGAGAAGACGACAGCAATATGGACCTGACCGGTAACCTAATCTGGAAGGCATACAAGAACTGATCTCCTCGGCCCGTGCCGAGAGCGACCTTCTTTAAATATAGCCTGCTTGTTCTTACTTTATGGTCATTTGAATCTATGATAATAACTATCCAACTCATTAAAGCTTAGATTTCCCAACTCACTCTCTACAAATTTATTGTTTTGGGCTATTTTGGGCTAAAGTCCATACATTCGTTGGGCTAGAAACCTAAAGCAGGTCCTTATAGTTCTCTTGCTATTGTTTGAAGTAATTTTTCAGCTTCCTTATCAAACAAAATAAATATAGCACTCATTTTTTTTTCTTTCTTAAAAAAAAAAAAAAGCTTACTGTTATTGTTATTATTATTATTATTATTATTATTATTATCAATGTTGCTTATGAAACTCATACAAATTCTTGTTATTTAATAAACATAAAGTAGAAACAATAGCTTGTAAATAGCAAACAAAAACAAAGGAATGCAAATCTGCTTTCAACCATTAAAAAATTAATATATAGAAATTAATAGAGAAACATTGTGCACAATTTTAATGAAAATATCCTTATTTAATAATATTATCGATATGATACTTGAAAGATTATATAGAAAATTTGGGGCAATATTTTTTGCTCTATTAAAATTCGGATATTTTAAATTATGGTCTAATTTTTTTTTAAGTACAACCCAAAAATATGGGTATTACATCTAATAAATGATCACAACCCAAAAATGAAAGTAAAATTTTGATTACCTAAAATTGTAATTTTAAAATTTCTTTCCGATTATTTGAATTAGATGTACCAAAGACCAAACATAGGAATTTTTAATTAGAGAGACAAATACTTATGAAAATAGAGTCACATCCATATTGGAAAAAGCATACAATCTAATGAACGAAAAATTATGCCCATCAATTGATGGTGTCAATCTTGCACAAAAGTATTATAAAGCCCGAGTTATGGTATTTGTCTATAAACAAAACATTAAACACATGATGAGCATATCACCATATGACCTTAATGTTTAAACTATAAAGATTGAAAATTCAAACTATAAATTTAGAAAGTACATTGCTAGAAAAAATAAAGTGACACTAACCTTTTGCATTAGCCTTTATATTTGTTGGCCATTTACTTATTCCCATAGCATAGGGCCATTTATTGGAGGCTCATAAAAAACACTCATATCAATATCATAATGTGTATTACATGTCACTAAAACTATCAATATTCATATTTTAATAGTATAACTTAAAAAGAGAAAGCAAAAGAATTAAATTTGATAAAAGAGTACCTGCAATAATGTTTAAGATAACATCATATATTGTAATCCTCGTCTACTCTGGTAAAAGAATGGTAGTCCTACCGGAGAGAGACAAAGACAAAACTCTTACAATCTTGAATATTGTTCAACCTGGATTTAAAGGGGTAATTTGCAATTTTTAAAAATAATCGATTAGAGTAGATAAACAATCAAAGAGAACAAAAAAAAAAAAAAAAAACTAAAAATACAAAATTAAATCACATCAACAAAAGTAGAGTTCTAAAGAATATAAAAAATTATCAACCTAAAGAAAAGATGCAAGAAAAATTAATAAAATCAACCAAAAAATTGTGTGTGAGAGAGAGAGAGAGAGAGAGACGAGAGAGGGAGAGAGAAATAACTTTTTTTGTGAGGGAAAACTATACAAAGAATGGAAGAGAGAATAACGAATTTATAGTGAAATGGTGTGAATAAGAAGAGACAAAATAAGAGAAGAAGAAGGAAAATATGAAGATTGAAGAGTGAGCAATGTAGTGCCTATCTCTATTAACCCAGTCAAACTCGACCCGCACTTCAATGATTCCTAACCACATATCCAATGACTAATATCTTCTACTGCTTGCCTTAATTCCCAGTTGGCCAGCTTACACTACTTTTGGTTGGGTCCACTTCAATCACTTCTTCTATACAATCAAAACATGTGAAAATCTTTTTTTCAAGGTCATCTTCCACGCCATCCTTTAGAGCAAGGCCTCTTCAATAGCAAAGTGGAGGGAGTGTGGCGTCTTCAAGCAAAGTGAAGATGAGCCATTCTTCACCCAAAAACGCTATAAAATTGTCGGGACCAAAAGTAAAAATGAAAACGTTGTATGGACATTCTTACACGTAAGTTAGATACAAGGCTATTTTAAATCCTAAGCTTAGGTTACCCCACCTATTGGTGAGTTTTGAACGCAAGCGCCTATGGCAAGGAATTTGATCTCATACTACCCCGCAAGCTTCTGTGGTCATAATCATGCATTATAACTATGCTCATGAATTTATTTTTTATTTTTAAAAAAAATGTAAATTATGTGTTTTTTAAAAAGATAAATTTAGGTTAAGTATTTAAGTGAAATACATTAGGTTTTTCAATTAAATTTAAGCATATGGTTGTATTGACCAATGGAACACAAATATTATTATCTTTTAAAATGATTAAGTAAATCATAAGTAAATTGCATTGACCTCTCCTAAGGTTTTCCATTATTACATTCACTTCTCCTCTAGTTTGGATTAAGACACCTACCTCCCCTAAAATGAAAACTATTTACATTAACCCCCTTTGGATGACTCAAAAAATGTTTTAAACATTTTTTAGTCATCCAAGAGAGATCAGTGTAAATAGTTTGCATTTTAGGGGAGGTGAGTGTATTTTTCCAAATTAAAAGGAATGTGGGTATAATAGTTAAAAACCTCAAGTGAGTATAATTTTCAATACAACTGTGTATTTGAATTTAATTGATTAATCTAATGTATTGTAATATAACTTTTACCTTTTTTAAAAATTATGATCGATTTAATTAATGTTTTGATTCATGATAGGTGTAATTTTGTTGTTTGAATTCCTTTTTATTCTTGTCAATTTCCAGTTTAATAATGAATAACGAATGCAGATTTCTTGAGTTTATATTGCTCCTATGATGAATACTTTTGTTATGAATGGAGTGATGGCGGTAGATTGTTAATGTTTGCCATTGTAACTTAAGAGACTGGTTCTAAAATTGAGCAAAGTGGATGCCATATCCTTTCCTATTCCATAACTTAGCCTTTGAACTTAAATTAAGAGATGTAGACTAGGGTTTAATTATTTTAATTCATTTTTATATTTCCTGTGATTGTTTTATGGATAAATTACACCAATCTCCATTAATCTGTTCACAAAATGACACCTCCTCCCAAATGTTTTAAGAAATGACATTCTCATAGTCTTAATACCCTTGACTTGAGGTTTTATAAATGCAACAAATAATTTCATCCCCACTTAAATCATTATATGGGAATGGGATTAAATAAGCCATATAGGCCTATAGCATCTACATATTCAAATGGTTAAATCTTCTTATTATGGGATTGTTTTTTTGCTTTAATATTAAATATTTTATAGAGTAATTAGATGATTTTTTCTATGGAATAATTAAATAATTACGAATTTACGATGTGATTGCACAAGTTACAATGATAGAAATAGTGTACCCTCATTTCTTACTCTTGTTCCATCTAGGTAGAGCGTAGACCTATTAAGAGATATATCATGCGTCTAAGACGAGTCTTAATCCCATCAAATGGGGAATGTATCTTCTGCACACACGTTTTCAAGCGACACATGTGAGTTCGCTATCAAATGAAAAGGATGCAGTAATTGCGAGATATACTTTCCCAACTAAAAAGTAAAAACATGTATGATAATTAAGTCTTAATCCCATCAAATAGAGAATGTATCTTCTGCACACACGTCTCAAGCGACACATGTGAGTTCGCTATCAAATGAAAAGGATGCAGTAATTGAGAGATATAGAGCCGGTTTGGTACGTATGTTTAAACAATCGTTTTCAGTTTTTTTGAAAATACTTGTGGATAAAAAAATGTGTGAAAAAATGTGTAATGTTATTTAAAAACTGAAAACATATATTTAAACACATGTACCAAATAGACCAATACTTTCCCAACTAAAAAGTAAAAACCTGTATGAGAGGGGATTATTGGAAAAGTTATTAATTCTCATATATTTCTTAATGTAAACATGTACACAGTTTTTTTTTTTTTTGAGAAGAACATGTACACAGTTTTAAATTTATATACCGTGTGTAAAAATTATAGATATTATGCGTACAGAGTGTACAACCGTTTTCAGTTTTTTTGAAAATACTTGTGGATAAAAAAATGTGTGAAAATATGTGTAATGTTGTTTAAAAACTGAAAACATATATTTAAACACATGTACCAAATAAACCCATACTTTCCCAACTAAAAAGTAAAAACCTGTACGAGAGGGGATTATTGGAAAAGTTATTAATTCTCATATATTTCTTAATGTAAAACATGTACACAGTTTTTTTTTTTTGAGAAGAACATGTACGCAGTTTTAAATTTATATACCGTGTGTAAAAATTATAGATATTATGCGTACAGAGTGTACAACCACGAACCATTATAACCATAACCATGAAGGGAGCAATGTAGTTCCTATCTCTATCAAAAACCCAGTCAAACTCGACCTGCTCTTCAGAATGATTCCTAATCACATATCTAATATCTTCTACTGTTTGCCTTAATTCCTAGCTGGCCAGCTTACATTTTTGGTAGGATCCACTGGTTCTTCCATCACTTCTTCTACATCCCCTTCAATTATAACATGTGAGAATCTTTTTTTCAAGGCCATCTTCCATGCCATATAGGCTTAGAGCAAGGCTTCTTCAAGCAAAGTGCAGCCGAAGAAGATGAGTTATTCTTCACCCAAAAAGGCTGTAAAATTGTAGGGACAAAAAGTACAAATGATATAAAGTAAAGGGCCAACTTTTGTCACACAAAAGCTGGTTTCCATTCCCCCATTAATATTATTATTATTATTATTATTATTATTATTATTACTATTATTTCTGTTAGACGAGTATCATATTGTCAAAGAAAAAATAATAATATTTCTATTATTTCTCTTTCTTTAAAATGGGTCAAATTTGTGCATTGCAAGGAGTTTGCTTTCTTAATGTTAACAATGAAATAGCTTTTGTTTAATGGCATTTTTTTCAATGAATATGTTTCATGAAATGATTAAGTGTTCTACTACAATAAGTATTTGAAATGAGTAAAAAAAATTACCTTTTTTTTTGGCGTAAAAAAGGATTTTTACATAAAAATACTAAGAATACATCACAAATAATCGAGTTCTACTCCTACCACTATCAGGGTACAGTCGGAAATTCATAGCATTTACCAATGTTGTTCTATCATAGTACATTCCAAAAGCATCTAAAGCTGACAAAACAATACATTATTGGGGAAGTCTGCTTGTTTGTTGATGAGTCCCTCCCGCTAAGACGTTATCATAACAATTCGCTAAGTTTTGTTCTTTTTAAAATTATGATCGATTTAATTAATGTTTTGAGTCATGAATGTGTAATATTAATTTTGAATTCCTTTTTCTTTTTGTCAATTTCAAGTTTCATAATGAATAGCAAATGTGGATTTCTTGAGTTTTTCTTGCTATTATCATGAATACTTTTGTTATTAAAGGAGTGATGGTGGTAGATTGTTAATATTGGCCATTGTAACTTACTAGACCAGTTCTAAAATCAAGCGAAGCAGATGCCATATGGCCTATATCCTTTCCTACTCCATAATTTAGCTAGCCTTCAAGCCTAAAGTAAGAGATGTACTGTAGATCAGTTGTAGACTAGGATTTAATTATAGTAATTCATTTTTATATTTCTTGTAATTGTTTTCTAGATAAATTACACCAATCTTTTTTGAGAAACAAATTACACCAATCTCGGTGTTCATAAAAAATTAAAAAAAAAAAAAAAATTTACACCAAACTCTATTGATTGGTTCACAAAATGACACCTCCTCCCAAATATTTCTAGAAATGTCACCTTCAGAGTCTCAATACCCTTGAGTTGAGGTTTTATAAAGGCAACAAATATTTCATCCCCTCATAAATCATTACTCTCCTAACTTAACGGAATATTCCATTAGATGAGAGTGTTGATGTGAAAGTTAAGATTGGCTATGTTGAGAATATAATAATATCTTGGGAAGACTCCAAGTGAATAGTTAACCTAATATAGGGACATTACTTAACTCAAAAGCTAAAGTCTACGAGTTTTAGTTAAACTCTGTTTTTTTAACCACTCACTTTTCTCATTATAATTCAACATAGTACTTCACTCTCACTTGTATACCCAATAGGTTGTAGAGGGTGTAGGGGTGATCGGGAAATGAGAGGCTGAGATTGGGCTATAGGGGATAGTGGCGTAGCTATTAAAGGACCAAGCCCCCCCCCCCCCCACACAAAATTCGAATTTTTTTTTTTTGGAAATATCTTAAATAATTTGAAAATTTTTTAAATAATCTTATCATTTTAGCCCTCCATACCTAATAATAAACATTGTCTACCCTTCAAAAAAGATTTTTGATCACCCTAAGTTTTTTTTTATGCCCAATAAAATCAAATTTTGGTCCATAATTTGGTCCACTTAACAATATATTAGGGCCTTTCAAACAAAAAGAAAAAGCCCCCAAAAATTTGCACATTACTATTATACAAATAAAAATTTATATATGGCCTCCTTAAAGATAAATTCCTGACTCCACCACTGATAGGAGATGTAGTGGATGACCAATTTACCATAGCAAAAAGGGAGAAGATGGAAAGGTTTGGTGACAAGGAAGATACTGAAAACTGCACGGAAAAAAAAATGAAAGATAGTTTGGTGGTGATAGGTTGGAGCCTAGGCCATGTGGAGATCTTTAACTAGTAAGGTAAGGAAAAAGAATGTGATCCAAGCCAAAGCAACATTACGTCCATATATTTGGCTAAGAAAGGAAAGTAAATGTGCTCGAATTCTAGAAAACCAGAGCCAGAAGATCTAAAGCTATGAGCAAGAAAAGATTTGGACAACCAAAGTGGATACAGTTTGGCCAAAGGTGCAGTGCTAGCCGATTATGCAACGCAACCAGCAGAGATGATTAGTGGTGACCAAACATAATGTTTCAACTTTCAATTGCACATGTACTATTCGTGTCTTTGTGTCTCTTATCTCTTTAGTAATGGAAGGATGTAAAACGTGGTTGTAAACGACCCTCTATGATTTATATTGATGAAAGACCTTATCTTTTAAAGGATTCTAACTACAAAAAAGAAAAAAAAAAATATATATATATATATATATATATTTACATACACATGATATGTAAAATTGTTCTTAAAAAAACCACATTTTAATTGTCCTTTTTTTCTTAAATATAATACCTAATAATTTATACTTGTCTTAATTGTGTTAATAGTTTGGTTGAGCCCAGATTGCGAGTCAATCTGTCATCTAGGCCGAACATAATCAACTTTGAAATTTAGCACTTATGGGCCATTTGGATTGAGATGGGGGGAGGGGGGTAGAGGAGTAGAGTAAAATTGGTTGAAAATTAGGTTAATTTTGGACAAACTCTACTCTACTCTCCCTCTTTCCCCCTTAATCCAAATGGATCATTAATATCGATTGATATATATCGGATTATCAACCAACAACCATTTTTTGAATTGTGATTGAACCGGTCGATTTTAAGAGGGAGGAGTGGCAAGTGATGACCAAAGAGTGGCAAGTGCATAGAGTGGCAAACGAGTGACAAATAGACGAGGCTCCAAATGATGATCATGAGCTATCAGTGATCCATTGTTGTTGATCTTTTGAACAATTTTTAAGAGGGAGAAAGAGAGAAAAGTTGACAACAATTTTTTAGAGTGAATTTCATTTTAAACACCATACTTTAGGGGTGGTTTTAAATTAAACCATATTGTTTCAAAAGTTTCAAATTAAATGCTACAGTTTTAAGGTTATTACAAATTATAATCAATAATTTTGTTAGTTTAAATTACATTGTAGAATTTAATCGTATCAATTTAACTATCTCAATGAACCACAGAAATCAAACCCCAAATCAATCCTAAAAAGTCCAAGGTTTTATGTTAATATGATTTAAAAGCTCAAAGCTTAATTAGAAAGAGAAATTCTACGTTCACAACATTTTCACAACAAATTATAGGTGATTAGTTATTATTGGTTATAATTTGAATCTATCAACATTTTCACAATTTTTCTTGAAATTAGTGAAACTATAAATTTTAATTTGTTGTTGTTTTAAATTTCAGTGTTTAATTTAAAACTTTTTAAAATATAGGGTTTTATTTGAAATCATCCCTACCAATTTAGGTTCTGTTTGGTAAAAGTATTTAAATATAGTTTTTTGTTTTGCAATCCATAAAAGGGTGGGTCCCACATTTGAATTTATTGTTTGGCTAATGTTCTCTAAATACAATATTTAGAAAACTGTATCCTATTTTCCTTATTGAGTACATGATTTTGAAAACGGTTGAAAGGATATTTTTAAGATGCAAAAAATGTTTTTAATAATATAGTTGTAAATAAATTAAAAACAGTAGACCCTATTGATTTGTCTAAATTCTTTTATCTCTTAAATTAAGGAGCTTATCATTATCACAAAAAAATTTAAAAACTTCAAATTTGAAACTTATCATTATTAAAAAGAAAGAAGATACATAAGCTCTAATCTCTTATCATTATCCACACAAAAAAGTAATTTTACACATTACTTTTTGTAATTTTTTTTTTAAAAAAAATCTCAAAAATAGAAATGGTCTCCCAAACTTTTTTTCTTTTAGTATTTTGAAAATTATTCTTAAAAGTGGGAGCCAAACATATATAGTATGTGTTTGGATACCGCTTATTTTGCTGAAAACTGAAAATAAAAAAAATATATATTTTGGTTACTATTCATTGGCTTGATTGCACTGTTCATGTCCCTTGAATGGTGCAACAAGCGCTGGACTTAAAAAAAAAAAAAAAAAAAAAAAAAAAAAAAAAAAAAACGCAACTACTCTAAACGTAGACGCAAACGCTCACTACCCAAACAAAGCTATAATGTAAAAATTATTATCTGAAAACTAGTTTTAATTTCAAATTTTTTTTTAAAAAAAATCATAATGTTTTGAAAACAAAAACAAAAATCCTTTTACCAATCAGGCTCTTATAGAATTTAAAGTGTAGTTTACATTTTCTTTGAGAGTGTTTAATTTAAAACTTTTTAAAATATAAGGTTTTATTTGAAACTATCCCTACTAATTTATAGAATTTAAAGTGTAGTTTACCATTTTCTTTGAGAGGTGGTAAGGATAAGAAAAAAGGGGAAGGAGAATCCCTTATGTTAATAATATTGTGCCACATTATTGAAATAAGAGGAAAAAAAATATGGATTCTCAAAATATAATTATATACATTAGTTAGGTTGAGTCTAGTTAGTTCAATTGGTTAAATTTCTGATAGTTAAATAAAATATACATATACATACATACATATATATATATATATATATATATTCTTCTTTATAAGTTATTTTTCATAACTTATAAAGTTTTAGTTTTAGGTATGTTTCGTTTAAACCTTAAACTTTCAAAATATTTCATTTAAACCTCAAAATTTCTAAAACAATTCATTAAACTTCTGGCATATTTTCTCCATTAACACCATTAAACACTAGTTCAAATGAAATTTCTCATCATTAAAAAAAAAAAAAAAAAAGTGTGAAGGAAACTTATCCAAAATCCTAAGGTTTTAATAAAACAATATGAAACTATAAAGTTTAAATGAAACATTTTTAACAGTTTTGAAGCACTAATGAAACATTTTGAAAATTTAAGGTTTACATGAAACGTAACCAAATCTCTAAGATTTAAAAAGACATTTACCCCAAAAAAAAAAAAAAAATCCTACTCCTTTGTGTGGATAAATAGGGAGCTGGCCCACCATCAATATAAATGGGCATGTAGCGTGGGTTTTGTTGGGTGCTTGTTGCCATGTTACTATCATCCAAGCGACAAGCGTCTGTGAAGCTTTGGACAGGGATGCTTGTATCTTTGGAGTCTTTTTTTTTTTAATTTATTTTTTAAGAGGAATCTACAACATTTTTGCAATAAATTTTAAGTGACAGGTTATTATTAATTGTTACTGGTGGAAAAAAAAAAATCCAGTTGTGAGTTCAAATTAAAACCAATAATAACTTAGCACCTATGATTTGTTGTGAAAATATTATATATGTACCACTTTATTTTATTTTTATTTTTGTTATTATAAGACCTTTTTTTTTTTTTCCAAACCAAAAAGGTAGACATCACATCATGTTTAATTCCTGTATAGCACTCTTGCAGTTCTCTGCTATTAAGCAACTCACCCACTTTTAAAAATGAATAAGGTCTGTTTGGTATGCAAGTTTAAATATATATTTTCAGTTTTTAAACAACATTACATATATTTTTATATACTTTTTGACACACATATCACAGCCCTATTTTCCTTTGAGATTTTGGAGAGTAGGTTGACAGGTTTATTGGACCCTACTTTGCAATAGTAATGCATCTATAAAATCTCCATTTTTATTTTTTGAACTGAATGGAAATTATTTCATTGTCGAGATATAATTTTAATAAATCTGTAGGTGTATATAAGTCATGTAGTGTAATGGGAAGTTTGGAGGGAGAGGAGAATAGAAGGTAAAAAAGTTGGGGTGATATTAGTCTGGTCGGTTTTTAAGAATATCGTATAACCGAATTGATCTAGTCAGTTTGTTAAAACTTGGACCAAAACTGACCGAATAGGTTTCCAGCCTAGATTAAATTAGTCCGGTCAATTTCAATTTAGTCACTGGTTTGGGCTTACACTATTAGGCTTCTAGTTTTGGGCTTTTGCCCAAAAAATTTAGGATTAAAAAAAACAAAACAAAAATATTGACAAATTTTAACCAAATTCGGGCTTTAACATCAAGATAAAAAATTCTAAATATAAGTTCAGTTTTGGGTTTTTTTCTCAAGCAAAAAAATTAACCAATTTGAAACAAATGGTTAGATTTTGCATTTTGGGCTTTAAAATATAAGTCCAAATAACCCAATACAAATATGCTTTAGTGCTATATCCACTATGCAGTTTGCATTACATAACATGAAAATTCATTTATTAGATAAAATGCCCTTTCCTGTTGCTAATATTTACATAATCACCAACTGGAAAACCCATCTACTACTACCATAAAGTCCTATCATAATCATTACAAAAGTCCTGTCATAATCATATATTAGTCCACATCTATGAATACATCAAAATTCATTCCTCTAATAATCAGTCCAATTTAATGCATAATACCGTAAAGTTCCAAATAAAATAACATGCATAATACCATAAAGTCCAACTAACGAAAAACACATAAAGAAAACGCGTAGTTGTGATTTTGGACCAAATAAATACTTAAATAGTACCATAAAGTCTACAAAACATGACCAACAAATATCTAAGCCAATTAGAAAGCGACACAAATTAATTATCATCTTCAAAGAACGTGCACAACTCTGTAGGATCAATGTAAACAACTTTTTAAAGAACGTGTATGGTTCTAGAGATTCGATATACACAATTTTTTCAAAGAATGTATAGAATTTTATATATTAGATGTATACATTTTTTTTTTAGAACTTATACAATTTTGTATATTTAACCTACACAATTTTACAAATAATGTACTAATTTTTTTATTTTTGAACATTTTTTTAAATAATGTACACGATTTTTCTAAAAAAGTACACTGTATATTAAATATAAACAATTTTTTAAAAAATGTACATAATTTTGTACCTTCAACAAACACACTTTTTAAAAGAATATACAAAAATTTTCAAGGACCATACAATTCTATATATTCAGCATACACAATTTTTCAAAGAATGTACAAAAATTTTGTATATTCAACATACACAATTTTTTAAAGAATGTACACAATTATGTATATTTAATGTATACAATTCTTCAAAAAAAATATATAGTTCTGTATATTCAACATACACATTTTTTCACAGAATGTACTCAATTTTGTACATTTAATATATACTTTTTTCAAAAAATGTACACAATTTTTTATATTCAACATTGACAAATTTTTTTTTTTGGTTGAAAATTTTCAAAGAATGTAATTTTATTTTATTTTTAAATGTACCCTATTTTCTATATTCAATGTCCACAAATTTGTATATTCGACTTACAACATTTTTCAAATAATGTACATAATTTTGTCTATTCAAGGTACACATATTTTCAAATAGTGTACACAAATGTGTATATTTAATGTACATAATTTTTCAAAAAATGTACACAATTTATTAAGAAATGTACTCAATTTTTAAAGAATATACATAATTTTGTACATTTAACGTATACAATTCTTCAAAGAATGAAAAAAATTATCTATATTCGATGTCACAATTTTTTAAAGAATGTACACAATTTTGTACATTCAACGTACACATTTTTTCAAAGAATGTACATGATTCTGTATATTCAACATACATAGTTTTTTTTTTATTTGTGGACATTTTTCAAAGAATATACACAATTTTGTTCATTCAACATACACAATTTTTAAAAGAATGCGCACTATTTTCTATATTCAATGTACACAAATTTCAAGAATGTACACATTTAAAAAAAAAAAAAAACGTAAAAAATTTGTATATTCAATATATGGAAATTTCAAAAAATGTAAACAATTCTTAATATTTAATGTACACAATTTTTTAAAGAGTGTACACAATTTTGTAGATTGAAGGAACAAATTTTTCAAAGAATGTATACAACTTTGTACATTCAAGTTTCACTTTTTAAAGAATGTACATAATTCTGTATACTCAATGTACACAATTTTCAAAAAATGTATACAATTTTGTATATTCAACATACACAAATTTTCAAAGAATGTACACAGTGTTGTATATTGAAGGTACACAATTTTTTTTATTTAATTTATACAACTTTTCATAGAAAATACACAATTCTATATATTCAATATACACAATTTTTTTTAAAATGTACATAATTCTATGTATTCAATGTAGACAATTTTTCAAATAATGTACACAATTTTTCAACGAATATACACTATTTTCTATATTCAATGGACACATTTTTCAAAGATTGTATACAATTTTGTGTATTTAATATACAAAATTTTTCAAAGAATGTATACAATTCTATAATTTCATCGTATACATTTAAAAAAAAAAATTAAACTTTGTCTCTCTATTATCATTATTTTTTACTTCCAAAGAAAGATCACTCACATATACACATTTTTTTTGCCAAATAGCATAATTTTAGGAAAAATTTAGGAAAAACACATCTGGCCAAACTTATTTAATCATGTAGCACTTTTTTGGAACTCAAGTTTGTCAAATTCGAGTTCCAAGTGAAACTGGAGTTCCAAATGATTGGATTGCCACATGAGCCCGTAATGCTTAGAACTCGAGTTTCACTTGGAACTAAAGTTTGACAAACTCAAAGTCCTAAAAAGTGTAATATAACTAAATAAGTTTGGCCGGATGCATTTCTCCTAAATTTTTTCTAAAATTGTGTTATTTGGCAAAATTAGCCCACACATATATGATATATTAAAACCTACTCTTGTACATGCCAATATATACGTTTGCACCAATCGCAGTTAGCTTTACTGTGGGAAAGTTTGAACTCTATATCTAAACTCAAGTAAATGCTATGTCTCAATTACTTTTTTGAATTTGTAGGTTCTAGCTAATTGGTAAAGTCTCTAATGGTTGAATAAAAGACTTGGGGTTCATTCTCCGCCTGCACCAAAAAACAATTGGTGTCTTGATCTGATGATAAAAAGCTATTATCAGGAACAAACGCCATAGGTTGAAACTCTCTCTCAAAAAAAAAAAAAAAAAACTTTTTTGAATTTTTATAAGCTACATGGAGGAAGACTAGCTGTCAAAAGGAATTTCACGAATTAAGTCAAATGATAATGCTTAAAACATCCAAAGGGAAATGTAAGCTTTAAAAGGAGGTGCTATAATATTAGACTACAACCAGAGACTACAAACTTATACCCTTCCAATTGAACCCAAGATTTTCATGAATGGGTGTACATGCACAATTTTCTGAAGCATTTAATTTATAGGATGCCCTCAGAGTATGCTAAACTTCTCAGCACAAAACACTCAGCTACCCTTGCTGATTATCTGGCTTGACTCTGCATTTGTAATTCCCAGTAACTTTTTCATCTGTAATTTAAGAAACAAAAAATTGATATTCATGTTAGCTTTACTAGATCTAAATGCCATCAGAGGAACACTATACTTTGGACGTTCTTCTGTGGCACTCCAGGCTGCTATGAGTAGAAACAACAAAAATTATCTAAGGTTTCTTGGAGGGCACCTTAGTAAAAGAGTTGAACATAAAAATGTGCCATTTTGGAACCAATTGATCAAACTAAAATTAGTTCAACACAAATTTGTAAAAAATCTAAGAGTAAGGTATGTCTTTGACAGAGGAAATCCTAACAGGAGATTAATAAGCTAAAATTGCTGTCTTCTGCACTGATCTTAGAAAAGTAACCATATATTCTTAGGATATAATATGTGACATACATGTACAGAGCTAAAATTGCTGTCTTCTGCACTGATCTTAGAAAAGTAACTATATATTCTTAGGATATAATATGTGACATACATGCACAGATGTACTGCACATGTATTTATCTTCTGTTCGGATCTTACCTAGAAAAAGGTAAAAAAAATCACTAACTGTGCATCAAAGTGATACCAACCATATTCCGGCTCCTCCCCTTGTGCTTCCATAGATTTGATAGCTCGTCGGTGCATAAAGGCTTCATCAAATAGTCAGCCACCCCAAGATTTAAGTACTTGTAAATAAGAGAGATATGGTCTTGTCTAGACAATACTGAACAAAACAAGAACCCCTGGATATTAATTAAGTAGGATGATGAGTAAAGTCAAACTAAATTTGGGACTAAGGCTTGTTCTTTGTTGTTGTAATTGTAAAGCGCTTAAATTTGTCTCTTTTATAAGATTTCATTTTAATGAATTTTATTTTCCAGTCACTTGTATATTCTAAGAAACAAAAATAAAAAATAAAGAAAATGCTAACTGCAGATCAAACAACATGAAAGCTTACTGATGATCACTGGAATGTGTTGGAATTCTTCACTGATATACTTCAACATTTTCATGCCTTTGTCTATGTGAGGGTCAACTGAAACGAGTAAGATGTCAATATGGGGCCCCTCAGCATCCAATGTATCAACCACTTCTACAAATGAGCTCACTGAGATTACTGTGAAGCAATAAATTATGTTGTTATTAGTGATTTTTTTTTTTTTTTTTTTGATAGATGTTATTAGTGATTAAATGTTGCCTTTGTAGGTAAATAAGTTTTAGAAATATCAGGGAGTTTAAGCAGCACAACTTGAAACACAGATTACACTCATGTCAGATAAAGGACTCTCAGACTATTGTGAGATGCAAAGATATCAATAAACGCATAGGAAGATGCACAAGCATTGCGTGAGCCCAGTAAACTCTTTCTTATAAAAACGTAGACAGAATAATTCATATGGAATGACTCTGGCTAAATGAAGCAGAGGAAACTCCGAAAAAAAATATGAGGAAGCCATCCTCTTTAGCCTAGAAACCTGGACTTAATTTGCTACGGCCTTCTTGAAATGACCAGGATGAAAAACCAACAAAGGAAATCTGTCACAACTATAGAAATGTCTCATATATTATCAATCAAGAAGTGTAAAAAGTTTTTGACCACAGACCTCATGTGCAAGCAATTGTCAATTGTAATAGCTAAGCTGGATATTTACACGGACTTAGAGATAAAAGAAGAATAAACTTGCAAAACCTTGCCATAAGAAATAGAGAACACTATAAATAATGATAAAGTAAAATTAAATACATAGAGAGCAACAAACCCTGATAACTGCATTTGGTTAGAAGGGTGGAGATCTCATCACAACTCTCAGGATCACTGTCACACAGCAAAATTTTCAGTTTACTTTGATTATTAAAAGCATCACTAGTCATAGCACTGTTGTTGCAACCTCTACCAGCATGTCCACCATTGTTATTGATCATAATCTTTTTGCCCTTGTCCATTGCAATCTAAAGAAACACAGGCTCAGAGAAGTTTTCCTGCAAAAGTAGCTCTATATTTTATAAGCATAATCGCATACTATCCAACAAAAAGTTTGGTTAGAACAAGCAGTTAGGTCTACTTTGGCCTGACAGGTTCTCTAGGAACTCTAATCCTTTCTAGTGTGTCTCTTTATAGTATTTTCAGAAACCATAAATCAATAAACTCTTTCTTATGTCATTGAACCATCCATTATTTGATTTCAGAACCAAAACATCAAAATGAAAAAATAATAATAATAATAAAAATAAAAATTTATCAAATGCTTAAAAGTCAGCCTTTTTTAAAATTAGGAGTAAAACTATCTATCAACCACCTCTATCATACCCTGCAGAAAAGTGAGCCTTCTGTACGAGGTACGGCCTTTATCACATGTTTAGAAGACTATTTTTAGGACCCTCTTTAAATGCCACACCGTGGGCGTAGTTGCACCACTCCTTACTTGCCTAAAGAGGCATGTTTAGAGCTTCTTGTCTGATGGATTACAGCCCTTTCCCTTAACAACCTTCATATTTTAATAATTTTATTAACACCTCTAAACACATTCACAGATACTGATGATACCGAAAACAATACCACCAATGAGTCACACGTTCCTCGTACGATCACTAATGGCACCTGCACAACGAAAAAGAATAACCTAGCGGGGAGTACCGGTGTGGTACCGGCCAAGTACCCTCCGAAGGTCAAATTAGAATTATTCTCACTGCTCTAGAGTGCTAGAGAGGGTAAATTACGCGTACCTTGGTTTGTGAGGGTGCTTGGGTTTTTATAGTAGAGAGGGTTGACCCTCTTTTCCTTGGAGTAGAAGTCTTTTCCTTGTAGGAGTCTCCTTGGGCGTATTTTACGGGATTCTTTCCATATAGGAGTCTTTAGGTTTCATGAAACGTGGGGAGCAAGTTATTTACTTATACGTGCAAAATGGAAACTTCATAAACTGACACCGTCAGTTTGTGTTATCCCGTCAGTCTATGCTTACTCCGTAAGCTTCAGGAAGTTCGGCCCTATGTGGAGTTCTTTTGCCTTACATCACCGTCAGCCTAGAAGGTATGCTGACGGCAAGACCATCTCGTCATCCTTGTTAAGTCGGCATCTTCACCCTTACCAGGTCTGCACCGTCGCCTTTGTTAGGTACGTGCCGTCACCCTTGTCAGGCACGTGCCGTCACCCTTGCCAGTGTTTTTATCCTCATCATTTGCCCCCTACTCCATATCTCCGTCACCCTCTGCACTGACGGGTTATGGAGTTTGTTTTCAAAAGAGGCAGAAACATCGCGTAGATCTGAGCATTTAATGCCCTGGACAGGTGGCTCGTTCCCATTGGCCTCACTCCTGACGAGATGTCGCTTCGTCTTCCGCGCCATTTTTTCCATATATATAAACAGCGTTTTCAGTCATTTTTCACTATTTCAACCCTGCTGAATTTGTGGAGAGACAGACCGTCGCTCACCTTTCGTCAGCTTCACCACCGTCACTTTACCGTTGCTGTCTCTAGAGCCGTCCAGAAGGCTTCCATACCGGTGAGTTTTCATCCTCTCTCCTTACTTCTTTTTCTTTTTATTTTTTGGCTCATAAGTGAGGCCGTCAGCCTAGGTACTTAGTTTGAACCCGTCACTTGTAGGTAGTCAGATGTCGAGTGACGCGTCTTGTGACGAGTCGTCAGTCCGCGAGGGAGCGGGCTACGACGAGGCCTTTGGTTCTGGAAATGAGTCAGAGTTCTCCCTCCCGTCAGAGAGAGAGTCGTCAGCCCAATCTCCTGACAGTGAAGAGAGTTTTGCTGAGGGAGATGGGGATGAGGGAAGAGGGGATGAAAATGATGGGGTTGGAATGGATGTTGACGGGGATGGCAGTGACGGGGCTGAGAGATCCAGTGAAGGGAGTTCGGAGGGTTCCGGAGATAACCGTCCCTTCATTCTTCCTGAGGATTGGGCCGTCAACAAATTTTTGCCCGGGATGAGTGGTAAGGTCTTTAGGGAGTTACGGGTTCGCTATCAGATCCCAGACCACATTCCCATCCGTCTCCCTAGAGAGGGTGAGAGGTGTTACTCCGGGCGGACAGCTGACGTCGGTATGTATGACGCTATGTTTGCTGCGGGCCTGAGGTTGCCGTTGACGGCTCTGCACCGTCAGCTAGCTGATTTCCTAGGAATATCCGTCACCCAGATTGCCCCAAACGCCTGGAGGACCTTTATAGGAGCTGAAATCCTGTGGGGCAGCTTTAGTGGAGGGCACCGTCAGCTTACACTTGGAGAATTTTTTTTATTGTTATAGGCCTCATCACATTGCCTCGTCTAAGGGGACTTATCATTTTAATGCCCGAGAGAAAGGGCTACGGTTAGTGTCAGATATGCCTGACTCAAATAGGAACTGGAAGAGTAGGTATTTTTTCGTTGAAGGGACGGACTGGGTGTGCCGTCAGGAGGAGTGGGCGACGATGCCCAGTGGTTACTTTGACAATACCTGGGCCTTTGTCAAGGATTCAGGTTAATCCCGTCACCCATGAGGCTCGTGCGTTTTTTTGAAGTGACGGTGCTAACACTTGTTATTATTATTATTTTTTTTTTCTTTTTCCAGCTTATACCCGTCCGCATATAACTGACGAGCAGGAGGAGTTCATCCATCGGATTCTAGAAATTCCTTTGGAGGACCGTAAGTGCAGGGATTTGATTACCCTTGACACCCTCCATCTATACTGTGGGGGCCCAAATCCGTCAGCGGAAGCTCGCAGGTTGGAGGAGTTTGCGCGACGTCGTAAGTAGACTTTTATTTTTCCGTCAGTTTCATTATTTCCGTCACTTTTCCTAAGTGTTTTCTTTGTGTTGTAGAGATGGATTCTGCGAAGCAAAGGATACGGGCTGCCGCAGCTCGTCAGAAGGAGGAGAGGAAGGCCAAGGAAGCAGGGGGGGAAGCCTCGTCAACCCCTACGGCCGTCGCCAAAGTGGCGAAGAGGAAACCTGACGGGAGTGACGGCCGTCCCTCAAAAAAGCCTGCCGTCACTCCGTCAGTCGAACCATTGAAGGAAAAGTCCCCTCCGACGTCTGGCCATGGTGCGGGAAAGGGGGTGATGACTTCCGCTGGTCCCGTCACTGAGGGTCCGTGCCGTCTCCTAACCCACAAAGAATATGCCGTCGGGGAGGTTGAGTCCCTGATAAAACCAACGGACATGGAGCCCTGTGATCAAGTAGGGACGGAGGATTTAGGGGCGTCGGCCCTCTTTGATCTCTCCAGGGTAAGTTTCTCACATTTTTGGGTTGAACATGCCGTATCTTGTTTTGGCGTACTTTTTATCTGACGGATATGCTCTTTCAGGCCTTGGTTCGTGTCAAAGCCCTCCGTGACCGTTGCGTGGCGAAGGAGGGGGTCGTCAGTCGAGTTCGCAGCCATAACAAGAACTTGCTGAATCAGCAGGCTCAGTATAAGGAAGCCGTCCGTATCCTGAACCAGGAGCTGCAGGATGTTAATACTAAACTGACGGCGTCCAGTGGCGAGAACGTCAAGCTCCAAGGAGAGGTGACGGCTCTGGAGGAGAGGCTACAGACGGCGGGGGCTGACGCGATCAGGGACTTCAAAACGTCGCAGTCTTTCATCGACTCATGTGGTCAGTATTATGGCACTGGGTTTGATGATTGCCTTCGTCAGGTTGCGTCGGCTTTCCCGGATCTGGACTTGTCTGGGATTACAATGGACGATGGAGACGACGTCTCTCTTCAGCCCGAACCCACACCGGAGCATGATGGCAGCGTCGTCCTGGCTCAGCCTGCCGCTAATCCTACAGCTTCCGATTCTCCTGCTGTTATAGTGGACGTTGAAGACTGTCTTGCTGACGGCAATCCTGCTGACGTTCCTGCTGCCTAATTATGGCTTTGTAGTTTGCTTCTTTTTTCTTTTTTCATCTCTTCTGGAAAACAGTTGTAATTTTTAGACAGTTTTAGTTTTAAACAGTTGTAATTTTAAACAATTGTAGTTTTAAACAATTGTAATGTTTAAGTGCCCTTGACGTTTATGCATAGTTGCACGTATTTCATTTCCGTCGCTTTTATCTCTATCTCAGACGAATGTTGGAAATTCCCGTCTGTTTTTAATACGTCGGCTTTTTAAACTGTTTGAATATCCCGTCAGCTTTACGACCGTCGGTTTACAAGTGTTGTCTTTTGACATCTTTGTTGGTCCGTCAGTTTTGAGGATCTTGCCTCTAAGATGGTTATTCCACCTTATTGGACCGTCAGCCCTTAGGCTGTTAGTCTTTTTGGGCCGTCACCTTCTTGGCCTTGGCCCTGATGTCATTTGACATCCTTTTGGTCCGTCAGTTTTTTTTTTTTTTTTTTTTTAGCCTCTTTGGGCCGTCACCTTCTTGGCCTTGGCCTTGATGTCATTTGACATCGTTTTAGCCCGTCAGCTTTTTAGGTGTTGATGTCTTTTGACATCTTTGTCGATCCGTCGGCTTTTTAGCCTTTTCGGACCACTGTTTTCTTGGCTTTTTTAGCCTTGATGCCTTGACATCTTTCATTAGTCCGTCAACTATTAAGGCCTGGGCCCTGTGATGGTTACTCCATCTTATTGGACCGTCAGCTTTTTCTTTAGTCCGTGTGTTATGGACTTAGCCGTTTTTTGGGCTGCAAACTTAGTGGACCGTCGGAAGGAAAATACACTTCAGCAATTTCTGAATAAAACTCCTCTTATTGCCATGCATTTAAATAAAAGTAATTAAAACCAAATCCTGCCCCTTGGGCTAAAAAAGTTGTTGCGAAAAAACTAAAATAAACGATAAATCTGAGGAGTTAAACTATAATTTGCTGAAAAAATATAAAAGGAGTTGGTCTTCATGCTGCTGCTCCTATTGGTAGTACTTCCGTAGGTGCTCGGTGTTCCATGGATGTGGTAGTTACTGTCCCTCCAATGTTTCAAGGTGGTAAGTACCTTTTCTCTGCCACGACAAAACTCGGTAAGGACCTTCCCAATTGGGGCCGAGTTTCCCTTGGGTAGGGTCCCTAGCGGCGCCCATGACTTTTCTAAGAACAAGGTCTCCGACTTGGAAGTCTCTGTGTCGGACCCGAGAGTTGTAGCATTTGGCCATGCGATCCTGGTACCTAGCGAGCCTCTGTTCTGCTGCTGCCCTGATCTCGTCCACTAGGTCAAGCTGCAGTCGTATAGCCTCATCGTTTCTGCCCTCATCGTGGTTGTGTACCCTGTAGCTTGCGAGTCCAACTTCGGCCGGGATGACTGCTTCGCTTCCGTACGTCAGGCGAAACGGTGTCTCTCCTGTGGGTGTTCTTGCCGTCGTCCTGTATGCCCATAGTACACTTGGCAATTCTTCGGGCCATATACCCTTTGCCCCCTCGAGCCGAGTCTTGATGATCTTGAGCAAGGATCGGTTTGTGACTTCGACTTGTCCATTAGCTTGAGGGTGGGCGGGGGAGGAGTAGTGGTTTTTTATTCCCAACTGTGAGCAAAAATCCCGGAAATGGTCGTTGTCGAACTGTCTCCCGTTATCCGAGACAAAGACTCTAGGAATGCCAAACCTGCATACGATGCATCTCCAGACGAAGCTCCGAACGTTTTTCTCCGTAATCGTGGCTAAAGCTTCAGCTTCCACCCATTTCGTGAAATAGTCGATGCCTACTACCAGGAATTTCAGCTGCCGTATAGCTGTAGGGAATGGTCCCATAATGTCTAATCCCCATTGTGCGAACGGCCATGGGGCTGTCATTGGGGTCAGCTCTTCGGTCGGTTGTCTGATGATATTGCTGAACCGTTGGCATTTGTCGCAGGTCCTGACATAGGCTTCGGCGTCCTTCTGCATGGTGGGCCAATAATACCCTGCTCGTACAAGCTTGTGTACCAATGATCTGGACCCTGAGTGGTTTCCGCAGATTCCTTCATGTACCTCTCTCATGATGTAGTCTGCTTCTTCCGCACCCAAGCACCTCAGATACGGTCGGGAGAAACCTCTCTTGTATAGGACGTCTTTTATCAGGACGAACCTTGCTGCCTGGACTTTAAGTTTCCTTGCGGCGTCCTTCTCGTCTGGTAAGACCCCGTCTTTTAAGTACGAAACTAACGGTGCTGCCCAGCTGCTGTCGGAACATATTTCCTGCATGTTGCTGAGATCTATTAGCGGGGAAAGCTGTACAAAAGAGAGTACATTACCAGGGATGACCATTTGTTCAGCTGAAGCGGCCTTCGCGAGACGGTCGGCTCTCTGGTTCTCTTCTCTGGGAATCTGGACGACTTTGGCTTCTAGGTCTCCCACCCTTGTCTTTACTTCGCCAAGGTACCTTTTCATCTTTTCGCCCTTGCAATCGTAGTCTCCGTTTATTTGGTTAGTGATGACCTGTGAGTCGCAGTAGATGACTACCCTGGCGGCTCCTGCTGCTTTGGCAAGGTCAAGTCCTGCTATCAGAGCCTCATACTCTGATTCATTGTTGGTGGCAGGGAAGTCGAAACGGACCATACATTCGATGGTGTCTCCCTCGGGCGATAGTAGCACGATGCCGGCCCCTGCGGCTTGTCTGTTGGACGATCCGTCCGTATATATGCTCCATTGAGGGGACTCTGCTGCCCCCTCATCTTCCCCATGGGTGAACTCAGCTATAAAGTCGGCGACGATCTGTCCCTTGATGGCAGTCCGCGGGCGATATTGAATGTCAAATTCGCTTAGTTCTATGGCCCAGAGTGCTAATCGTCCCGCCGTCTCGGGGCTGCTCATCGCCCGTCGTAAGGGCTTGTCCGTTAGGACGTTTATAGTATGAGCTTGGAAGTATGGCTTGAGCTTACGGGCTGCCGTGATCAATGCGAAGGCAAGTTTCTCCATGGGCGGGTATCTCTCTTCGGCACCGTGAAGCGCTCGGCTTGCGTAGTACACGGGTTTCTGCACCTTCTCTTCCTCTCTGACCAAGGCCGCGCTAACGGCTGCGGGGGAGACGGCTAGATAGAGGAAAAGTTCCTCTCCTGGCTGCGACGGGCTTAGCAGTGGTGGGGAGGAGAGGTAAGCCTTCAATCTTTCGAACGCTTGTTGGCACTCGTCGGTCCACTCGAAGGATTTCTTCAATGTTCGGAAGAAGGGCAAGCACTTGTCCGTCGCCCTTGACACGAACCTATTCAGTGCCGCTATTTTTCCATTGAGGCTTTGCACCTCCTTCACATTTCTTGGTGGTGCCATATCCATAATGGCCCGGATCTTGTCCGGGTTTGCCTCGATCCCTCTTTGAGACACCATGAACCCCAAGAATTTTCCTGCCGTCACTCCAAAGGCACATTTCCCCGGATTGAGTTTCATGTTGTAAGAGCGAAGGGTGTCGAATGTTTCTTTGAGATCTCCTAGATGATCTTCCTCCCTTCGGCTTTTGACTAGCATGTCGTCTACGTAGACCTGGACATTCCTCCCAATTTGTTGCGCGAACATTTTGTTCATGAGCCTTTGGTATGTTGCGCCCGCGTTCTTCAGGCCGAAGGGCATGACCTTGTAGCAGAATAGGCCTTGGCTGGTCACGAACGACGTTTTCTCCTGGTCGGCTTCGTGCATCCGGATTTGGTTGTATCCTGAGAAAGCGTCCATGAAGCTCAGCAACTGATGTCGGGCCGTAGAGTCTACTAGGACATCAACCCTGGGAAGGGGGTAGCTGTCCTTGGGGCAGGCCTTGTTAAGGTCGGTGAAGTCCACACACATTCGCCATTTTCCGCTCGCTTTCTTCACCATCACTACATTTGCTAACCAGTCGGGATAGTACACTTCCCTGATGAAGTTTGCTTCCCGTAGCTTTCTGACTTCCTCTGCTATGGCTCGGTCCCGCTCCGGGGCAAACACCCTCTTCTTTTGTCTGACGGGTGAAAAGGCGGGCGACACATTCAGCTTATGCACCATGATTGAAGGATCTATTCCTGGCATATCTTCATGACCCCATGCGAATACGTCTTGATTTTGCCTAAGGAATGTTATGAGCTCTTGACGGGTCGTGGGGTTAGCGAGTGTTCCAATTTTGGTCGTTCGGCCAGGATCGGAACTGTCAAGGGGTATTTCTTCTAGCTTCTCAACCGGCTCCGTTACCGTCCGGTGCTCTTCTATACTTAAAGTCTGAACCTGATCCTCCATTTCCACCATGGCTATGTAACATTCGCGCGCGGCCATCTGACTCCCGCGCAACTCCCCTACTCCGTAGTCAGTTGGGAACTTAATCATCAGGTGGTAGGTGGAGGTTACTGCCTTCCATGAGTTGAGCGTGGGTCGCCCGAGGATAGCGTTGTAGGCTGATGAGCAATCAACAACCAAGAATGTCACGTCCCTGGCTATCTGTTGGGGGTAATCACCCACAATTACGGATAAGGTGACCGCGCCCAGTGGGAATACTCGGCTCCCGCCGAAGCCGACAAGTGGGGCATTTGTTGGGATCAGTCGCCCCCTGTCGATCCTCATCTGCTGGAACGCGGTGTAGTATAAGATATCTGCTGAACTACCGTTGTCGACGAGCACCCGGTGCATATTGTAATCTCCTACACGCAAGCTGACGACGAGTGCGTCGTCATGTGGATGGTGAAGGCGTCGTGCGTCTTCTTCTGAGAATCCGATTACGGGACCTTCTCTTCTTGTTATCTTCGGCACGGCTCCCGTCAGTTGAACACTCTGTATCATCCGAAGATAGGTCTTACGGGCCTTCTTGGATGACCCGGCGGCGGTCATCCCTCCTATGATCATCCTTATGTCCCCAATTGGGGGCCTTGGTCGCTCATTGTCCCGTCGGGGGTGCTGGTCTTGTGCGGGGGGATCCGCTCTCTCCTTGCTAACGAATCTCTGCAGCTTTCCTTGTCTAATAAGGGCTTCAATCTGCTGCTTGAGGTCATAGCAATCAGCTGTGTCGTGGCCGTGGTCGCGGTGGAATCGGCAGTACTTATCTCGGGAACGTTTGTTGGGGTCACTCTTCAGCTTTCCTGGGAACGTCAGCGATTCCTCGTCCTTGATCTGCATAAGGACTTGATCTATCGGGGCTGTTAGCGGAGTGAAGCTCGTGAACCTTCCCCCCAGGGGCTTAGGGCGTCTTTCGTCCCTTCGGTCCGCGGTTTTTATCTTCTTTCGGCTTTGGTCCTGTCGACTGTCTTCCTGCCGTTCTCTTTTTCTAGGCCTCTCTTCCCGAGCCAAGAGTGCATCTTCAGCGTTCATATACTTTGTGGCACGATAAAGCACTTCTGACATGGTTTTTGGGTCGTTTTTGTATATGGAAAACAAAAACTTGCCCTTCTTCAAACCATTTGTGAATGCCGCGACAAGTATCTTGTCGTCAGCTTCGTCGATCGAGAGCGCCTCTTTATTGAAGCGGGAGATGTAGGCTCTTAGAGTTTCGTCTTCTCGCTGCTTCATACTCATCAAGCAAGCCGTAGACTTCTTGTACCGATGGCCTCCAATAAAGTGTGCGGTAAACTGAGCGCTGAGTTCTTTGAAGGTGCTGATGGAGTTTGGGGCCAGTCGACTGAACCAAATTCTCGCTGCGCCCTTTAGCGTTGTAGGGAAGGCCCTACACATGATGGCGTCCGCTACTCCTTGAAGGTGCATTAGTGTTTTGAAGGTCTCCAGGTGGTCCAGTGGGTCCTTGACCCCGTCATAACTGTCTATCTGCGGCATGCGGAACTTACTTGGCAACGGGTAGGAGTTGACGGTAGTGGTGAACGGTGAGTCCGTTCGGTTGACGAGGTCGTCAAGGTCGCTCGATACCCGTCCCTTGAGAGCATTCATCATAACCTCCATTTGTTCCTTCATGGCTTGCATCTCCGCGAGAACGAGGGGCGGAGTGGTTTCCGCGAGGGAGGGGATGCTCGTGTTCTGTCGTTCAGGTTTGCTCGGGGCGTTGCTGGCCTGGGGTCCTTCCTGGTTTCTCCTGTCAGCGCTGGTTCCTTCTTGCTCTACTCCTTGGTTGTTGGGAGCTGCATTCTTCTGTCTCAGTTGCTCTTCTAGGTCGTGATTTTGCTTTGTGAGGCGCTCCACGGCGGCGGCGAGCGTCCTCACCTGTCTTTCAAGCGCGGTTGTAGGAGCTTCTTCTTCTTGAATGTCGTTGTTGGTCGCCATTGAGCGAGTGAGTACCATGTAACTCTCTTGTCTTGAAAGCGAGAACGTGCTAAAGCGTTTCCCACAGACGGCGCCAACTGATGATACCGAAAACAATACCACCAATGAGTCACACGTTCCTCGTACGATCACTAATGGCACCTGCACAACGAAAAAGAATAACCTAGCGGGGAGTACCGGTGTGGTACCGGCCAAGTACCCTCCGAAGGTCAAATTAGAATTATTCTCACTGCTCTAGAGTGCTAGAGAGGGTAAATTACGCGTACCTTGGTTTGTGAGGGTGCTTGGGTTTTTATAGTAGAGAGGGTTGACCCTCTTTTCCTTGGAGTAGAAGTCTTTTCCTTGTAGGAGTCTCCTTGGGCGTATTTTACGGGATTCTTTCCATATAGGAGTCTTTAGGTTTCATGAAACGTGGGGAGCAAGTTATTTACTTATACGTGCAAAATGGAAACTTCATAAACTGACACCGTCAGTTTGTGTTATCCCGTCAGTCTATGCTTACTCCGTAAGCTTCAGGAAGTTCGGCCCTATGTGGAGTTCTTTTGCCTTACATCACCGTCAGCCTAGAAGGTATGCTGACGGCAAGACCATCTCGTCATCCTTGTTAAGTCGGCATCTTCACCCTTACCAGGTCTGCACCGTCGCCTTTGTCAGGTACGTGCCGTCACCCTTGTCAGGCACGTGCCGTCACCCTTGCCAGTGTTTTTATCCTCATCAGATACTATTTGATCCCTTCTATCGTTTCTCATGAGATTAATGCCCAGTGAGCGTTGTTAAGTAGTCTTGGAAGCAACCAAAGTAAGCAGGTCTATTTAGAAGTTCTCATTTCCTTGTTATGTTTGTTCTGTGTATAGAAGCAAAGATTGCTAAGTCTGCTTTATCATAATATTCTTTCACTTTCACAATTTAATTTCAAACTTTTTTTTTTTTGAGAAGGAAGTTTAATTTCAAACTGATAATATGGATTTGTCCTTTTTTGAGCTCAACAAGGTAATTTAAATTTCGGTTCTGTTTGGAATCTGTTTATTTTGCTGAAACTGAAAATTTTTTGTTAAAAGTATTGTAAATAAAGGTAAAAATTAGCTAAATAGTACAATGAGACTCATAAATAGTACCAAAAAATGCAGTGAGCTATGAAGAGTAGCAAAAATAAGCTGAATAGTAAAATAAGCTGAATAGTAAAATAAGCCGTTTGGATACAGCTGAAAACTGAAAACTGAAACTGAAAACTGAAAAACACTGTAGCGAAATAATTTTTAAATGTGTGAATAGTATCGTGGGACCCATTTTTAATGAAAAAGTTGCTGAAAAGTGAAATTTGTGGGTCCATAAACAGTACACGATGTGTTGTGATTGGTCCAAAAATATTTGAAAAGTCAAAGTTTGCGGCTACTGTTCATTAAACAGTGCATGAACAGTAGCCGCACCCCTCAAAACGCTCAAAAACGCGTGAAAAAAAAAAAAAAAAAACGCAGACGCAGACTTTTCATCCCAATCCAAACGCAACCTTCATATCCATGTTTCAAAAGTAGATATAATTTACTCCTTGGAACTCAACAAGTGCAGATTTTGATAATTTAAAATTTAGAATAAACAAATAAATAAACAGAATCTGTCCGATATTGATTTTCAGGTTCTAAAAGCAGTTTATATACGTATGTATAATTTAAGGAGCTCGGAGAACACCATAGAAGGCAAAAGAGAGTGATGGAGGTGCTAGAAAGATAGTCAGGCACAAGGTCAGGAATGAAAATAACCTAAAAATAAATGAAGCTGAGGTGAAAAGTTGTGAATTCTAAGGCTTCGAAAACTTACATGGAAAAATTTCATGAAGCCAACCAAAAATCAAACTTTTTTAATTTTATATATATTAAAATATATTTACTTTCTATTTTTATTCACACTCAAATACACTAAAAAAATCTCATTCATTTTCATACCATTCATTTTTAATTTATGTAATTATTCATCTCTCCGTGGAAGAGATCGAACTAAACCACTTAACCACAAGACTCCTACCAAATATAGTTTAAGTGTTTATTCATTATCTATATCTCCCCTAAGATTCTTACTTTGAGGGAATAAGTCCCACAAAACTAAACTACAAAATCATATAATACTATCCACATGGTAATAGAAAGAAATAACATATAGGGTTTGGCTTGTGTCTAGTGTTTTGGAACATTAAACGGGACACAAACACGACATGTGTCTAAAAATAACAATGTGTCAAGATTGTGTCCCATCTTTTACTAAACCAAAGCCTTGTCCTAAGATATATTAATATCTTGGCTTGTACAATTGGTCATTTAGTCTCAAGCAATTGACTAAATTGTAGAAGGATAAAGGTACAACACAAATGAGCCATTCAAACTTAATGTCACATGGACTTAAGGATCAAGGTACCATTTATAAAAAATACATATAATTATAATTATCATAAATATTAAATTTTATATTTAGACCCAAAATAAGAGATAATAATTTATATTCCGTTAAATTTTTCCATGCATTACAACAGGATATTGACTAGTTATAATGGTATTGTGATTGTTTATAACAATTTAGTTGAAGTTTTTATCCTTGTGTGTTGCAAAATTAATAAACCTAGGGCTTTTTGTTATTCTTTCTTCTAATTAAATATTAAACAAACTGCAGTTTCAACCAAACCATTCACGTGTTAGTGACACAGGTTGGTTAACCATATAAGTTAGCGTCGCACCAATGGCCAAACTGCATAGTATGATTGAGGTTGTTTGCATCCTTCTGTTCATAGCTTTAAAACTTTTGGTTTATTTGAATTCCATCACATTTCCTTTCCTTTATCACCCAAGATCGTCATGTGATGTGCTATAAATTCAAAGGCAAATCTTTTGGATAAGTTTTCCATCATATTTTATTTCCTTATTTGTCAAATAATCACATTTCATTTCCCTTATTAGCCAAAATTCTTCACGTGAATTGTCTTTGGAATTCCATCATATTATATAAACCTCATATAAACAATCTAATAAAATCTTTTCATTGTAGAAGATAGGGACACGAATGTTGCAAAAAACATGGTACCCTATCCTAAACTCGTACATGTGCAATTCAATCACTATGGTTCGTCACCATATGCTTTAGAGATTTAGAATTCAATCACATTTCTTTTCCTTTATTAGCCAAAAATATGCACATGAAGTGGCTTTGCTATTGAATCACATTTTATTTCCTTCCTGAGTAAAGATCACTTTGCATGCCTATCTCTGCCAAACTATTTTGTTATTGAGAGAGTTTCATGCTTATCACTTTGCATGCCTTTCGTGAGTTTCAATTAGCTTAAGTCTAAGATGGTTGAATAAGAGATCTAAGGTTTAATCTCTATTTACACCAAAAATCAATTGATGGCTTGATCTGATAATAAAGAGCTATTATCAGATGTCATAGGTTGAAACTCTCTCAATTTTATTTTATTTTATTTTATTTATTTATTTTGTGGTTATTGGCTTCCCTTAAACTTTTCCATAGCAGTTAAGAATTTCAATATCAAGAGTAGTGGGGGAACTAGGATTTTAAGGGGTAAAATTAAAAAATAATATTGAAGCAAAATTAATTCAAAAAGGTTTAACTATTATAAGTAACAAAATAAATAAATAATTAAAAAATCAATTGTCGTGTGAAATAATTAACCTACCTGCATACTATAGTTATGATGAAAAAAATTCTTAAGCAAGGATTTGTGGGGAGATTTGAAAAGGATTTGGATGAAAGTATTTGAATTAAAAATTTTGGATTTCAATTGTAGTCCAAGCAATTTGAATAAAATATGAAAAGTACAAATTTATATTTAATAAAATTTATGGATATATTCAAATTTAGATTAAATTCTATAAGGATGTGGTGTAAAACATGTTTTACACATCATCATCTTATCACATATTTAAGAATAAACACAATCACACTCAATTAATTCTAATACTCATATATAAATCCAACCAAATTGGGAATCTATCGAGATGTTATTAGATGTGGTAAGATGTATTGAATTTTAAGTAAAATGCTGATGTGACAATCATTTATTGGATAGTGTAAAACATGGGTTTTACACCCCATCCTTATAGAATTTAATCTCATTCAAATTTCATTAATATATGAATTTGAAAATTATTGGGTGTAAAGTTTATTTTAAAGTCATAGCACAAATGTATTTGTTAGAACAAAATCCTAAAATGGCAAATCCATTATGTACTACTAAAATTAACATTACAATTTGGTATTAGTAATTATTTTTTAAATCCATTGATTTAAATATTTAATCCTTATAACTTTTATCCAAATGTGACCTAAAGAAGTAAAATTGTATTTTTCTATTTAATATAAAATGAAAGAATCACCCATGATTTAGAAAGTATTACTTTACCGCTAGAAGTTAACTCTATCACGTAGTTGTCACCCATCTTTGAGTCCACCATAGCTTTTGAAGAAGTTTCTTTTTAGTGCATTTGCACACTAGACCCCATCCTTATAGAATTTAATCTCATTCAAATTTCATTAATATATGAATTTGAAAATTATTGGGTGTAAAGTTTATTTTAAAGTCATAGCACAAATGTATTTGTTAGAACAAAATCCTAAAATGGCAAATCCATTATGTACTACTAAAATTAACATTACAATTTGGTATTAGTAATTATTTTTTAAATCCATTGATTTAAATATTTAATCCTTATAACTTTTATCCAAATGTGACCTAAAGAAGTAAAATTGTATTTTTCTATTTAATATAAAATGAAAGAATAACCCATGATTTAGAAAGTATTACTTTACCGCTAAAAGTTAACTCTATCACGCAATTGTCACCCATCTTTTGAGTCCACCATAGCTTTTGAAGAAGTTTCTTTTTAGTGCATTTGCGCACTAGACACGACATAACATGAACATGTGTCCAAAAGTTGGGCATGTGCTTGCATTGTTACATGGCCAGTGCCACGAATACACTGGACAGAAGCTATATCTGTTTCTAAAAGGCTATCATTTCTCTTTCTTTTCTTTTCCTCCTTTCACTTGAATCACTTCACCTCCAATCGTTCCCTCCTCATCTTCTTTCATTGTTATTCGACCTTCTCTTCTCTCTCTTCTTCTTTTCCTTCTCCATCTTTCTCTCTTTCAAATCTAAGCCATGTTGAGTGGATTATAAGGATTAATGAATGAGGCAACTGGATTTTTGGGGTTGTGATTATACGTGGCTTGGATCCATATTGGAGCCTCATGACAGTATGGGTTTTGGATTTGTGAGTTTGATTGGTGGTTGCTTGTGGTTTTATGGTGGTTTGGGCCGAATGAAGGGGAAGAAAAGTATATCTATCTTTCATTGAAATCTTTTATTAGTACGAAATCCAACAGAGTTAAGAAATGTGATTTCTTATATCTATATGTTCCTTAGATTATTTCCAAAGTTTCTACAGCACTTACTGAGGTATGTTCTGATAAGGATAAGTTGAATTTGAATTTTCTTCAGGATAGCCGTATAACCTTTTGAGGTCAGTGATAAGGATAAGCATTATTTAGATAATGATAACCAGTCTTTTGAAATTGATATGGAGATAGTGCCGAGTAATTAAGATGATGTACCAAATCTTCTCTTAGAAATTGGAAACGTTTGATACGTAATATTTCTCTCAATAGCCGGTTATCAAATAAACGACCCCCTGAAGCTTCTGTTTCTATTTCAACATCTCTTGAAAATTCCAAGAACAAGCAATCTCATCTTTTCCCTCAATGGAAATCGAGTCTCAGAGACTCGATTTCCATGGAACTCAACCTCTTCACACTTGATTTCCCTGCAAGGCAACGAACATCATCAGACCAAAGAACAAGAAAAACAACGAAGCATCATCAAATCCAAAGACCAAAACAATAAAAACAACAAATTAGAGGAAAACCTTCGCCTGGAGCTTCGTCACTGCCTCCTAGAACCTTTGGTTTCTGGGTTTTCTTCTTCTTCTTTGGTTTTGTCTTCTTCGTGTAGTTTCTTCATGTAGTGGGTTTCTTCGGCTTCGATTGATCTGTTCTTGGAACTCAAGTTTATAATGCTCAATTTCCACGCATAGAACTCGAGTTCATTATACTCGATTTAGCACATCAAAATCGAGTCCCTTGGACTTGAGACGTTAGTTTGCTAAATAGTTTTGAGAACGTGCTAACTAAAGAAATTGTTTGAGCTTTAGTGTTATTTTGAAAAAAATCCCTAAACCACACCCCCACCCCCCCCCCCCCCCCCCCCCCCCAAAAAAAAGAAAAAAAAAAGAGAGAAATTTCAACTGTCACAGAACTTCAATATACCCTTATAATAGCTATGTAGCCTATTTAGATAATATCATAATATAAACTCATTAATCCATTACTGCAAACATAAATTATATATGCACGTGTTCTTTGCAGGAAGAGAATAGAAATAGATTCTGTGTATTTGAAATTGAAATACAGATCCTTCACAAAAATCAAACGGGTTGAGAAACAATTTATAGTTGCTGCCTGTAACTTGGAAATGCAAATCTGTTTATTAATTTGTTGGCCACATATAACATAAAAATTCGAACAAATTTTGCATTTATATCTTACAATCAATCATCAGTATTAATGGTCCTTTCCATCCTAACATTAAAAACATTTTCTTTCTTTATGTTAGTCTACTTGGTCCAACATGACAAATTTACAGAGCAACTGGTCCTATTGAACAGATTAGAGATTGTCTTCTTTCATCAATTGGAATGGATAATCAATTTTTTTGCCACCAAACGAATGCCTGCATTCTGCTGATAGTCATATGGATCTATTGAAAAGAATGCATCCACAAAGGTACCAGGAGTGAACAAGGGATCAAGTTCTGCAGGATCGTATTTACTGAACACAAGCTTCTGCATGCTGCCTGAATCTTTTTGATACATCTCTGTTCCGTACGGGTTATCTCCAGATATGGTATTTGGTATGCTGTTGTTACAAAACAATTACATATCTCATCAGGTGACTTCAATTATGGAGAACTTGATGACATTTACATTAATGCTTAATGCGCTTGCTTATTAGACAAACAAGAGAAACAAAAAAAAAAATCCAATATTTTATGACTATAATTATATAATTCAAGCAGCAGTTGCAAGCTGAAACTGCTAAATCCCAAAATATCTTCATGCCTCAATTTCAAAGTAACCAATTAAGTAAAACATATATATAAATGAATATGATTCAAACTCAATGAGGGGTAAAAATATTAATAATGGTTTCACTTTCATCCATGAAAGAGAAATTAAAACAAACTTAACTAAAATCCGATTTATTAACAAGAATGTAGGACTGAGCATGCAAGATTTTTTAGGATGTGATGTATTAATCAAGAAATATTTTTATGGAGAAAAGCATATCAGGACTCCTATTCCTACTATGGTAAAATTCAATGTGCAGGAAAAAGTCAAAAAACATCTTTTGGGCCGCAATCTAAACTTTCTTTAATACAGCTTAAATTGAGGCATTTCTTTTTTCCACTAATCACAATAGAGAGAGAGAGAGAGAGAGCAAAATAATAGGAGCAAACTTACTGCAGCCTCACTGTAGGGTAGTTGACAAAGCCATTTTTCCTAATCACAACAGGCCTCCATTCAGAGTTGCTACCTGAATCCAAGGACAACTTCTGTGCAATACCATCACATGTATCAAGAACCTTACATAAACTCTGTGGGGCATTAGCCACAAAGTTCAACCGAGGCCGACCAGCATGATCAAGAAATTTTGTACTTATTCCAAACCGCACTTTCAAACGACTACAACTAAGCCGCAAAATGAAACCTTCATGCAATAATTGTATTCTTTGACTCCCACGAAAAAATGTAACAAAAGATGCGCTGATAGAAGAAATATTAACTTCATCAGGCTCTAAAAACCCTGCAGAGTCACTGCTACCATCGGAGACAGCAGCTGCGGAAGACTCTGTGGAAGACGTCTCATATGACTCCATTTCATTGCTAAGCTGGCCCATGTCAAAAGGATCCCGTTGAGCTGTATTAGGTTCTGTGATGCGTGTCAGAAGAGATAAAATTGGATGTTTTTCCTCTGGCTCTTGATTTGTAGGAGATAGCATTGGATCATCATTTAACTTTGAACTTGATGGGGGAGTATTTATTTTTAGACTCACCCCCTCTGGAGTTGATTTTACATTACTACGACTTCTTGTCATAGCATTTGGGGAAACCCAACTGTTTGCAGTGAATATATCTGGAAGGCTTGATTCCTGCATGTTCGCAGATTTTTGTCAATATCAAACCTTATAAAACATGCATTTTTCTACCGGCCACTCTACTCAGCCTCTGTCAAAGTCACCAGGAAGGACATAATATATGTCCATCCAATAATCAGGGATGGACTGTCTGAGCTAAAAGTAAATGACTAAAAGAGAAAACCTACTAATTGAAAATTCAAATAAACATATATACTAAAGAATTAAAGAAAGGTTATCGAAGAGTGCAAGGAACTCTACTAATTCTTCCTAGAGAGGCCTACTCATTTCAGGATTTATGTAGTCAAAATGCATTCATAAGAGGGGCATGGATGGTTCAGAAGTTTAAAGAGCCAAAAGCAAGCTCGGAGAAAGAGAGAGAGAGAAAGAGACAGAGAGAGAGAGGATATTTTGTAGCAATTTAGAACAACATGGGAACCAAAGTAACTCAACCAACAAATAAAGAATGGTCCGAGTTAACAATTGCAGTAAAGCACTAACTGAAAACAGAATTAGCCATGAAGTGGAATAAATTAATAATGTACTCCTGCTGGACATCATGTTGGGTTGTTTACTGTCACCAAACTTGAGGAAAGCATGTCTAACTTCTAATGGCGTGCAGTATTCAGATGAATAGTGTTCTCATGGTACAAATAAATTTCCCAAGACATTTAAAATAGTATGTGTCAAATCTTTATAGACAAACCAAACAAGTACTTTATTTATATAATTCATGAGAGATCTATCAAAAATTAAAATATTGATAGTAGTGGCATATCACTCATAGATAAGTACATTTTATAGCTTTCAGAATTATAAAATTACCAAGAACAAAACAGTTGCACAATACTTGACAACTTCAAGATTCATCCGAACATCATCCAAGCTCCTGAAGAATACATCACCGAAGAGATTAGCTTTGACGAAAAAAATATTACCAGGCTAATATAGAGCAAGTGTCTCCTCTTAGGTTTGCACAATTACCTGTGTGTCTGCTGCCCAAGCCCAAAATAAGTTGCAAGAGTGGCCATCTAAAGTGAGAAATATGAGCATATCAATATTTCAAATTTTCCAATCAGTCAAAACCTATAATACAACAACTACCCTCAAGCTTTCACATGACTTGAAAATCCATCTGATCGTGTATAAACAATAGTAATAAATGAACAAAGGAAACTCATATTAAGAAATTGATAAAGCTAAGAAAGCCAAGAGAAATGTTGGTATACACCTCCCCAAGTGCACCAACTCCAAAGATATGAAATTGTCATCATATAAAGTCTCCTGACTTGTCACACAAGAAATTAAATAAGGATAGCCTTAGATGCCTCTAATAATATAGTAACTGACAAGTTTCAAGGCTTTAATCCCAAATTTTTTGGGGTTGGCTATAAATCCTCGACAACAACAGATTTTAAGGCCAACATGATAAAAAAATAATTACTGGGTCTTTAAACTGCATATTATAAGATGAAAAAGATTGGTGAGAATAATTATTTTCTTTTGTATATAAAGGTTATTATCCTTAAGCCAATCGACAAGTTGATATCCAAATTTAAGCATCTTCCAAAACAACATAAAACCATAAAGAGAGGATAAATTATCAAATTTGGTAATCACCCCTTTATGGAAACATCATATAGCTCAAGACTCTATACAGAAATATCATAAAGCTGAAAAACACACATCCAAAAATGCTTTCTAATTTTTAATTAAAAGAATTCCTTTTGCCACCAACCAATTTTGTCCTAATTGCTACACCTACTCTGTAGTTCTTTAATTCTTTAGATACTATAATAATTCCAAGAATTATATCCATTTTTTTTTTTTTTTGCTTGTTTCTTGTGCTTAGAAAAATCTTTCAAGATTGCGAACTAATGCTAATATTTATTAGATGTTGCTTTTTCATCAATTTCATCAAGAATAGAGAGATTGATACCTTCATGTCACCAGCTCTCCTTCCAAATTTCTGTGTCAACAATTGCAATGAATCAATAGCACCCTTAGGCTCAGGTGCGGGCTTACCAATCTCCGCAAATGCCTCTCTTATTCTTGCACAATCGAACCTTAGTATATTATGACCCGCCCAAATCCGTCCTATTCATACAAACAAAAAAATCATATTTAAAAAAATTAAAATAAAATATGCAACAAACAAAGAAAATTAAGAAGGCTAAAAGCACCATGTTTTTCTTCTTTTTCTAAAAAAGCAAACATATTTCAATCCGAAACTAACATTTTCCCAATCCACAACCACATTAAAAATTAATTTTTTTTTAAAAATCATCCAAGTAAGCCTAATAAACTTCATGAGCATTCTTGAGGCTAGTTTAAAAACAAAACCAAAAACCAAAAAACAAAAAGAAAACGAGAGAAATCTTTTCTCCCTCTGTTTGGTTGATGAGAAAATGAGGGAAAGGAAAATAATTATATATATATACCCTAACTGAACTACTTTGAACTAGTTAAGTTATCGAAAAGACTCAATCCAACAAAAATCTTTTATAAATTTCTACAGTTTCCTCACATTTCTCATCAACCAAACAGAAACTTAGCTCCACCTCAGTCATTAAAACAAAATTCAAAGTAAAATTAGAGCACAAAATTTTCTGAGCAACCAAACAGAGAGCAAGAGAGAGAGATGGAGACCGTGGAGGAGGTCGTAAACGCGATCGGAGATTTGTAGGAAGGTAGGGGCGGAAACGACGGCGTCGGGAGTGATACCATTGCAGCGTACGGACAAGGTGGAGATGAGAGAGAGATCGGCTGGTTTGACCAAGGTGGAGTAGCTCTGGAGCTCGACGAGCTTTCTAGGGCAAACCAGGATGGCTCCGAATTCCAACAATGCGAACCGTTGGCCGGATCGGGTCGGCACCGTGGTCTCCACGTCGAAGAATGCGATTTCGGATCTTTCTTCTCCGCTACTCGAACTCATTGCTTTTTGTGTGTTTTGAATTTGTACTGATTTTCACAATTGTGCCTGTATGTATGTATGTATAGGATTCGATTTCAAGGAAGAGAGAGAGAGGGTTTTGTAAGTTTGTGAAAGTTGAGAAAGAGTGTTTAGGAATTAAAAGATATAGGCGCCAAGTCTACTGTTCTTGTTGTATGAGAATTCTGTGGATTGGGTTGCTTCTTGTGGTGGTTTTCCTCTGATACCCCCTTTCATTTTGGGCCCTCTGGGCTTTTGCTCTTTTTTCTTTTTTTTTTTGAGATTTGTAAATAGTAGAAAAAAGAAAAAAAAAAAAACAGAATTCTAAGTGCATTCCAAAATGGTACTTTAGTGTGCATTTGGCAACTAATTATAAGTTTTACTATTTATTTTTTAAATTATCAAGTGTTTGTGGGTCTCACATTACTTTTAACTTTTTGTCTTATATAATATAAATAAACTATTAAATATAAACAATTTCATTTGTCTACTGGTTTAAAATGATATATACAATTTCATGGAATTTGCATCTTGGAGGTAAGAGAGTGAGATACAATTTCAAATTAAACCATTAGTAACTCTAATTTGAGAATAATTTTGGATATCCACCCATCATATTTAGAGTACGTTTGGATTGGGTTGATTTCCAGCGCGTCTGTGTCTGCGTTTTTTCCTTCTTCTTTTTTTCACGCATTTTTGAGACTTGCGGCTACTGTTCATGCATTGTTCAATGAACAGTAGCAACAAAGTTTGACTTTTCTAACTTTTTTTAACCAATAAGTGCACATCGTGTACTGTTCACGGACCCACAAATTTCACTTTTCAGTAATTTTTTCATTAAAAATGAGTCTCACAGTACTATTTACACATTTAAAAATTATTTTACTACAGTGTTTTTCAGTTTTTAATTTTCAGCTATATTCAAATGGACCCTTAAAGTCTAAAATATTCATACACAACTATGCATTATAAACATTTTTTTTTAATACAGTTTAAAATGGATGGTTGCCCATCCCATGAGTTGAGGACTCTAACCAACCCCATAAAGGACACCATACGTGCCAATCAACAAAAGGCTCTTTGGTGGTACTATTCTTTTCTTCTTCCTCTTCTTCTTCATTTTCTTATTGAAAGGCCAAGCAATCTTCAATAGATTAATACAATAATACAATAGATATGGATACTTTGAATTGTATTTCTTCTTCTTCTTTCTTTTTTTTTTTTTTTTTTTCTTTTTTTTTTAAGTAGCATTTGGTACTATTCAATATAACATGCCGGATAATAAATGGCATTCAATGATTTTTCTTTCTTTTATTTTTTTTTAAGAAAATAAGTAGGCATTTAATGAATTATGTAGCTCAATACCACACTTAACATTTTTTTTTTTTGAGAAGACACACTTAACATGTTGAGTGAGAGTCGTCACCCTTGTTTTGCTTTGCTAGAAGAGCCATATACTTTTGCTTAGAGTAATCGCATTAGGTTTTTCATTCCTATAACCATTAGGGCTTGTTTGCTTAGAGTTGACCATAAATAAGTTTATTTTCAGCTAATTTAACTCTAGTCCCTCTCCCTCCACCAGTCAAAACGGACTATTAATTCTCTACTCATTTAAGACAGGTTTGGTGTCTCATTCCTATGGATAAGAGGAGGGGTTGTATCCAATTTTACAAACCCTATTTAAAAAATAATAATTGTTAATAAGAGTACATCTAAATAAATAAATTAATTAAAAAAAAAAGGGGGCTATATCTTTTAAGCTTTTAACTATACCGGGCCTCAACATACCGCAAAGATACCGTGTACAATTCGAAAAACCAAGCCAAGAAGTTAAATTCGAGATGTACACTAGGTATCTCATTCATTCCTTGCCGTTATGTACAACCAAAGCCTCAATTACCAAATTTACAAGCAATACCTAATCTGCTAAACATGAATTAATTTAAGGGCCTTGCCTTGTCCTATTATCCACGTCTCCTCTTTTGATTCAATCCAAATATTTATTTATTTATTTATTTATTCTCTAATTAGATTCCAGCATTGAATTGTGAATGGTTTTTTTTTTTTTTTTTTTTTTTTTTTTTTTTTTAAATAAGCGAATTCTGAATAAGTTTTAACATATTTTTCTTCCAAATTAATATGACTTTTTGGATGAATATTAACTAACTTCTTTAGGAACATTTACCAATGATAGGATTAAATTGAAGTAGTTTTCTGAGTTCTACATAACACTTCAAAAATTTTGCTTTGTTTGGGAGGAGAGAATTGAGTGAAAAAGGATATTTTTTTACATTCATTCATTCAAGGGTTTAGTATGAGAGAATGGAAATGTCCTTCCCTTATGGCCAATTTGGATTGAGAGGAAAAGAGCCCCAGTAGAGTAGATTCAGTAGAATAGAGTAGATTTGACTTAAAAATTAAAATTAACCTATTTTCAGCAAACTTTACTATACTCCCCTCCACTTCCTCTTCTATCTCTCTCTCAATCCAAACAGGCCTTTATTTGTGAATTATTGTGTAGATTTTTAAGTAATTAAAGCATTTAACTATTTCTCGGGCATGTACAGTCCTCGATCTTAAAAATAAGGCAATTACAATCTGAAATGACCTCAAACAATTGATTAGTTAGAAAATTTGATTCGGATCTCACTGACTTAGGAAAAGAAATCTATCAGACCAATGATGAATAATAAATCAAGAGCAAGTGTACAATTTCATTTAAGAGTGACACACATTGACGACCACAATCTTTTTCAGGACCTTATTTTGACAGAGGACCAATGTTGTTGGTTTATGATGCGATAGTACATGATGAGTAGCATATAGTAATGAATGACAATGCATGCAATCGACTGAAAATTAGATTAACAAATAAGGTTTGACTGAGCTTCCTATTCGTCTTCCTTTTCCTCATTTTTCTTTGAAATGCCGTATTTGGTGCTTCATCATTATGGTATTATACACGTACGGTCAGAATATCCTAGGATATTGTCTGGGAATTTTGGAACCTAGAGCTAGAAGTTGATATGGTCTATGCTCCAACACTGCCTTATCTGATATTCTACGCGCAGTCAATGTTGTAGTTATAGGTTGTGTACACGGCAGCTATGGCTTCCTTTTTGTATGCTAAAGGCATTTTTATTTGGAACTCTGATCATATAACCCGCCCCACTGGTTGTATATAGACTATAGAGTGCTCGGCCCGCCACCGCGTATGAAGGAGAGGAAGGAAAATGGAAAGAAGAACAACCATATTTGACTTTGGTTCTTGATGAGGTGACGGAATTAGTTAGGTTACGTGTTGTGTTGTGTGCACGGCTTCTTTTGTGTTTTCAACTTGGTCATGTCTAAGGACCAAGACTGACCTCCTTCTAATGAATTAGATGAAGTACACACATTACCAGAGACATCATAAAAGATAGAATAATAAAGGAATATTATGCTTGATTCTTGTTGAGAGCTGATTTTTTTTTTCTGGCCCAATTTCTTGTACTGCCCAAATGTACTGGATCCTGGCTCTCTTTTGCGCCATAGATGGATGGATGAGATAAGGGCCTATTTAGGTTGAATGTGTAGATTTTTGATACCTGATCGTTGGATGTATATTCCAATAATATTATATATGAATACATCCAATTTCATAACATGTTAATGTGATCAACAAAAAGTGATAGGTCTATGTAAACGGGAGTGAGCAAAAAATGTCCATCATTCACAATCAACCACTTCAGCATCTTGTGAAATTTGGTTTGTCCCTAAAAGAACTATTGTATATATTCAACAAGTCTGTACTTTGAGTTGGCTCTTGGATGGCTTTTGGAAGGTGGAGCACCTCCTACAAAAGAAAAACCTTCACTATCAATTACAATGGTTAGAAACAAATTTTTAATGGCCACAAGCCTTACAAGGTACTATTGGAGTGATCAATTGGACTCTAGGAAGATGAATTTTCAAATTACAAATGTAAACTGTGACAATGAGTTCAGTTCCAGTTCAGAAACTGAGATTAGCCCTTTGCATCACAAGTTTGACATTGAATTGCATATTAGAATGTTTTTGAAAAATTGATCCAGCTAGTTCACTTAGAACTTAGTATATAGCAAAATAAATGTCATTAATTATAAATGTTCAAGGGTTTGTTCTTCATTTTGCATTTACTATTTACTGAAACTTATAAGTATATTTGTACCATTAAACAGAATCACATGCACTAAACTTCTCATACATACCACATTTCATGGTTGAACATTGTTTGGAATCTTTGTTTTGGAAGCAGTTCCCGTGAAAGAAGTTGACCTGGATGGAAGAAGATGTCAAGTAAAAGAAGATTTACAAAGCAAAGGGAAGCGAGTATGAGAAAGGCTCAGTGAAAGGAATCTTGGAAGAAACTTTAAACACTTAGGAATGCTTCCAACAAAGAAGTTTTATGAGGAATTTGCAACTTTTAATTGAGATGAGGACAGAAACCAGTTAAGTTCGCGCTTTTGAGGATTACCTGAAGCAGAAGTGAAGAGATGCACTTAATAAAGTCATAACCTTGGGTCCTTGAGCAGGTTTAACATCAGATTTTCCATTTTAGCAAGCCACCCAATATCTTCAAATAACTATCATTATTTATACAGGAAATTTTAATGAAGCCCCAGACCATTTACCCGCACTGACTTGTCCCCACATAATGATATAAGAGCATTAAAATATTACATCAATTTCCATATTCACATTCATAAGACAGATAAACAGTTTGCCATGTCCATTGCCAAAGATGAAATTAATTATACAAAAATGATAAGAAAAATAATTTTTTGAAATGCTTGATAGACCTGTGCAAATAATGGCTACACATTATTCCACGTCAAAAATAGGCCATCTCACTATTCCTTTAGCCATGTACATAAGAAAATTGATGGAACTAAATAGAAGGACCAATAGAGCTTATTTTTTAAACTTTATAGACTAAAATAACTCATTTATAATATTAGGGACTAAAAGCTCTCAACGAGTAAATTTTAAGGACTAACAGTATATTTTGGCTTTCTTTTTTAAGACTATTTGCTTAGCATTATAGTCTTGAAACTTTTGGGACACTTTATTCATCTCAATTGTCACTACTCACAAACACCTTAATAGCGATTTGTGAGAAGAAATTTTCTTTTGGTACATAATGTGAAAATAATAATGAACGACAAACATATGAAGCACGTAGTTTTATTCAAATGCATGAGTGCGTGAGTATGAGAGACTTCTTTTAAACCAAACAGAAGAGTATAAAGAGATCTTTTGTTTTTGGGGCCATCAAAGATATTAGTTTCGTTAGTAAGGTAACATGGACCAGTAATAATTCATTAATAAGAATCACATGAAGCACATTGCCCAGCAATATAAAAACATAAAAGTCTCAATCCAATAGCTATGTAGCCTATTTAGATAATATCATAATATAAACTCATTAATCCATTACTGCAAACATAAATTATATACGCACGCGTTCTTTGCAGGAAGAGAATAGAAATAGATTCTGTGTATTTGAAATTGAAATACAGATCCTTTACAAAAATCTAAACGGGTTGAGCATCAGTTTATAGTTGCTGCCTGTAATTTCGAAACGCAAATCTGTTTATATTAATTTGTTGGCCACATATAACATAAAAATTCAAACTGATCTTGCAGTTATATCTTACAATCAATCATCAGTATTAATGGTCCTTTCCATCCTAACATTAAAAACATTTTCTTTCTTTATGTTACTCTATTCGGTCCAACATTACAAATTTACAGAGCAAACTGGTCCTATTGAGCAAATTAGAGATCGTCTTCTCTCATCAAGAATGGATAATCAATTTTTTTGCCACCAAACGAATGCCTGCACTCTGCTGATAGTCATATGGATCTATTGAAAAGAATGCATCCACAAAGGTACCGCGAGTGAACAAGGGATCAAGCTCTGCTGTATCATATTTACTGAACACGAGCTTTTGCATGCCGCCTGAATCTTTTTGATACATCTCTGTTTCGTATGGATTATCTCCAGATATGGTATATGGAATGCTGTTGTTACAAAACAATTACATATCTCATCAGGTGACTTCAATTATGGAGAACTTTACGACATTTACATTAATGCTTTCTGTTCTTGCATATTATACAAACAGGAGAAACAATCTCCAATATTTTATGACTATAATTATATAATTCAAGCAGTTGCAAGTTGCAACTGTTAAATCCCAAAATATCTTCATGCCTCAGTTTCAAAGTAACCAATTAAGTAAAACATCTATATAAATGAATGTGCTTCAAACTCAAATGGGGGGTAAAATATTAATAATGGTTTCACTTTCATCCATGAAAGAGAAATTAAAACAAATTTAACTAAAATCCGATATATTAACAAGAATGTAGGACTGAGCATGCAAGATATTTTAGGCTGTGATGTATTAATCAAGAAATATTTTTTATGGAGAAAAACATATCAGGACTATCCTATTCCTACTACAGTAGAGTTCAATGTGCAGGAAAAAACATCTTTTGGGCTGCAATCTGAACTTGCGTTAATGCTGCTTAAATTGAGGCATTTTTTTTACACCAATCACAATATATATATATATATAGAGAGAGAGAGAGAGAGGGCAAAATAATAAGAGCAAACTTACTGCAGCCTCACTGTAGGGTTGTTGCCATTTTTCCTATCCACAACAGGCCTCCATTCAGAGCTGCTACCCGAATCCAAGGAAAACTTCTGTGCAATACCATCACATGCATCGAGAACCTTACATAAATTCTGTGGGGCATTAACCACAAAGTTCAGCTTAGGCCGGCCAGCATAATCATGAATATTTGGATTTATTCCAAACCGCACTTCCAAATTACTACAACGAAGCCGCAAAATGGCTTCATGAAATAATTGTATTCTTTGACTCCCATGAAATGTAACAAAAGATGCGCTGATAGAAGAAGTAAGAACTTCATCAGGCTCTAAAAACCCTGCTAAGTCACTGCGACCATCAGAGACAGCAACTGCAGAAGACATCTCAGAAGACTCTACAGAATACATCTCGGAAGACTCTGTGGAAGACATCTCATACGACTCCTCCATTTCATTGCTAAGCTGGCCCATGTCAAAAGGATTTCGTTGAGCTGTATTAGGCTCAACCTCCTCCGCAAGGCTTGACTCCTGCAAGTTCGCAGATTTTTGTCAATATCAAACCGTATAAAGCATGCATTTTTCTACCAGACACTATACTCAGCCTCTGTCAAAGGCACCAGGAAGGACATAATATATGTCCATCCAATCAATCAGGGATGGACTGTCTGAGCTAAATGTAAATGTCTAGAAGAGAAAACCTCTACTACTTGAAAATTCAAATAAACATATATACTAAAGAATTAAAGTAAGGTTACATCAGAGAGTGCATCGCACTCCACTAATTCTTCCTATTGAGGCCTACTTATTTCAGGATTTATGTAGTCAAAATGTGTTCATAAGAGAGGGCAGAGGCATGGATGGTTCAGAAGTTTAAAGAGCCAAAAGCAAGCTCAGAGAGAGAGAGAGAGAGTATATACTTTGTAGCAATTTAGAACAAAATGGGAACCAAATTAACTCAACTAACAAATAAAAAAATGATCCGAGTTAACAATTGCAGTAAAACACCCGCTGAAAACAGAATTAGGCATGAAGTGGAATAAATTAATAATGTACTCCAACTGGACATCATGTAGGATTGTTTACTGTCACCAAACCTGAGGAAAGCATGTCTAACTTCTAATGGCATGCAGTATTCAAATGACTAGTGTTCTCATGGTACAAGCAAATTACCCAAGACATTTAAAATAGTACGTGTCAAATCTTTATAGACAAACCAAACGGTTGCTTTATTTATATAATTCATGAGAGATCTATTAAAAAATTAAAATATTGATAGCAGTGGCATATCACTCATAGATAAGTACATTTTATAGCTTTCAAAATTATAAAATTACCAAGAACAAAACAGTTGCACAATACTTGACAACTTCAAGATTCATCCGAACATCATCCAAGCTCCTGAAGAATACATCACCGAAAAGATTAGCTTTGACGAAAAAAAATATTACCAGGCTAATCTAGAGCAACTGTCTCCTTTTAGGTTTGCACAATTACCTGTGTGTCTGCTCTCCAAGCCCAAAATAAGTTGCAAGAGTGGCCATCTAAAGTGAAAAATATGAGCATATCAATATTTCAAATTTTCCAATCAGTCAAAACCTATAATACAACAACTACCCTCAAGCTTTCATATGACTTGAAAATCCATCTGATCGTGTATAAACAACAGTAATAAATGAACAAAGGAAACTCATATTAAGATGTTGATAAAGCTAAGAAAGCTGAGAGAAATGTTGGTATACACCTCCCCAGGTGCACCAACTCCAAAGATATGAAATTGTCGTCATATAAAGTCTTTGTCACACAAGAAATTAAAAAGAAATGATATATCCACAACATTTTTACAACAAATCATAAGTGGTAAGTTGTTATTGGTTATTATTGTTGGGGCAAAAAAGTAATATTAGTGTTAAGTTCAAATTTGAACCAATAACAACTAAACACCTATGATTTGTTGTAAAAATATTGTGAACGTAGCATCTCTCGAAATTAAATAAGGGATAGCCTAAGATGCCTCTAATAATATCAACTGACAAGTTTTAAGGCTTTAATCCCAAAATTTTTGGGGCCAGTTATGGATCCACAACAACAACAGGTTTTAAGGTCTACATGATAAAAATAATATTTACTGGGTCTTTAAACTGCATATAATAAGATGACAAAGATTGGTGAAAATAATTATTTTCTTTTGTAAATGAAGGTTATCATCCTAAAGCCAATTAACAAGTTGATATCCAAATTTAAGCATCTTCCAAAACAGCATAAAACCATTAAAAAAAAAAAAGAAAAATTATCAAATTTGGTGATCACCCCTTTATGGAAACATCATATAGCTCAAGACTCTATATAGATACATCATAAAGCTGAAAAACACACATCCAAAATTCTTTCTAATTTTTAATTAAAAGAATTCCTTTTGCCACTAACCAATTTTGTCCTAATTGCTAAACCTACTCTACAGTTCTTTAATTCTTTCGATAATATAATAATTCCAAGAATTAAATCCTTTTTTTTTTTTTTTTTGCTTGTTTCCTGTGCTTAGAAAAATCTTTCAAGAATGAGAACTAATGCTAATATTTGTAAGATGCTGCTTTTTCGTCAAGAATAGAGAGATTGATACCTTCATGTCACCAGCTCTCTTTCCAAATTTCTGTCTCAACAATATCAATGAATCAATAGTATCCTTAGGCTCGGGTGCGGGCTTACCAATCTCCGCAAATGCCTCTCTTACCAATGCACAATCGAATTCTTCTATATTATGACCCGCCCAAATCCGTCCTATACACACACAAAAAATCATATTTAAAAAAATAAAAATAAAAATATGCAACAAACAAAGCAAATTGAGAAGACATATTTCAATATCCGAAACTAACATTTTCACAATCCACAACCACATTAAAAAATATGATTTAAAAAAAAAAAAAAAATCATCCAAGTAAGCCTAGCTAATAAACTTCCTGAGCATACTTGAGGCTAGTTTAAAAACAAAAACAAAACAAAAGAAATCTTTTCTCCCTCTGTTTATATATATATATATATATATATGTGTGTGTGTGTAAAGATAAGGTAATCTAATGATAGATTTGTCAAAATTTGCATCCAATTAAAAAATATTGAATGATGTAACATTACTTATAATTACAACAGGTGTAACTTGAACCAAGTTATATATATATATATATATATATATATATACACTAGTTAGGGCAGCACGTGCTCGTGCTTGCTGTGGAATAATAGTGGTGGTTAAGGTCAATTCTAGATTTTATTTATATCACAAAACAAATATATATATTATTTGATTTTTAAAGTATATAAAGATTTACATTAATCAAAAGAGATATTAATTTTAAGAATTTTGATAATTATGTCATAAAAAGTTAATCTCATTCATATAAAAATTTTGATCACACACAGAGTTAGGGTAGCTATTTAACATATAAATATCTATTTTACTATAATGGTTTTTTAATACATATTTACTAAAGGCAATATATCCACTCAATAAAAACTTATAAGAATAATAACTATAATGACTCAATTTGTAATGATCCCAAATTCATATTGGGTTCGCATGTTAAAGGCCCAAACAATAAATTTGTAAAGAGTGGGCTAAAAGGCTAGGCCTTAGTGAATAGACGGTCATTAGTCATGGTGTTCAAGATGAATGCATAGAGGTGAACTGAACTTATCTAAGAAGACTTTCTTTCTGGCACGACCTGCATGGCTCCGGTTCTTGGACCTAATTTTTCCCACCCTCCTCCTTTTTTAAGGAGGGATTCTTACATTATATAGCCCTTCTCAGTTGATCCTGGCCTTCCACCTGTTGATTAGGCAAGTAACTACTTGAGTGCTTGTCCCATCGGCCGCCTTCCCCCACCTTCTGTTAGTTACAGTAACCGAAGCCATACTGTTTATGGGCCCTTTCCCCATTAATGCGGCCAGGATGTTTGTTGGCGCATTCAATGCGGAAGTGACAGTTTTTCCTTGAACTGCTCCTACACTGTACCCCCATGCACGTTTTACTATACTCGCCCTTTCTTCTAGGAGCGCTTTGGGAGCTGCCTTTGATGGCGTGTCGTTCTTCCCTTCTAGGTTTTGGGATGCCAAGGACAAGATCGTCATTGGCTACATCCCTAGGCCATTTGGACTTTCGTTGCATTTCCTCAGCAACGTCTCTCCTCGGCTCTGGCCTTGGGCCCTAATGTAAGGTGGGTCGGGGTCACAAATTCTCTGGCCCCACAATAGTCCCTCAAAATCCTGCTGTCCGACTCCTCGGACGGAGAGGAGGGTTTTGATGACGTCAGGCCTCTGTCATAGCTTGTCAATCCTTATCGTCTATCAGTACCAGAGCCTCTTCGTCTACCCAAGACACATTCTTGGAGCCTTAGTATGTGAAGCGTGGCTTCATTAAATGCAGGCGGCTCTGTACTCCCCACGTTCAACAGTGCGATGGTAATCTAACGATGGAGATTTCCTTACCTTTATGGACAGGAAAATTCGCACAGTTACTTTTGATGGGAGGTATAAATAATTTTTAGAACTAATTTATCTTTTCACTTTCACACTTAAGAGTCTTGGCGCACATATTCTGGGTTCAGTCAAACTTTCAGCCAAACTCAAGTCTCTCTCCAGCATAAAAAGCCCGTTTGAGAAATTTTTCTTCCTTTCTGTAAGTTTTCTGGTCTCACTAATTCATGCTTTCTCTATTCTAGGTTTATTTTTTTCTTGCTCCTCTCCCTCTCCCGTCATCCCCTGAGTCTGTTTAGCAGTTCCTAGAGATGGGTAAATTAAAAAAGTTGGTTGAGACCGAAAAGGCGATGGAAAAGTTCATCGCCGATTATAGGATACCTCCCAATGTGAGTTTGAGGTACTGCAAGGAGGGGGAATGGCATCTTAAGAGAAGAACGGGCGAGGTGGTGATTCCCCTTCTCGCCTTTATAGAAGGGGGTGTGAGAATCCCCATGGGGTCGGTAATGAGGGATTACCTTAGGCATTTCCGATTAGCTCCCACCCAGTATGCCGCTAATGTGTTTAGGATCCTGGGTTGTGTGGACGCCTTAAACGAAAAAATGGGGCTAAGGCTGACCCATCATGATGTAAACTGGTGCTACAACCTTCAACATTTGAAGGGTAAATCCTATTACTTGAAGACGAAAGACGATAGGGTTCGACTAATCCAGTGCCTCCCCGAGTCCAGCAAAGAATTGAACAAGGACTTTCTTATTGTGTCTGGGGAGTGGCACGATGGCCTTCCTTGCCTCACTGTAGAGGGAGAACCAGGTGGGGTGTAGAGAGTAGGAAGGGGCTAATTTTTTGTGTCGTCTTAATTTGTATGGTTCGGTTACTAATTATGAACATGCCTTCTTTTTGCAGATCCACACGCCTTTCACCGACACTTTCATCTAACCAACCGAGCGGATTTGGAAACCGTTCTCAAAGCGGTGGTTTTTGTAAACGAAGAGGACAACCAAGTTAGAGCCGCTCACAAAATCTTAGGGTACAATCCTATCCAGAAGTCATTTGCCACTCTGAAGCATGTGATCAGAGCTAACGATCCTCGGCTTCAGAGAATCACTGTAACCGAGCAACGGTTTTTGATCTCTGAAGGATCTCCTGTTCCGGAGGGTATCCCGTTGACGAACTCTTCCCCATCCCACCAAGCAGAGGAGAACGAGGGTGATTTGGGATTATCCGAGGAAGAGTTCGGTGCATTTGACCAAGCTGACCCATCCGAGGATCCTTCCAGCGACCTTGGCGATCCCGACTTGTCCGAGGTGGAACTGTTGTCAGTAGAAACATCTTCTCGGGTAGAGATGGGTCTTAAGAGAAAGCCCCCAACCAGTTTGCTCGACCTTATTGAGGGTCAGCAGGGGAAAGGGTGCGCAAGGAAGGTCGTAATCTAGTGTTCCAACTCCCCCACCACAGTCCCAGCCCGTCCAGACTAGGTCTTCTCCTTCCCAGTCGCAGCCACAATCTCTCCGACCCAAATTTCCTGCTCCTCCCTAATCAACTCTGCCTCATCAGCCTAAGCCCACCGACCCAAAGAGAAAAAGGAGTTCTAAGGGTAAGGAGCCAATGGACAGGGGGAAATCGCAATCCTCTCGAGAGGAGGACGAAGCCCCGCGAGCTTAAAATTAGTTAAAGATCGAGCATCAAGGCCAGGGGAAAGGGATCGATGCCCAATCCGCGCCGAATGCTTAGCTTCCTGCCTCAATGCTCCACGGAGAGCCATTAATGGAAGATGCATCCATGAGGAACCTTGGAGATGGCAAAGGCGCTTATGTGGCCGACGCGTTAAAAAGGACCCTGCTGCTTCCCACTGACATGAACCAGTTGAAGAGTATGAGGATGCAGGAGGTTTTCCTCAGCATGAAGAGGTACCTGGGTATGGTAAGGCTCTTAAAACCTACGACTCCGTCGACTCTTACTCCTAGATTCTCATTCATAATGTGTTTGTTTCAATTGGCAGGCCGTCCAAGCACCTATAGGTTGGAGTATGAAGCTAAGAGGCAGAGTAAGTCCGCAAAACTTGAGCGTAATAAACGTATAGAGGCTGCGCGAACTCTTAAAAATTTCGAGGCTGACCTCGCGAAGGCCATGGAGGACTTAAAGGAGATGACTAGGGCCAAGGATAGTGCTGAGGCAGGCTTGGCCGGTGCCCAAAAACAGGCCGAGGACCAAACAAGGTGCCTGCTTGTTGCCGAGGAGTAGTTAGAGATCGCCAAGGAGTAGATCGGTGATTTAAAGAAGAAACTGATCGAGGCAGTGAGAGATAAGGGCATCACGGAATGGGCTAGGGACAAAACCATAAGGGTCAAGACAGAGGCTGAATTTGCCAAGACTGAGGCCGAGACCTCCAAGGACAAGGCCGAGGAGGAGGCTTTCGATGCGGGGGTGGCTGAGACCCAGACCATCCTTAAAGCTCAAATCCCTGGTGTATGCAGGCTATATTGCTCCCAAGTTTGGAATGAGGCCCTCAAATGAGCTGGTGTGGAGGTTTCGTCCGACTTGTGGAAGGCGGAGAAGGTGTACTATCCTCTGGCCATCTGTGAGACCACCTTTGCCAGCTCAGAGGCTGTGAGCGCTCCATAGGAGACTGAGACTGCTCAGCCGGAAGCTGCTCAGCTTGTTCTCACTCCTGACGAGCCGGCTAAGAGAGGAGAGCTTCATGGAGTGACAGAAACACCTGGGGGTTTGAATTCTGAGGTGTCCCAGGAGGCTACCAAGTCCACAGTCAGTGCTCAGGTCTCTGATGCCGAGGAGCCAGCCCTTTTGGTTCAGCCCCTTCAAGCCATTCCCCTTGCTGATGTCTCCAAAGGCCATGAGGCTAACCCTGCTCAACCTCCCCAGGAAGGGGACGCCTTCCAGGGTCTTGAGGCTAATCCTGCTTAGCCTCCCCAGGAAGTGGACGTCTCCCAGGGTCTTGAGGCCAATCCTGTTCGGCCTCCCCAAGAAGTGGCCAAAAAAAAATTGAAGAAGTAGGAGCCCTGGCCAACTTTTGTATTTGTTTTTAGCTTAGCTATTAATTAGTTTCCCTTTAGCTTTAAGGACATTGGAATTTGCTTGTAATCAAACTCTTTGACCATACGTATGAAATTCCTTTCTTCCTTTTTCCTTGAAATTATATGTTTGTTGCCTTTGCCAATATTAACTATTGTCGCGAATCTCATGGTTTCTGAATTAGTTATCTTTAACGTATATGAATGGTTGTGCATATGATATATTTGGAATTACATCCCAGAATTCTAACTTACTCGCGCCCATGGGACGTTGAGTTTGCGTTTACACGTACTTCTAGGGAGCTAAATGCATCATCCGAGGTGCTGAGCGTGTTCTTAGGCCATGTCTGGTACTTAGATTTTCTTAGAGTGTCTAGTTTCCCCATAGGCTTGAGTCCGAGGACCATGCAATACCTTGGTACTGTCTAGCACTTTTTTCTTCAAGTAGTTGGTTTCCCCATAGGTTTGAGTCCGAGGACCATACAATACCTTGGTTCTGTCTAGCACTTTTTTCTTTAAGTAGTTGGTTTCCCCCTAAGTTTGAATCCGAGGACCGTACAATACCTTGGTTTTGTCCAACACTTATATTTTCTAGTGACTAATTTCCCCATAATTTGAGTCCGAGAACCATGCAATACCTTGGTTCTGTCTAGTACTTTTTTCTTTAAGTAGTTGGTTTCCCCATAGGTTTGAGTCTGAGGATCGTGCAAGACATTGATTCTGTCCAACAGTTATATTTTCTAGTGACTAGTTTCCCCATAGGTTTGAGTCCGAGGACCATGCAATACCTTAGTTTTGTCTAGCACTTTTTTCTTTAAGTAGTTGGTTTCCCCATAAGTTTGAGTCCGAAGACCATGCAATATCTTAGTTCTGTCCAACACTTATATTTTCTAGTAACTAGTTTCTCCATAGGTTTGAGTCCGAGGACCATGCAATACCTTGGTTCTGTCTAGTACTTTTTTCTTTAAGTAGTTGGTTTCCCCATGAGTTTGAGTTTGAGGACCATGCAAGACTTTGGTTCTGTCCAACACTTATATTTTCTAGTGACTAGTTTCCCCATAAGTTTGAGTCTGAAGACCATGTAATACCTTGGTTCTGTCTAGCACTTTTTTCTTTAAGTAGTTGATTTCCCCATAGGTTTGAGTTTGAGGACCATGCAATACCTTGGTTCTGTCCAACACTTATATTTTATAGTGACTAGTTTCCCCATAGGTTTGAGTTCGAGGATCATGCAATACTTTGGTTCTATCTAGTACTTTTTTCTTTAAGTCGTTGGTTTCCTCATAGGTTTGAGTCCGAGGACCATGCAAGACCTTGGTTCTGTCTAATGCTTATGGGAATTCGGTGAATCGGACTACCGGACCCGCGAGGATTAGCCTCTTGACTAATGTGTGGGGCATAGACTTGATGTTAGAAGCCCCTAGGACTACCCGTGTCATTGACACTTCAAAGTATAGCCCTGGGTGGTAGTTGAGTTAGGGTGACAACTGCGCGCCGCAGGAAATGATGGAGAGACTTTCGCATAGCTTGCACCACTACCAAAACCATTCTCTTCGAGGGACCCTTGTTGACAGGGACTTGATCCTACCCTGACTAACCGCCGTCTGTGCCAATGCACAAGCCTTCCCACAAACAGCGCCAATTGTAAGGACTCAATTTGTAACGATCCCAAATTCATATTAGATTCGCATGTTAAAAGCCCAAACAATAAATTTGTAGAGAGTGGGCTAAAATGCTAGGCCTTGGTGAATAGACGGTCGTTAGTCATGGTGTTCAAGATGAATGTACAAAGGTGAACTGAACTTATCCAAGAAGATTTTCTTCTTGGCACGGCCTGCGTAGCTCTGGTTCTTAGACCTGATTTTTCCCCTCTCCTCCTCTTTTAAGGAGGGATTCTTACATTATATAGCCCTTCTTAGTTGATCCTGGCCTTCCATCTATTGATCAGGCAGGTAACTACTTGAGTGTTCGTCTCATCAGCCGCCTTCCCCCACCTTCTGTTAGTTGCAGTAACCGAAGCCATACTGTTTATGGGTTCTTTCCTCATTAATGCTGTCAGGACGTTTGTTGGCACATTCAATGCGGAAGTGACAGTTTTTCCTTGAACTGCTCCTACACTGTACCCTCGTGCATGTTCTACTATACTCGTCCTTTCTTCTAAAAGCGCTCTGGGGGCTGCCTTTGATAGCGTGCCGTTCTTCCCTTCTAGGTTTTGGGATGCCGAGAACAGGATCGTCCTCGGCTACATCCCTAGGCCATTTGGACTTTCATTGCATGTCCTCAGCAACGTCTCTCCTCGGCGCGGGCCTTAGGCCCTAATGTAAGGTGGGCCGAGGTCACAAATTCTCTGGCCCCATAATAACTGAAGGGGTAAAAAATAGCGTGACATTGGGCCTGACGGATTCGAGCCCATGGGCCGGCAATAAGGAAGAGCCCAAGGCTTAGCATAACTTGAAATACTTGGGGTGCACGTTTGAAGTCCGAGAGAATCCTAAAGAAATCAGAATATTAGCGCAAGGATAATTCTAGAAGATACGCCTTAATGAAAAACCTGCTCTACAAGGAAATGTTTGTCCATCACGTTTGGGATTACTCAAAGTGGAGTCCCATAAGGAAAAGACTTCTACCCCAAGAAGGAAAAGCCGACTTTCTACTACTATAAAAGCCTCAATACCCTCGCAAATTAAGGTACGCATGATTTACCCTCTCTAGCACTCTAGAGTTGAGAACAATTCTAATTTGATCGTCGGAGGGTATTTGGCCGACACCACACCAGTGCCCATGACGAGATCACCTCTTTCTTCTTGCAGGTTGTTCGATTGAGCGAAGTGTGGATCGTGTAGCTCACTGGTGATTTCACGGCATCATCAATAACAAATAACATTATCTTCTAATAATAAGCAATTAAGTTTTGCTAAGAAAAAAAAAATTAACAAAAGGCATGTGTCATTGAATTTTCCATCAGATAAATTATAAGTTTCGAAAATTTAAATCGAGAAAATCAATGTTCTTTAGATAACAAATAAAACACCTTATATTATCATTCCAATTTTCGAAGCATTACTACCATTTAAAACTTAAAATACATGAAGAAATTTTTTGGGATGTTAAAATTTAGTGGGAGTATTTTAGATATTACACAAAAAAAATTTCAAAAATCATAAGATTTCATTAGGGTTTAACTTAGAGAATCACAATATGACATATTTGTTCTTTTCCAAAATATTAAGGGAAAAATTGCTTGTTTTTAAAGTTAAAAGAGGAATTGTAAATTAACCTAAACATAAAGGTTGAAAAGTGTTTTTTTTTTTTTTTTTTTTTTTTTTTTTTTTTTTTTTTTTGTGTTTGTGTTTGTGTGTAAAACTATGTGTTTTTACATAAAATAGTGCGTAAATAAATTAAAAAAAAAATATAAAAAGTAAAGCCAATAAAATTGTATGTGAAATAGTAAATTTTGGCTCAATAACGGTGACTAAACTAATAAAAAAAATTTAAAAATACAACAAAATGACACAACATTTTCATAATAGTAAAGAATTGATAGCTCAATAATTTTGAAAATATTGTGACAACAACAAAATGTCTTAACATTTTCACAAAGAAATGTTATGTCTACGACATTTTCATAACAAATTATAATTAATAGATTGTTCCAGGTTGGTGGGCAAAAAAGTAATTTCATTAGCAAGTTTAAATTAGAACCAATAATAATTTACTACCTATAATTTGTTATAAAAGTGTTGTGAAAAATGTTGTGAATGTAACATTTTTTTTGCACAATAACTTTATTTTTAGTTGTGATTGGTTCCAATACAATATTTTATTATTTTATTTTGATCTATAAGAAATTAATATCTCAACAATTTTGAAAATATTGTGTCAATTTATTATGTTAATATTTTATTATTTTGTGAAACATTGTGAATTGAACAAACTAAAAATAACGTAGTAAAATTACTGTAGTTTTATACATTCCAATAAAAAAAAAAAGAAAAAAAAGTGGCCAATGAAATTGTGCAAATTAAACAAACTAAAAATATTGTAACTTCAACGTATTCACTCTTTTTTTTATATATAGATAATATAATATAAAACAAAAACAAAAGGGTGTACTTGAAGGGGGGGGAAATTCCATCACACCATGTTGATCAAATGCCTTAAATAAATATAAAAGGTTTTTTTTTTTTTTTTTTTTTTTTAGTATAATTAGAATGAATCCAAAAACTTGCCTCTTTTGGCTATTTTTACATAGTTAATAGATAATATTAAAACAAAATCTAAAAGTATAATCAGAACATACAATTTTCTGAGCAAGTAAACAAAGACTATATGAGAGAGAGACCATGGAGAAGGTCGTAAACGTGATCGGAGATTTGGAGGAATGTAGGGGCGGAAACGACGGCGTCGCGAGTGATACCATTGCTGCGTGGATACATGGTGGAGATGAAAGAGAGATCAGCTGGTCTGACCAAGGTGGCGTAGCTGTCGAGCTCGACGAGCTTTCTAGGGCAAACCAGGATGGCCCCGAATTCCAACAAGGCGGTCCTTTGGCCGCGTCGGATGGTCTCCACGTCGAAGAATGCGATTTCGGACCTTTCTTCTCTGCTACTTGAACCCATTGTTGTATTCTCAATGTGTGTGTACGTATGAATGTATAGGATTCGATTTCTGAGTTGAGGGAGAGAAAGAGAGAGAGGGTTTTATTTTAAGTTTGTGAATGTAGAGAAAGAGTGCTGAAGAATCAAAAGATATAGCCGCCAAGTCTACTGTTCTTGCTGTATAAGAATTCTGTGGATTGGGTTGCTTCATGTGGAGGTTTTTCTTTTTCTCTTTCTCTTTTTCTTTTTCTTTTTGAGATTCTCTTTCTTTTTCTCTCTTCTTCTTCTCTTTATTTCTTTTTCTTTTTGAGATTCTCTTTCTTTTTCTCTCTTCTTCTTCTACACGCTGTCTTCTTCTTCTTTCTTTTTTTCTTTTTTATTTTTTTTGTAAATATCGTAGTTGATGGGTTTCTCTTGTTTTTCTTTGTTTTTTCTGGGTTTGGATGACCAGTGAAGCATTTGGCTTCTTTCATTGTATTCTCATGCTATTTTCTCTCGGCCCCTCTCTTTTTTTCTTTTGCTTCTTTCTTGTCTGGAGATCAATGGGCTTGTTGTATAATACTTATTCTTTGGATTCACTAATACAATTTTTGTCTCAACTAAAAAAATAGCAATTTGGCTTTGATTCAGTTGGGTTTGCATTGAATTTAGGATCTTAGAAAAAGAAATCTGTCAGACCAATGATGAATAATATATCAAGAGCAAGTGTACAGTTTCCGTTAAAGAGTGACACGCTGCATTGAACGCCACAATCTTTTTCAGGACCTTATTTTGACAGGACCAATGTCTGTTTATGATGGGATAGTGATGAGTTACATGAGTAATGAATGACAATGCAATCGACCAAAAAAAATTTTCAGATTAACAAATAAGGTTCGACTCAACTGAGCTTCCTATTTGTATATAGAGTCAGAGAGTGCTTGGCCCGCCACCGCGTATGAAGGAAAGGAGGGAAAGTGGAAAGAAGAACAACCATTTGACTTTGGCTCTTTGAAGTGACGGACTTGGTTAGGTAACATGTTGTGCTGTGTGCACGGCTTCTGTTTTCAACTTGGTCATGTCCAAGGACCAAGACTAATGCATGAAGAACACACATATTACCACAGATTGTAGAATAATAAAGGAATTTTGAACTTTGATCCTTGTTCATGGCTTATTTTTCTGGCCTAATTCCTTCGGGACTTAAGGTACTGTCCAAACGGACTGGATGGTGGCCTTCTTTTGGGCCAAAAAAGGATGGGTGAGACAAGAGGGTCTATTTGGTCCAGAATGTTAGGAATATAAAATAATTGTTGTAATCTTTAGTTAAGTAATTAACTAGTTGGTTGAGATTAGGATTAAGATGAGTTAGTTAGGATTTGAGCACATATAGCTCATTTAACACATGACTTAATTCATAGGGCATATATTGAATTATAACTAGCCAATTATCTTGAGCCATGTGGCCCAATGACATTAGAGTTGGTCTCTTATAAATACATGATTATAATTCAATATTAGATTTCAATGGAAGAATAAACCAATTTCTTAGTGCATTAGTGCATCTCTCTCTCTCTCTCTCTCTCTTAATCTTCCTCTTTCTCTATGGAGGGTGACTACCTTGAATTAAGTCAATTTTCTTACAATTCCCATCAATTCTCCTACAATTCATATTCATCCCCATTAAGAACCACCGGGTTCCTAACAAGAAGCGAGGTAAGTTTTGATACTTTCGTTCAACTGCCATACTGCGGAGTGCGGATACACTCAATTTCACAACATACTGATTTGGTTTGCTCAACTCATGTGAATGGTCAACAAAAGTGGTGAGTCTATGTAAACATGAGTGTGTAGAAAGTATCTACCACTCACCATATCAGCATGTTGTGAAATATAGTAGAGGAATTATTGTATATATTCCGCTGGTCTGTGCTTTAAGTTGGCTCTTGGTTGGCTTTTGGAACCTACAAAAGAAAAACTGTCACTACCAACTACAATAGTTAGAAATAAAGTTTGGATCTTACAAGGTATTGGAGTGACCAACTGGACTCTAGGACGATTAATTTTCAAATTACAAATGTAAACTGTGACAATGAGTTCAGTTCCAGTTCAGAAATTGAGATTAACCTTTTGCATCACAAGTTTGACATTGAGTTACATATTAGAATGTTCTTGAAACATTGATCCAGCTAGTTCACTTAGAACTTAGAATATAGCAAAATAAATGGGTCATTAATTATAAATGTTCAAGGGTTTGTTCTTCATTTTGCATTTACTATTTACTGAAACTTATATGTATATTTGTACCATTAGACAGAATCACATGAGTGAAACTTCTCATACATACCACATTGTATGGTTGAACATTGTTTGGGATCTTTGTTTTGGAAGCAGTTCTTGTGAAAGAAGTTGACCTGGATGGAAGAAGATGTCAAGTAAAAGAAGATCTACAAAGCAAAGGGAAGCGAGTATGAGAAAGGCTCAGTGAAAGGAATCTTGAAAGAAACTTTAAACACTTAGGAATGCTTCCAACAAAGAAGTTGTATGAGGAATTTGCAACTTTTATCTGAGATGAGGACAGAAACCAGATAAGTTTGCACTTGAGGAAAACCTGAAGCAGAAATGAAGAGATGCACTTAATAGAATCAAAACCTTGAGCAAGTTTAACATCAGATTTTCCACTTTAGTAAGCCACCCAATATCTTCAAATAAATTAATAATATCATTATTTATACAAGAAATTTGAATGAAGCTCCAGACCATTTACCCGCACTGACTTGTCTACACGTAAAGATATAGAGCATTAAAATATTACATCAATTTCCATATTCACATTCATAAGACAGATAAACAGTTTGCCATATCCATTGCCAAAGATGAAATTAATTATACAAAAATGATAAGAAAAATAATCTTTTTGAAATGCCTGATCATCTCTGTGCAAATAATGGCTACACATTATTCCACGTCAGAAATAGGCCACCTCACTATTCCTTTAGCCTCCTGAGGCCACCTCACTATTCCTTTAGCCTCCTACATAAAAAAATTGTCGGAACGAGATAGAAGCGCCAGTAGAGCTCATTTTTTAAACTTAAGGGACTAAAATAACTCATTTGAAATATTACAGACTAAAAGTGTTTAACAAGTAAACTTTAGGGACTAACAGTGTATTTTGACTTTCTTTTTTAAGACTACTTGCTTAGAATTATAGTCTTGTAACTTTAGGGACACTTATTCATCTCAATTATCACTACATACAAACACCTTAATTGTGATAGGATTCAACGTGAGCAGAAATCTTCTTTTTGTAAATACTGTGAAAATAATAATGAACGACAAACATATGAAGCACTTAGATTTATTCAAAAGCATGAGCGGGTGAGAGACTTCTTTTAAAGCACACAGAAGTATAAAGAGATCTTTTGTTTCTGGGGCCATCAAAGATATTAGTTTCGTTACTAATGTAACATGGTGACTAGTAATAATTCGTTAATAAGAATCACATGAAGCACATTGCCCAGCAATATAAAAACATAAAAAGTCTCAATCCAATGCCCACCTTTTAATTTTTCATGATGCATTGTGTAAATTGACTAGTCTATGAAGACAACTTTTCCATCTTTTCAATAATTTCTTATTCACATTTTTAGACACCGATTTATATTTGTATCATGATTGTGAGCAGGGCATTCAGGGAACAAAATTGAAATAATAAATAAATAAATTTGTCGTGCAAAGAGAGTTGGCACTTTAAGAAGCAGATAAGTAGTAACAGCAGAATAACTATCTATACAAGATGCATGATCAAATAAGTCAAATCCAATGAACTGAAAGAATGATTGATCTATTAATTATAATGACAATTCTAGTTTACATGTTAAAATAATTTAAAGACAACCATGGTTATCTTTTCATTGGACCTATCTTTCAAGCGCTTGAAATGGTTCTTATGTCCATGAGAAGAGAGATCAGTAGCAAAGCTGCAAAAGCATCAAGCCATTTCCCCACAGTAATGGGTTCTCCAATTAGGATGCTTGAATGAGCTTGAGTCTATGTTACTAAACTGAGAGCAACTTTTCCAAAAGTCAAAACCAAATTCCTCTCATTTCCTTACTCATTCCTCAGCATCCAAAAATGCCTCTACTACATCCAGTTTGTAGTCTTTCTGCTGGGCTTGTCTGGTAATCACACCAAGCATCTCATATATTAAAGGTGCATGCTTATGAGCAGCGTCACCTGCCACAAAATCATGAACAGCTCCATTAATTTGGACCCAACTTCGGCCTGGAGGCTTTCTTACACCCATCTCAACCATTTTCTGTCTCACAGTAATAACATTTTGCCACCTTTTAGCTGTTGCATAAACATGTGACAAGAGCACCAGATACCCTGCAGCTTGATCAGGGTCAAGCTCAACCACCAATTTTTGTGCAACGTGGGAGGCAAGCTCAGCATTCTTGTAAGTTCTGCAACCACCAAGGAGAGCACCCCAAACAACATCATTTGGCTTAATGGGCATCATTTTAACGAGCCTATGTGCTTCATCTAGGAAACCTGCACGGCTCAAGAGATCGACCATGCACCCATAGTGCTCAATCTTTGGGCTAATTCCCCAAGTTTGATTCATGCTCTCAAAGAGACGGCGACCCTCATCAACAAATCCGGCATGGCTACAGGCACACAGAACACCAATGAAGGTTATTTCATCAGGTCTTACTTGATTCACTCCCGAGCATAGCATGGACCGAAAGACACTAAGAGCTTCCTCCCCACATCCCTGCTTGGCAAAACCCGTGATGATGCTTGTCCAAGAAACAGTGCTTTTCCGTGGCATCTTGTTAAATACTTTATAAGCTTCATCAATTACACCACAGCTAGCATACATGTGTATGAGTGCATTGTTCAAAGATACCAACAATGGCTGGTTCCCAACATTCATTCTCTCGTCAATATACCTGTGAATCCACCTTCCCAAACTTAAATCTCCTAATTCAGCACAGGCTGATAACACTGCAACCAGCGCAACCTGATCCAATTCCACACGGGCCCTCCTCATCTCACCAAACCAATACAAAGCTTGCTTACACCTCCCATTCTGAGCACACCATGCAATCATGGTCGTCCACGACACAGCATTCCTCTCCGGCATCTCATCAAAAATTCTCATCGCCCCATCAACATCCCCACACCGAATATACCCTGCAAGCAAAGAATTCCAACTCACAACACTTCTCTCACCCATTTCATCGAACACTTGCCGTGCATACCAGACACCATTGCTCCCTCCCCACATTGCATACAAATTAACCAAATTCGTCTGAACAAACACATTTGAGCAATACCCATTTGCCAAAACCCTTCCATGTACCTGTTCCCCTTCTCTCAACAACCCCGACCTCGCGCAAGCGCTTAAAAGAAACGAAAACGTAAACCCATCAGCCTCAGCCTCTGCCTCCACCATCCTACTATACAATTCAACTGATTTTCTGGGGTTTTCACTCTTAGCATACCCTCTAATGATCTGGTTCCGAACGGTGACACTTGGGTTTTCGATATTTTCGAAAACTCTGATGGCATGTGTGAGATTTCCCGAAGTTACATAGAATGACAACAGCTTCACAAGAATGAAATTCTTCTGGGTGAACCCGTTGGTGACTATTTGGGAATGGATTTGGGAGAGCTTTTTGAGGGAATTGCAGCTCTGTAGTAGAGAGAATAGGTGCTGTTGAATGGCTCTGGAGCATGTTGTTGGATTGGCGGGAAGTGATTCTTCAACTAACATTTAAAACAAATGAGGGTCAACCAAAACTAATGTAAACGCAATCTTCCAGGCAAGAGCAATACGTGTATGATCCATATCTTTTTGAGCCATCTTCCACTTCCGAATAAAGTTTTTTTTTTTTTTTTTTTTTTTTTTTTTTTCAACTAGTTGTAGACCCACACAACGAATGGAAATAAATAATTATATTTTAGTTATGGTATAATAATATATAATTGTTCTCTAAATTATGTTTCATTTATCTATCTCAAAAAATATAATCATTTCATTATTTGGTTTTATTTGATTGATATTATTCATTTTTTAGGCGGTCCATATTTTGATAAATTATGTTATCGTGTGTTATATTTTCCTTTTTTTCTTTTCCTATACAACTAAACTATTTGAGTTTCAAATATATTGTTCAAAATTTTCATTCTCTTAAAAGGAGATTATTATATTTATAATTTTTTTTATCATATGAGTAGTTTCAAACTATTGATTGAGTTTTGTTTACTAATATAGATACATGAGAATGGAATTGCATATTTCTTAGACATTCCTAAGAGATTATATCATATTATAAATTTAATATTCAGAATAATATGTAGGAAAAAAAATAGATTTTATGTCTAAAATTGAACACTTCACTTATCAAAATGAAAGAAATTAATATGTATAACATAAAGAGAACATGGTCAAACATTTTTTTTTTTTTACTACATACATTTTTATTTATTAAGATTTAATTGTCTGTAACTAGATCTTCATATCGCATTTTTGTTGCTACACTTCTGTTGAGCCTTCTCATCCATCATATCATTGGCCACATCATTATTCTTTTTATTATTTATTTTTTACTTTCATTTTCTTGACAATATTAAATATATAAATATATTGGCTTTACAAATTTATCTTAGGCTGTTTAACTTTATATATTCATTTACTTTAATTTTGATGTTATAACTAAATAATAAATCAATGAAAAATAAAAATAAAAAATATTGTCTATACATATTCATCTTGGGCGGTTTAATTTTAATAGTTGATAAACACATTCAAATATATAGCCAACATTGTATTTTGATATAAATTCAAAATCTCACTTCCAAAATAACTAAGTATTATGTCCAAAAAAAAAATCAAACAAAAACTACAAGAGGGAGAGAGAAGACTTGTGACGAAAAACTTAAAAAATCAAACACACTACCAAATCGTATTAACCCAAAATAGTATCATATAAAAAATACAATGATTCATCAACCTAAAGTAAAGTATCAAAATAGAATAAATAATATATATATATATATATATATAGAGAGAGAGAGAGAGAGAGAGAGAGAGAGAGACTAATCACCTTTTTCGGGAGAGAAATAGAAAACAAAATGAGAAAAAAGAAGATCAAAATAAAAAATATAGTCATAAGCCAAAAACCAAATTATCCAAGTGATGATATATAATAGAATAACATTATATTCTTGTAAACTATATTTATATGTAATAGAATAACACTTAATAATCATAGAAAAAAAAAAGATAAAAACTTAAAAACACAAAACCAAATTGTAACCCAAAGTAAAATTATAAAGAACACATAAATACATCTATCTAAAGTAGAGATACAAAAAAATAAAAAATTCACACAAAAATAAAACATGAGAGAGAGAGAGAGAGAGAGAGAGAGTAATAACATTTTTACGTGAGAAAATATATATAATGGGAGAGAGTGTCATATTTATAGTAATAGAATGGGGATAGGAAGAGTCAAAATAAATGGAAGAGGAAGAGATAAATAAAGAGTAACATTAAGGTTGAGAGTAATGAAGAGATGAAAAGGTAAAAGGGAAGTTATGGTTGAAAGTAGTGGAGAGAAATGGGAAATAAGTAGATGATGTAGTTGCTAATGTGGCTTAATAAGAGTGTAGCAACAATAAGTGTCATGTTTCAGCTTTTAGATATTATAGAATATAGATGAGATAAGAGATATCAGTGGAGCTACATGCTTGGCTATGTAGGCTATTTTAGGCCACTTCAACATCAAAGTATCAAACGAATGGTTGATTTCAATTTGGCATAACATACCGCCCATCGTGATATTTGGGTGGTGTGCTTACTAAATTTTTGAGTAAAATATAGTAAACGTAGTTGAAGTTTAGATTAATACCAATTAGGTCAAAAACTTTTCAAAACTTATCCATAAACTCAATTTGGACCCTAAATTATTACTCATTTTCTCTCTTTTCTCATTGTGATTAGAGATCAAGTTGGTTAATTTTGAAAAAAAAAATTGAATCTGATTGGGATTAACCCAAATCTCAAGAGTGTTAACTGCATTATCCTTTTTTTTTTCCTTTCTTAGGTGACGGCTTATTAATTATTTAATCTAGACTCTAGAGGGTGACTTAAATGTATAGGGTTCAATCTATCAGAGTCACGCTATTAATCTATGGGGTTTTCGAGGTGTCTTAATCTTTAGTTAGATTAATCCACCACTTTCATATATACTCCCTCCGTCCCAATTTGTTTGTCATGTTTGAAAAGTCAAACTTTTTAATAGAACATCATTTATTATTTTATCTGTCTTATAAAAATGTATAAGTTTACAAAACTACCCTTAAATAAATTTATCAGTTTTTTTTTAAAAAAAGAATTATTCTTAATGAGGCAACTAAAAAGGTGCCCCAATTAGATTGATTTTTTAAATATTTGTTAGTTTTCTTTTCAAATAGTTTTGAAAATAAAGTAGGGGTATAAAAGGAACCTTAGTAAACTAATAAATTTTATTTTTAGAAATAGAAAAATATTTTGGGACATCCCAAAATAAAATAGAGGACAAACAAACTGGGATGGAGGGAGTATATATATATATATATATATATATTTTTTTTTTTTTTTAAAAGACAAATCTTAATGTTAGGCTTTCCAATTTAAATTGAAGAATTGCAAACAAAATATAACTAATTGAAGAACCTAACTACAGAATACTAGTCGCTAACCCGTGCGATGCACGGGAAAGCACAAAGAATATCTACAAAATCTATATAACATTATAGTTATATTTGTTAAGTTCAAACACCCTCTTCTTGAATTATCAAATTATTAAAAAAATTAACCCTCTTCTTCACTTGTTACTCAAAACTTGTTTTCATAAATCATATTTAAACAATCATAGCAGAAAATTTTCTATTAATAGTAAAATTTGTGTATACACAAATTACAGTTTCAAGTGAAGTGTACATACCCATACTCTATACCCCTAAGGAAGGAAACATCACAAACCCTTTACAAATATAGGTTAGATTTAAAACAAACTACATATATTCCAAGTGTGATAAGCCAATTCAACAGTAAAAAAATGTTCTTTATAAAATTAGATAGCAACATATTTTACAAAAGGGGGCAATTTTTTGTGACTCTATCTTGCTGCTCATATTCTGCAGTATACAACAAAGTGATTTATTTATCTAGTCACAATGGACAATAGCATTGGCTATTCTTAAGCACAATTAAATACAGACAAATGAGATAGAAAAGAAAAAAAGTAACAAAACAAATACAAAAACTACCACTGTTCCAGCCCTCCATAACTCCATAAACAGAACCCTTTCCTAGCCCAAAAATACAAAAAGTTCCCTCCTTTCCCACAAACTTGAGAGGGCCAAGACCACCAACAACTCTCCACGGCAGTCAGAACAACCTCTCAAAGAAACTCAAAGAAAGCACGACCAAAAACATATAAAGCTTCCTCCTTTTTCTTATTGAACCAAAAAACCCAGCAAAGGCAACTCCTTTTCCCATTCACCCTGCACAACCAACAGCAAGAACATATACAACAAAGCAAGCAGCAAGGCATGGGAGCAAAAAACAGAAAATAACTCTATCTCTACCTTCAACAAAATCACCAAGCAAGTCCAATTGCTTCCACTAACAATACTGAATAGAGCCTATAAAACTGTATAGAAACACATAAAAGAACTTAATAGAATTTATAAGCCAAACAAAAAAAACAAAAAATAACTCTATCTCTACTTTTCAATAGCAACCATAATAAAAGGATTGAAGAAAAAAGAATTAAAAGTAAACTACAATAGTAGGTAGTCAGTTGAATGAATTAAACCTTAAAAAAAGGTGTGTACGCAACATGTATTCCTCCTCCTCCTCATTCATAAATGGATTTCTTTTATGTCTACGACGCGTCCAATTAATTACATGACCCAGCCAGCAGCAAGAATTATTTCTAATAGTACTGAATAGACAATCACTTTTAAGTGAATGCATTAACACCACTCACAATTTTACATGAAATTTATATCAATACCTGTAAGCTCCTTCAGCAAAACTTGACATTTATCAAAATTCATCACCTACCACTATAAATTGATGCAAGAAGGTCACTCCTAAAAATAAATGATTTCTAAACATCATAACATAATGAAAATGATAAATGTAAGAGTCTATAGAATAACACATAGGAATGTAATGAAAACAATAGTGTGAACCGTGAATCAAATTTTAAAGTAAATTTACATATGGTTTATCATATTTGTGGTTTTCTTACTAAGTCTTAGTGATACCCATTGAGAAGCTTCAAACAGGGCAAAAAAAGAAAAATTAAAAATTAAAAAAAAAATCCTTTTACAAACCTTTTCTTTTAAAGATATATAGATAATAGGTTATACAGTATCAATTAATTTGTGGTAAATTATGATGAAATAAGCTTCAAGGCCCCAATATTTATAGTATTCCACATAGGAGATATAGCATATGCAGATGGATACATTGCAGATTGGTATCAATTCCTGCAACAGGTGGAGCCCATTACATCTACTGTTCCATATATGGTTGCAAGGTTTGTGTAATTGATCACTAATTGTTTCCATCTATAATAAAAATCAGATTATATGCCTTACTTGATAAAACTGGTTAATGAATCTTTCAATTGATCATCTTGCAGTGGTAATCATGAACGTGATTGGCCGGATTCAGGTTCCTTCTATACTGGTACAGATTCAGGTGGGGAATGTGGTGTGATTGTTGAGACCTTATACTATGTTCCTACTGAGAACAGAGCTAAGTTCTGGTAAACTGGTACATTTTCACACCCTTGTTATTGTTTGAATATAGAGAGTCCTACAAAAATTGAAGGTGTTTTTATTTTTAGATGAAAGTAAAATTAGAGGAGTTGCCAAACCTTTCCAACAATCAGTTTGGTCCATTTCTCTTACATTGATTTGTTTGTTGTGGAGTATATCCTTCATTCTAAGTTTTGTGACCATATTTGTCATTTACATATAGGTATTCAACGGATTATGGCATGTTTCACTTCTGTATAGCTGACACTAAGCATAACTGGAGAGAGGGTCAGAACAGTATAAGTTCATTGAGAAGAGCCTTGCATCAGTTGATAGGCGAAAACAACCTTGGTTGATCTTTGCTGCTCATCGTCCCCTAGGGTATTCCTCTAACGATTGGTTTGGCCAAGAGGGCTCATTTTCAGAGCCCAGGGGAAGGAATGATATGCAGAAGCTTTGGCAGAAGTACAGGGTAGATATTGCATTTTATGGCCATGTCCATGATTATGAAAGGACATGCCCCATATACCAGGTACGGATAGAGCAAAGTTAGATTTAGTTTGAATGTGCATTCATTTTAATCTCATTCTCATGTATGCATTAGCTAAATTAATTGATTTCACCATGAATTAGTCTCTATGCAACTCATGACACACCATCATTGAATGCTGCATTCTACATTGCTGAGTAGATGCAGTAACTGCTGCCTGGAGGTGATTAATCAGTAGGACAAGGTAGCCATTAAAAAAATACATAATTGAAGGTTTTGGATAATATTTGGACATTTCGGAAACCATTAGAAAGGTTGAATATAAACTCTTAGGCTTTCTAGATAATGTCAGAGGCTCAACTACACTACTTAAAGCAAACTGCTATTGGTATGCAATAAAGGGTAACACAATCACGTATGAAAATAATAATAATAGCAAAGTAATGTAAATCCAGAACCAATAACCAAAAATTAAAGAAAGAATCTTCCACCTCTAGAGGAAGAAGCCCATGTTTGAAAACCCACTAATTAATATATAAAGAAAAAACAAAATAGAGATAAAAGAAACAAAAAAACCCAACCCTGATCTGAATATGCTTAATTACAAATTTGCTAATAAATTAAACTTACCTTTGATACACCTTTTCCAAGGTAGTCTGAACCTCCATCCCTTAGTTCAAGTGCCTCATAAATTCCTAAAGGAAAACAAAAAAAAGAACACAGAGTTTGGTCTATGAGACAAAACACCAAAACATATTTGAATGTTCAAATCCTCTCACAATTTCTTCACTATATCATGTATTTTCAAAATGATCTAACAACATAAATGAAAATTATCGTCTCCATAGTTCATTTCACCGCTCAGATTAAGTATTACTAATCTAAGACTAATATCAATTTTAAAAATAAAAAAAAAACACGAAGATTTGATTAAGGAACATACCAGTGGATGCACCACTTGGAATAGCGGCTCTATAAAAAGTGCCATCTGAGGTTGTCACAACGACCTACATGATTAAGGAACAAAGATTTGATTAATTAATCATTAACAAAACCCTTGTGTACGATGGTCATAGACACACACAGATTTTCGATACGAAACAAAACAGTCTATAACACACTATCGACAAAAACACACAGATCAGGGACATGAGAATTTAAGAATCGAACCTCGACTGTGGGATTACCACGACTGTTGAAGATCTGGCGTGCCTTGATGGCCTGGCCTGGATTGTGATAGCCATAGGAGAAGAGAGATTTTTAGTTTCAGGAGTGTGTGAGAGAGGTAGAGAGAAGAGCAGGCGGAGTTCACGGTTTTTTAAAGAGTAGGGTTTTTTAGAATAGTCGGGTTATTTTTCTTTAAAAAAATTAAACTTAAATAAATAAAATAAAAAGAATTTAAAAAAAAAAATAGTAGTGACGTGGAAAATTGTGGGAGTTTCAAAAGCTTCGGTTTTATATATATATATAGATTAAGAGTTGAAAAAAAAAAATTAAACCTTAAGGGACAAAATCAAAATGTCGTTAACCCTAAGGGTGTAATTTGAAATTTAATCTAAATTCAATTTCATGATTACATTTACCAATACATCACAAATAGTGTCATATTAGGGTTTTTCTTTTTATATATATTAAAATAAAAAGTTGATTGGTACGCACCATAGGGGAAGGAAAGGGATTTGAGCTTGGTACATTTCCATTACACCAGTGAGTAGCCTGCGTCTTCGTTTGCCCGTGAGCGTGGGAGGCGTGACAATAGACTTGCTTGCCCATTGCGCCACGAAACATTTGATTAGTGTTAGCTTGTGAAGCTTCATTGGATTTGCACGAAATTAGTGTTTTCTAGTGTTTGTGTGCATTATGAATGGTTTATCAATTACATCATCCATTGAAAACATGTTGCTCCAGGAACAAAGGTGTCTTTTCAACCAACACTTATTGCATACTCTTGTAGAAATTGTGCATTAAATGCTAGATTTATGCATATATTAACTTATAATCTCATGCATATATATGTATATACTTAAAAAATATACATTAAAATGTACAGTATAATTCTTACATATATAATTAAAATATTATTGATAATCATTCTTATATATTTTTTTAACTCTTTAAAAAGTCTTGTAAGAATATTATTAGGTAGAAAATGTAAATTGTCTATTTTTTAATTTTAAAAAAATTATTTTATGCTCATTAATTTTAGACTCTTTGATTTTTATATGCAATAACCCACTCGGATGAATATTTATGATATAGTCCCACATTTGACTCCAAAATTAAGAAATAAAACTCCTTCTAAAAATAAATAATTTAGGACAAATGACACAAAATTGGGGAAAATTTGTCTTTATTCATTGAATATAATAACAAACTAGCTTATAACCCCATGCATATGTATGGATACAGTTAAAGATATACAGTAAGATGCATAACATAATTCCTATATATATAATTAAATACTATTGATAATCATTTTTATATTTTGTTAACTCTTTAAAAAAAAAAATTGTATGGATATTATTAGGTATAAAATGTAAATTGTCCATTTTTAAATTTTTTTTTTAATAATTGTGAAGCACTTTTTTTTAACGATTCATTTATTCTAGACTCTTTGGTTTTTGTACTTAATAATAACTCATTTGGATGAATATTTATGATGTGGTCACATATTTGATTCTAAAATTAAGAAATAAAACTCTTTAAGAGTAAGTAATTTAGGATACATAGCGCAAAATTGGAACTCTAATTTGAAATTCTAATTTAAGTTTCTTTCAGCTTCACTTATTATTATATATATAGATGAGTTAAGCATATGGATGAGTTAAGCTCAAACTTAAGTTTATACTTAGCGATTAAATTAGCCAAGATCAAATATAATAATATGTTTATGAAGAAACATATTAAATTAGCTATTCATTTGTATTCTTTTTCATAAATTTTTTGAATTGAAAATTTCTCTTCAATGATAATTCTTACCTAACAGGCAAATCATATTTTACTTTACCCTTTTCTCCATTTTAATTAATCAAACTTAATGCTTTAAATATTTTATTTTAACATATACAAACACTTGCAGATTTAATTGGAAAAGTGACCATAGTTGGACCTATTGAACAAGTTCAAATTGACAATGGCTACACAAATATAAGAAATCTTCAAGTTCTCCTACACGAGTGAGAAACATTCATTTACTGCCGGTAATTACAAATACTATACGCATCAAATTAACCTTTTTAATATTTATTGAATGCTTATAACATATCTTCAAGGACAGAGAAATAAAACTTTCATTGTGGGATGGAGTTGCTGTAACAATTATTGAAAATGACTTCAAACAAGATGAAGATCCCTATATAATTAGTGTTACTTCAACGATTGTTAAAGCATTCCAAGGTCACGAAAGATAAATGGTATATGTATATGTAATTTTAAAAAATAAAACATAAATAGTTGTGTATGACAAATCCTTCAATATGTTATATGGTTTTTTTAGGCAAACTGAATCTTAGCACCACGTACAAGCAAAGTTTATGTCAATTTGGATATTATAGATGTTTATGAGCTTATTGACATGTTCATAGACATTTACTTTAATAATTCTCTATGATGGATTACCAATGGATTTTTTGTTTAATTCATCTCTTATTATGTACAAATATAGAGAGCTATTGAGGATGAAGGAGATAATGTTGTTTGACATATTCCAACACATGACAAAAAACCAAAATCTAAATCAGAACTGTTAATGCAAACTACGATATCATGGACAAAAATTTAAGCTTTGGAATGGGAAGAAGGAGTAAAGGTTTTCTCTATAATGAACTATTTCAAATCTAAATCTTTATTATCCAAACTAAAACTAACCACAATAAATGATTGCAAGAAAAGTTTTTTAGGGTGCGTTTGAATTGACTTCAAATGGATTCCGGAAATGATTTTCCGGAAAATTGGGTGTTTGGTTGTTACTTCAAATTCGGTCAAACTGAAAAGTATTTCCAGTTGACCGAAAATGAGAGCCAAAACAACGGAAAATCATTTCCGTTTTCATTTTCACTTCAAATGATTTCCGGCCTTGGAAAATAGAAGAGAGAGAGAGAGAGAAAGAGCAAGAAGATCGCCAACGTCGGAGCAAGAAGATCGCATCAGAGCAAGACGATCGCACCGCTCCGATCGTTCAAACCCACCCTCGTTGAACCCAGTCACCGATCATCAAGATCGTCTCACCATTTCTGGACCACGCGCGAAGAGAGAGACAGAGAGAGTAGAGAGTTCGTCGCACCGCGAACCCACTCGCACTGACGAACCCACTCGCTCCGACGAACCCACTCACACCGCGAACCCACTCGCACCGACGAACCCCGACGAACCCACTCGCACCGCGAACCCACTCGCACCAACGAACCCACTCGCATCGATTCGTTCTCGTTCTCGTTTGAAATTTTTGTGATTTTGATTTTTTACTTTCTCTCTTTGATCTCTGATTTTGTTGTTGTTGTTGTTGTGGTGGCGTGGGTGGTGGTGTTTTGGTGGTTTTCCTGTTGTGTGGTGGTGGGTTTTGTGGGGGTGGTGGTGGAAAATAGCATTTTCAGAGTGTTACCAAACACATGAAATTATTTTCTAGAAAAATTTTCATAACACAACCAAACACGCGAAAATATTTTCCTTTCTGGAAAATAGCATTTCCGGAAAATAAATATTTTCCGAAAAATATTTTACATGAACCAAACGCAGCCTTACTTGCTATGCTGATATTGTAAACATAGAAGCGAAATTTGAGTAGAATTATATCTCATGTCAACTTTGCAAACAAATAGTAAAGTTGCAAAATAATATGTTTTGCAAATCTGAATCTCAGTTCCCTATGCCTAGGTGACCAAATTGTTCTTTACTTATATTATATAAATATGATTTACAAATAGTAAAGTTGCAAACTAATATGTTTTGCAAATCTGAATCTCAGTTCCCTATGCCTAGGTGACAAATTGTTCCTTACTTATATTATATAAATATGATAATGATTGCATAGGAAAGCAAAATGATAATTGCTTTAATTAAGACGTAAAAATAAGCTTATTACATTTTCTAATTTCTTTCATTATTATATTCAATTACTAAGTACAAATCCAAGTGAAAGATAACAACTTCTTTTGTTCTTTTTGATAACGAAGTAGAAAAAATAATTCAAAATTTTGCTTTGGAACTTTCTTCAAAAGTATCTAATCTAAATTCTTAACCATTTCCAATTTTTGTTAATTATTCAAATTTCTTAATATTCTTCATTTGATGGTCATATATATTGAAGCAAAGTGCAAGAAACATACAATACAACAAGCTCTTACTATGAAACAAAGACCAAAGCCAAAATATCAAATTTGGTCAATAATCAATCATAGAAACATTATGACAAACATATACAGAGCAATTCCAACAATCACCATTAATATGAACCGTTCCACAATCTAATTCCATTCCAAAAAAGCAAAATATGTTTTAAGTAGTTCTAAAATGATAAAATCTTGAACATATCCATGTCATAATTAAATTACATTAACTAATATTCTATATGTTTAATAACCCATAATACTACTATAATTGACAATTTTCGTGCGTAAGCACGAGTTACATACTAGTAACATTAATAAAGTCAGGCACTCCTATTTGATTATTCGGCCAGCACGTGAGCACACCATATAGATTTACAGGACAGTTTGAGATTTTTTTTTAAAATTTTTTGATAGAAGATAGTTTGAGATATTTTACACACCTGTATACAGTATCTCGGTGATGTATACAATATCTCAACTACTAAACCCATCGTCCCATATAGTCAGTGCCGGCTCAAGGCCTAGGCAACTTAGGCCTAGGCCTAAGGCCCCACAACAAATAAAAAATTTCCCTACTAAAAAAAAGCCCCATCTCCCTTAGTAAAAGGCCCAAAATTTTATAAAAATATAACATTTTTTAAATAATTGGTACTTTTTTTTAGAGTGATGCTAAAGATACCACAAATTTTACTATAGATTTAACTGACATATCACCAATCACATAAAAAAGTAATTCAAACACAAATAAATTAAGTTGTTGAAATTCATCAATTACAGTCATAATCACATTTATTGTGAACATTTTGTTTAGTATTTTTCTTTTTCATTTCTAACAAGGCTTTTAAAATAGGAGACCAATAAAAATTTAACCCAATTGAAACCCTAAGATGTTTCAAATAAAATGCATCAAATGTGATAAATCATTAATGATGACTAATCTCCTACTAAGCCACACACCAAATATTATCTATCTATATCTTTCTCTTAAAAAGAATATATAAAATTAAAATTTAGATTACAACTATACTTAACTATGCATAATCATATATCCAAGTTAAAGTAAGTTCTTTTTTATTCAACTTTAATATTCAATCTTCTATATGAAATTAATCTTAGTTTAACTAGTATTATTCATCAATTTCTGTATTTACATCAAATTAGTCTTAATTTAATTAGTATTATATAATTTTATTTAATTAATGTTTACATATAAAAAGGCCCCATATAAAATTTTTGCCTTAGGCCCCAAATTTTGTTGGGCCGGCCCTGCATATAGTATACTTTTTCCAGGTTCCAAAGGTTGCTTAAGCCCTTTTTTTTTGGTAGAACTTTTGGATGTTTCGTGTGCAAGTGTGTTATAACTCCTCTTCATCGAAAAAGAGATATTGTATACATCACTTAGGACTACGAGTAGAATGTATAGAAGTGTAGATGTCAAAATGATGGGGGGCAAAAAGAATAAAAAAATTCAAAGAAAAATAGAACTTAAACCTTTTATACACTAAGTTGAGAGAGAAAATGACATAAAATAAGAGAGGATTTTCATATCTCAATTAATTTTTTTAAAGATAAAATAGGAGAGGATATATTAATAAACAAAATACAGATCTTTTAATAAATTTTTTTTTTTGAAAAAACAAAAGTGCATGAGAAGGGAGGGTTACAATGTTTACGCACGCAGAATAACACGGAGAAAGATGAGAATCAATACACTCACTAGTACAGATCAGGGATCCTTGAAATGCCCAATCTTGGCTATTTATACACTAACTTGTTGGTTATGCTATTTCATGATGACATTGTCCATACTCCTTAAAAACAACTCTTTAAGAAAATATTGATTCTAAAAAAAAAAAAAAATCTTTAAGAAAATATTGATACCACGTGTAAAAAATAATTAATCAAATGTGTCATAAGTCATATTAAATTAAATGTAAGTCTACCACATGTTTATAGCAATTAATCACATGTTAAAAAGTAGTCATAATTAATGACATGTATCATTAGTTTATATATATATATATATATATGATATTATACTGAACTAAATATTTGTTTTACATATTATTGGCCATATAATCAAAAGGCACCTTTCCTCCGAGTTTTCTTTTGTGTTTAGAGTCTTATAAGCTATATTTGAATCTAGTCTAATTCTTTGTATCAATCTTTCTGCCCCATCTATTGTGAGGGGAAAAATGTATTTTCTTTTCCATTTCTTTTAATTCTTTAATTTAAGAATTCATAACATAAACATCAAATCAATCTTTAAGAAAGCATATAAAAAATATTAATTGTTGTAATTCTGGTCTTAAGAAAGCATATGTGTCATCATTTTATGCTTGGAAAAAGTGACACGTGGTATCATTGTGTGTATCCAAGAGTTTTAAGGATTCAACTTTTATAAAATATTATAAATACTCATGGGAAAACTTTAAGATCTTTAGCAATCTAGACATTGGTGGAGTGAAATAGGAGTGGATACATCACACTAGGATAGTGCTGTCCACCACCCACCTAGACTCAAAGTAGAAAGTACACCATATTTCGATAATACCAACTCAATATCTGTTTTGGTATTTCCTACTCAATAAATGAGTGACACCTGTTTCAAAAAACCACATCAGACTACTCCAATAAATGATTAATTTATCTTCCCAATAGTATAGAAGATTGCGATTAATTTATTGAAGTAGTCTGATGTGGTTTTTTGAAACAGGTGTCACTCATTTATTCGGTAGGAAATACCAAAACAGATGCTAAGTTAGTATTACCAAAACATGGTATACTTTCTTGACCCGAAGACCCGAAACTGGCTGATACACACCTGAAATCGATACAACCCAATCCTACTGATTTGAAACTCCATTCAGTCAATTGTGAGTTAAAATTTCCCTCACCCAATGCTGTCGAGTTGAGTCTGGGTTGGGCACAACCCGTGGACAGCGCTACACTAGCCAATGCTTAAAAGTAGCAACTGAAAACAAAGGAAAAGATAAATAAATGATAGCCCCAAAAACTAGAGGAAAAGATTATCCAAATATGTATTGACAATATTTTTCTTGACAGTACGATCAGCTAGAAAAAATTCTGGTGATCATAAGTTCATTATCCAAAAAATCTCGTCTCAGTGGTCAATTTTTAAGAAAAAAGTGAGGTTAAACATTGCACGAGGTAGCACTGAAAAAAAAAGAATGAAGTTCAAACTAATCAACATCAACAATCACATGTGGAAGGTATCTTCTCTCTAGGTCTCTCGTGAAGCCTAGAGGTGAAAAAAGCTCTGCCTGGTGCAAACTTTCTCTCCGGTACGGTAGAAACGTTGAGTAGATATGGATGAGATCACGAACAGGTACGCTGGGCTAAGACTTTCGGCGAAGGAAAGTGCTGAAGTTGAGCTACAAACTCCAGAAATTGAGTCTGGACCGATTCTAGTCGGAAAGTTCTATACTAAAAGATGGGTAAATCTGGAGTCGGTGGCGAGGGTGTTGAAACTAGCATGGAAAACAAAATAAAGCTTTGAGGTGAGTGATTTGGGGGAGAATAGAGCCCTATTTCTTTTCAAAACGATGGATGATCTTGATAAAGTATTGCTACAAGGTCCTTGGTCATATGACAAGTACCTTCTTATCCTCCACAAGCTCCAAGCCAGGGAATCTGCTCGGAAGGTGCGTCTGGATAGGGTGTCATTCTGGATTCAAATCCATGGACTACCCACGATGAGCCAGACCAAGGAAATAGGAATGAGAATAGGGGAGACACTGGGGTTGGTGGAAAAAATGGTTGTGGATGACAAAGGATTCTGTATGGGTGGTTGTCTGTGCATCCGGGTATCGGTGAAAACTACTGAACCATTATTTCGGGGCCGTAAGATTCGATTGGGAAATGCAGAACCGATATGGGTAGAACTTAAATATGAACGGCTACCCATATTTTGCTACTGGTGCGGATTGATGGATCATGATGAAAAGGAATGTCTACAGTGGATAAGAAGCAAGGAGCCCCTGAGACCGGAGGAAAAACAATTCGGTGTGTGGATGAGGGCCGCGCCGGAAAGGACTCAGAAGCCACAGCTGGTCGACGAGATGAGAAACGGAAGCCACAGAGAGGATGGTGATGTTGACAAGACAGTTGACAGGATGGTGAATATCCCAAGGAAGCCTACGCAGGGGTGGCAGGAGGTTAATGGTCTGCAGGTAGGTACTTTAGAACCTACCAACCTCGACTGGGACGACGCGGAGAATACGAGGAAACTAGAGAACTGTGCTGAGCAGAGAAAGTTGGATTTGGCGCTGGAAAAAGACTTTGAAAAGCAACTTGCAGAGATTGACACAAGAATCCATGATGAAGAAGCCGGATTGATGAAAGAAGTGGGAAATGAACCTAAAGGGATGGAAAGCAACCTCTGCTAGGACCCAATATTAAAGTACACTCACGTGAATGGGTTCGATAATGGGGCATATAGTGGGCCAACTCAGCATGCCTGTGTAGGCTCAACTGATGCAAATGGGCCCAATAAGCTAGTAAATAAGGAAGGGGTTCCGGAACAAGCCCAACTCGGACACAACATTATTTTTACCTCAGTCAACCCAATGACTTGAAAGGAAGCCAACTCAATGAAAAAGCAGGGAAGGGGCCTAAAGAAAACAAAGACTACTTCCGTAGCAACAAGAAAAGAGAACATGGCGGGGCTATGTTCAAACTCTTGCATGGAAGCCATGAATGTTCGGGGCGTGGTTATGGATGTTGATAGAGAAGAGGTAGGTAATAAAAGAAGGTGACACAGACCTCTGATGGAAATTGAAGGAGGAAATGGGAATGGAAAGAGAGTGAAGGTGGAAGGTGAGGTAAAGGAGCTTGGAATAGCTCTGAAACAGTATCATGGATCGATGGAGGCTGCGGAGCAGCCCCGCCGGGCACAATGAGTGCCTTAGCTTAGAACTGTAGAGGGCTTGGGAACCCCCTAACAGTTAAAACACTCCAAAAAATTGTCAAGGAGGAAGATCCCATTCTAGTCTTTTTAATGGAGACTAAGTTTAAGATAACGGAGATGGAAGGAATTAAAAGAAAAGTTGAGAGACAACATGGCCTGGTGGTGCCAAGCCAAAATCGTGGAGGCGGTCTAGCTCTAATTTGGAAGAATACTTTACAGGTGGAATCTTTGACTTACTCACAGAGGCATATTGATGTGATAGTGAATAAGGAGGGTGGTAATAAGAGATGGAGGTTTACTAGTTTTTACGGCAACCCGGAGATGAGCAAACGGGAGGAATCGTGGTCCTTGATTAGGAATCTCAGTAATAGATGTGATCTCCCTTGGGTGATTATTGGCGACTTCAATGAGCTACTTCATACAAATGAAAAAGAGGGAGGTAACGCACGACCTGAGGGTCAAATGAAGTTGTTTCGGGACACCCTTAATAGTTGTGAACTACGAGACATGGGCTATTGTGGGTCGGACTTTACATGGAGCCGAAAAATGGGCACAAAAGGGTGGGTTTGTGAACGGTTGGATAGGGCCTTTGTTTCCACGGACTGGTCAGGAATGTTTCCTACAGCCAAAATTTACCATGTTGCCAATTCAGTGTCTGATCACAGCATGCTGATTCTCAAGAATGCAAATCCAACCAGACAGCGGAAAAAGGGGCAGAAGCAGTTTAGATTTGAGTTGATGTGGCTGAAGGATGATCGGTGCTCAGGGGTGGTTAATGATGCTTGGGAAAGAGGTAGAATTATAGGGAATGATTGGCCTCTGCTTCAGTGTCTGGAGGAATGCCGTGCCTCATTGACCAAATGGAACAAGCACTCTTTTGGCCATGTAGGTAAACAGATCACTAAGTTACAAAGGCAGCTTCAGGTGTTAGAGAATATGAGGGGTGGCGAATCGACCCTAAAGGACATTCATGCTATAAAGAAGGAGTTGAATAGGTGGATGTTTATGAAGGAGGACATGTGACACCAATGTTCCTGAAATAATTGGTTGAGGGCAGGCGATATAAACACTACCTTTTTCCACACCAAAGCCTCTAACCGGTGGCAAAGAAACCTCATAAATAGAGTGCTGAACTCTAATAACATCTGGCAGGAAGATGAGGAGCAAGTCGGCAGGACTTTCCTCGATTATTTTGAGCAACTGTTTACATCTTCGCAGCCTGTTGTGGAGGAGGAACTACTTGAGGCTATTCACACAAAAGTCACTGATAGGATGAATGCTTCCTTGCTCAGAACCTTTAATGCACAGGAGGTGGAAAAGGCTCTTCATCAGATGCACCCTTTAAAAGTGCTCGGACCTGATGGTATGCCCCTTATTTTTTACCAACATTTCTGGCCTACGGTTAAATCTATTGTCATTAATACTGCGTTAGATTTTCTTAATCATGGCATTGCTCCCCCACATTTTAATGATACCCATATTGTACTAATCCCTAAAACTAAGAATCCGGAAAGGGTTACTGATTATAGGCCTATTAGCTTATGCAACGTGGCTTATAAGCTTGCCTCAAAAGTGGTGGCAAATCGAATGAAATATGTCTTGCAAGAGATTGTTTGTGAGAACCAGAGCGCCTTTGTGGCTGAAAGGCTCATCACCGATAATGTACTTGTGGCCCATGAGATGATGTCCCACATAAGTAGAAAAAAGAAGGGCAGATGTGGCAAAATGGCTTAAAGCTCAACATGAGCAAGGCATATGATCGAGTTGAGTGGGTCTGTTTGCAACAAATCATGAAAAGATTAGGGTTTCATGATGAATGTATTTCTATAGTGATGAAATGTGTGACTTCGGTGACCTATGCAGTGAGAATTAATGGACAACCTTGCGGCAAGATTCAACCAACCCGGGGATTGAGGCAAGGAGACCCATTGTCTCCATACCTCTTCCTCATTTGTGCAGAGGGCCTTTCTACACTCTTACACAATATGGTCCAACAGAAAAAGCTTAAAGGGGTGGCGGCATCAGTAAAGGGACCTAAAGTTTCACATCTTTTCTTCGCCGATGACAGCATCATCTTTGGACTTGCTACAAGGGAGTATGCAACTGAGATACATCGATTATTACAGGTATATGAAGTCTCTTCGGGCCAGCAACTAAATAGAAACAAGACTTCACTCTTTTTTAGCCCAAACACGGAGGTGGGGATAAGGGAAGATGTGAAAACTATGTTTGGCGCCGATGTGATAAAACCTCATGAATCCTATCTTGGGCTGCCCTCGCTGATTGGTAGATCCAAGTCCAATTCTTTTGCCCACTTGAAACAAAAAGTGGCGAATAAGGTGTCTGGCTGGAAGGAAAAATTATTGTCTAACGCCGGAAAAGAAATCCTGATTAAGGCTGTGGCACAGGCAGTGCCGTCGTATACCATGAGTTGCTTTCTCTTGCCAAACAATCTCTGTGATGACCTTACTGGGATGACCAGACAGTTCTGGTGGGGCTAAGCAAGCAAGGAGAAAAAATTAGCTTGGTTAAGCTGGGAAAAGTTGTGCATGCCAAAAGATAGAGGTGGTCTAGGCTTCTGAGACTTGAAACTCTTCAATATAGCTCTCTTAGCGAAACAAGGTTGGAGGCTGCAAACAAATACCTCCTCCTTGTTTTGCCGAGTCTTTCGAGCTAAATACTTCCCCCATTGTAGCTTTGTAGATGCTAACATAGGAAGAAATCCGTCCTATGTGTGGAGGAGTATGATGGCAGCTCAAGGGGTGGTGCGAAAAGGAATTAGATGGCAAGTGGGTGATGGAGCAAGCATTAGAGTGTGGTGCGACAAATGGGTGCCAAGACCGAGCACCTATATGGTGGTTTCTCCTGAGAAACTGTGGCTTCAGGTTGCTCTGGTCAAGGACCTCATAAACAGAGGTGAATGTGAATGGAATGTGGAGTTG